>NC_064838.1:36944848-37247878 GCF_024166365.1 Elephas maximus indicus
TCTCTCCTAAAGCTGAACGTGTAAGGGTTCCGGACTCTCAATCCCTTCAAAAAAGACGAGGCTTTTTCTATAGTATTTCATTTCTACACGAGAAAAGAATAGAAGCCACTTTCAAGATCAATTTCTGACATTTAAAATCTCTATTTGTCTTAAACCCAGCAGTGAAAGGAAGTTGGGCTGTAGCTAACATGCACTGAGGCCTCATCAAATCGAGGTACTCAAATTATTCCTCCCATTTTAAAGATGGGGAAACTGAGTAACTTGCCCAGGATCGTAGTCACAATGAGAGAGAGTGGCATGGGATTTTCTGTCTCCTGCCTCTGCGGTCTTTTATATACTATGCTGTATGTCACAAACTGTAGGAATAAATTGATGACAAAGACTAATCTTGTTCACTTTTTAATCCCCTGGTCATAAGAGGTACTCAAAAATGTTAGTTGAATAAGGGAATGAATAACTGCGATTCAATTAAAAGTCAATTAAAACTTAAGTTGTCATTATTTGTTAAATGGGGGCAAGCTGCAACAGTGCTTTCTGTTCTCAAGGTATTCAAAAATGCATCAAGGTGAAAGATAAATCCAGAAATAAAACAGACATAAAAATGTGCATCAGACTTTCCTTGGAAACCTTTGAATCAAGTTAGCCACAGAGCTGAGGCCAGAGCTCTGCTTCCCTGACTTCCAGTCTAATATTTGACTACGTAGAATTCCTCCACGTCTTCAGTTTGCCATACTGTGGGGGCTTGTGTGTTGCTGTGATGCTGGAAGCTATGCGACCAGTATTCAAATACCAGCAGGGTCACCCATGGAGGACAGGTTGACCCTGCTGGAAGGGATGCAGCGGCCTACTTCTGAAAAGCATTACCCAGTGAAAACCTTATGAATAGCAGCAGAACACTGTCTGATATAATGCTGAAAGATGAGACCCTCAGGTTGGAAGGCACTCAAAATGCAACTAGGGAAGAGCTGCCTCTTCAAAGTAAAGTTGGCCTTAATGACATGGATGGAGTCAAGCTTTCAGGACCTTCATTTGCTGATGTGGCACAACTCAAAATGAGAAGAAACAGCTACAAACAACCATTAATAATAGAAACCTGGAATGTAAGAAGTACTAATCTAGGAAAATTGGAAATTATCAAAAATTAAATGAAATGCATAAACATCAATATCCTAAGCATTAGTCAGCTGACATGGACTGGTATTGGTCATTTTGAATCAGACAATCATATGGTCTACTATGCCAGGAACAATAACTTAAAAGAGGAATGGCACTGCATTCATCATCAAAAAGAACATTTCAAGATCCATCCTGAAGTACAGTGGTGTCACTGATAGGATAATATCCATATGCCTTCAAGGAAGACCAGTTAATACAACTATTATTTAAATTTACGCACCAACTTAAGGCCAAAGATAAAGAAACTGAAGATTTTTACCAACTTCTGTAGTCTGAAATTGATCAAACATGCAGTCAAGATGCACTGATAATTACTGGTGATTAGAATGCGAAAGGTAGAAACAAAGAAGGATTGGTAGCAGGAAAAAATGGTCTTGGTGATAGAAATGATGCCAGTGATTGCATGACTGAATTTTGCAAGACTAACAACTTCTTCATTGCAAATACCTTTTTTCACCAACATAAATGGTGGCTATATACATGGACCTCACCAGATGGAATACACAGGAATCAAATCAACTACATCTGTGGAAACAGACGATGGAAAATCTCAATATCATCAGTCAGAACAAGGCCAGGGGCTGACTTCGGATCAGACCGTCAATTACTCATTTTCAAGATGAAACTGAAGAAAATTAGAACAAGTCCACGAGAGCCAAAGTACGACCTTGAGTATATCCCACCTGAACTTAGAGACCATCTCAAGAATAGATTTGACGTGTTAAACGCTACTGACCAAAGACCAGACAAGTTGTGGAACGACACCAAGGACATCATACATGAAGAAACCAAGAGGTCATTAAAAAGACAGAAGAGAAAGAAAAGACCTAAATGGACATCAGAAGAGACTCTGAAACTTGCTCTTGAACGTTGAGTAGCTAAAACAAAAGGAAAAAATGATGACGTAAAAGAGCTGAACAGATTTTAAAGGACGACTCAAGAAGACTAAGTATTATGATGACGTGTGCAAAGGCCTGGGGATAGAACACCAAAAAGGAAGAACATGCTCAGCATTTCTCAAGCTGAAAGAACTAAAGAAAAAAATCAAGCCTCGAGTTGCAATACTGAAGGATTCTACAGGGAAAATATTAAATGACGCAGGAAGAATCCAAAGAAGATGGAAGGAATAAATAGAGTCACAATACCAAAAAGAATCGATCGGCATTCAACCATTTCAGGAGGTAAGATACGATCAGGAACCTATGGTCCTGAAGGAAGAAGTCCAAGCTGCACTGAAGGTATTGGCAATAAACAAGCCTCTGGTAACTGACTGAATATCAATTGAGATGTTTCTCCAAAATCAGATGCAGCACTGGAAGTGATCATCTATGCCAGGAAATTTGGAAGACAGCTACCTGGCCAACCAACCATAATTGAGAACCCAGGTGTAAATCCAGCTACCTACAGTCACTTCATCTTCGACAAGGGCCAAAAGTCCATCAAATGGGGAAACCACAGTCTTTAACAAATGGTGCTGGCAAAACTGGATGTCCGTCTGCCAAAAAGTGAAACAGGACCGACACCTCACACCATGTACAAACACTAATTCAAAATGGACCAAAGACCTAAACATAAAGCCAAAAACTACAAAGCTCATAGAAGAAAAAATAGAATCAATGCTAGAGGTCCTAATACATGGCATTAACAGGATATAAATCACAACCAACAACACACAAACTCCAGAAGATAAGCTAGATAACTGGGACCGTCTATAAATTAAACACTTATGCTCATCAGAAGACTTCACCAGAAGAGTTAAAAGAGAACCTACGGACTAGGAAAAACTTTTGGTGATTATAAATCAGACAAAGGTCTAATCTCTAAAATCTACAAGAAAATCCAACACCTTACAACAAAATGACAAATAATCCAATTAAAAAATGGGCAAAGAAAATGCACAGACACTTCACCAAAGAAGACATTCAAACGGCCAACAGACACATGAGGAAATGCTTGTGATCACTAGTCATTAGAGAAATGCAAATCAAAACCACAATGAGACACCATCGTGCCCTAGCATTACGGGCATGAATCAAGAAAAACAGGAAATAACAAATGTTGTACAGGCTGTGGGGAGACGGGAACTCTTACACACTGCAGATGGGAGTGCAAAATGGTACAACCATTTTGGAAAAAGATATGGCACTTCCTTAGAAAGCTAGAAATTGAAATACCGTATGATCCAGCAATCCCACTCCTAGCAATATATCCTAGAGAAATAAGCGTCATCATACTAACAGACATTTGAACACCTATATTCACTGCAGCATTGTTCACAATAGCAAAAAAGCGGAAACAACCTAGATGCCCATCAACAAATGGAGGGATAAACAAACTGTGGTACGTACACACACAACAATAAAGAACAACAATGAATTTGTGAACCATCTCATAACATGGATAAATCTGGACAGCATTGTCCTGAGTGAAATAAGTCAATCACAAAAGGACAAATATTGTAAAAATATTGTAAAAATATTGTAAAAACTCATGAAAGGGTTTACACACAAAAAGAAAACAATCTTTGATGGTTATGAGGGGGGTGGGGTGGGGATGGAAAAACACTAAATAGACAAAGTCTTTGGTGAAGGATAAGATAGTACACAATATTGGGGAAGCCAGCAAAACTTGTACAAGGCAAGGTCATGGAAGCTTCATAGACACATCCAAACTCCCTAAGAGACTGAATTGCTGGGGTGGCTGTGGGGACCATGGTCTTGGGGAACATTTAGCTCAACTGGCATAGCACAGTTCACGAAGAAAAGGTTCTACATTCTACTTCGGTGAGTACCATCTGGGGTCTTAAAAGCCTGTGAGCAACCATCTAGGATACTCCATTGGTCTCACCCCTTCGGGAGCAAGGAAGAATGAAGAAAACTAAAGATACAAGGGAAAGATTAGTCCAAAGGACTAATGGGCCACATCTACCATGGCCTCTACAAGACTGAGTCCAGTACTACTAGATGGTGCTCGGCTACTACCACTAACTGCTCTGACAGGGATCATAATAGAGGATCCCAGACAGAGGTGGAGAAAAATGTACAACAAAATTCTCACTCTAAAAGAGAGACCAGACTTCCTGGCCTGACAGAGACTAGAGCAACCCCAAGAATATGGCCCCCAGACACCCTTTCAGCTCAGTAATGAAGTCACTCCTGAGGTTCACTCTTTAGCCAAAGGCTGGACAGGCCCATAAAACAAAACGAGACATATGCACACCCATGTCCAGCCCAGGGGCAAGGACTAGAAGGCAGGAGGGGACAGGAAACTTGGTAAAAGGTAACCCAAGGTTAAGAAGGGAGAGTGTTGACATGTTGTGGGGTTGTTAACCAATGTCACAAAACAATATGCGTACTGTTTTATGAGAAACTAGTTTGTTCTGTAAACCTTCATCTAAAGTACAATTAAAAAATAAAAATAAAAAGATGCGTTGCATCGGGCAAATCAGGGGCAAAACACCTCTTTTAAGTGTTGAAAAGCAGAGATGTCACCTTGAGGGCTAAGGTGAGCCTGACCTACACCACCGGTGTTTTCAACTGCCTCATATACATTTTTTTTTTTTTTTTAAAGCTGGACAATGAATAAAGAACATTGAAAAAGAACTGATGCTTCTGAATTGTGGTGTTGGCGAAGAATATTGAATATACCATGGACTGCCAAACAAACAGACAAATCTGTCTTGGAAGAAGTACAACCAGAATACTCCTTAGATGCAAGGATGGCGTGACTACATCTCACATACTTCGAACACATTATCAGGAGGGCTCAGTCCCTGGAGAAGGACATCATGTTTGGTAAAATAGAGGTTCAGCAAAAAAGAGGAAGACCCTCAATGAGATGGATTGACACAGTGGCTGCAACAATGGGCTCAAGCACAGCAACAATTGTGAGGATGGCGCAGGACCAGGGAGTGTTTCATTCTGTTGTGTATACAGTCTCTTCTCATGGATCGAATGGTGTCCCCCCAGAAATACGTGTCAACTTGGTTAGGCCATGATTCCCAGTACTGTGCGGTTGTCCTCCATTCTGTGATTGTAATTTTATGTTAACAGGATTAGGGTGGGATAGTAACACTACCCTTACTCAGGTCACCTCCCTGATCCACGGTAAAGTGAGTTTCCCTGGGGTGTGGCCTGCACCACCTTTTATCTCTCAAGAGATAAAAGGAAAGGGAAGCAAGCAGAGAGTTGGGGACCTTATATCACCAAGAAAGCAGCACCAGGAGCAGAGCGTCCTTTGGACCTAGGGTCCCTGCACCTGAGAAGCTCCTCAACCATGGGAAGATTGAGGACAAGGACTTTCTTCCACGGCTGACAGAGAAAGCCTTCCCCGGAAGCTGCCAACCTGAATTTGGCCTTTCAGCCTACTTTACTGTGAAGAAATAAATTTCTTTTTGTTAAAGCTATCCACTTGTGGTATTTCTGTTACAGCAGCACTAGATTACTAAGACGATCTCTACAAGTCAGAATTGACTTGACAGCTCCTAACAACAACAACAACAGAGAATTACTTCTTGTAAAAATTCTGTAAACATTAACGGCATGCTGGGTTGACAACCAGTAATAGTGCCCTCAACAGCTCATCATATTATTTTCCAAGTAAGATTTTGTCTTTTATTTTTTCAGCAAATGTTTAGATTTTCACTCCACAAAGAGAATAGTAAGAAAAAATTAGACGAATGAATATATTACATTTTTTATTCAGATTTTCCAGATATGACCAACTTTTTTAATAATTAGAACTCACTTATTCTACCACTGCTTTTCATTCAACAAACTTTTACTGACTACATACCAATGTTGAGATTTCCAGTTTTATGCATAAAAATCTAAGCAAAGAAAAGAAAATGCTATTATTTATTGACTCTAAAGGAGTTAAGCTGGATGTTTTTTACCTGGATGTTTAAAGCTTGTCATTAGGACGGGTCTAAATTCACAAGCTCCATTCTCTATTTGGGAACCCTGGTGACATAGTGGTTAAGAGCTGCTAACCAAAAGGTCGGCAGTACGAATCTATCAGGCACTCCTTGGAAACTGTATGGGGCAGTTCTACTCTGTCCTACAGGGTTGCTGTGGGTTGGAATCGACTTGACAGCAATGGGTTTGGGTTTTTTTGATTACCCTCTGTTTAGCTTTGGCTATATAAACAACAAAAATAATTGTGGCTATATCTGTAAAATATCTTAGAGATGACATTTATGAGCTCATGTTTTGGGACCAAGTATTGAGATTTGCCAGGAGCCCTGGTGGCACGGTGGTTCAGTGCTCAGCTGCTGAGAGGTTGGTGGTTTGAACCTACCAGCCGCTCTGAGGGAAAAAGATGTGGCGGTTTGCTTCTATAAAGATTTACAGCCTTAGGAACCCTATGGGGCAATTCTTTTCTATCCTATAGGGTCACTACGAGTTGGAATTGAGTCAATGGCAACAAGTTTGTTTTGTTTAATTGAGATTTGCCAAAAGGATCTTGTATTTCATTCATGCTTTACCCATGAAACTTCTAGGAATTTTAGAGATGCTAAAATGGCTTGAGTAATATAAGGAATTAGAAAATATTTGCCACTGCGTTCTTTTGAAGAAAGCTCTGCAATCTTCCCTTGAAAGTATGTGTTTGAAGACAAAATATTATATGACATGTTCAAATAAACTGCTAAATTTTAATATTCCTTGCTCTTTAATTCTCATTAAAACATGAAAATGACACCATTCAGTTAAACTGTGAGAATCAAATTACATTTTAAAAGTAGCTATGGAAAAAGTCACATATCGTATGAGTCCATGTATATGAAATGTCCAGAATAGGCAAATCCATAGAGACAGAGGACAGATTAGTGGTTGCCAGGGGCTGGCGAGAGGGGAGAGCTGGGGAGTGACTGGTAATGGGTACAAGGTTTCTTTTTGTGGGGGAAGGAAATGTTCTAAAATTAGGTTGTGGTAATGGCTGTACAACTTCGTGAATACACACACACAAAAAAACACTGAATTGTATCTTAGTTATCTAGTACTGCTCTAACAGAAATAACACAAGTGGATGGCTTTAACAAAGAGAAATTTATTCTCTCACAGTCTTAAAAAAAAAAAAACCCTATTGCAATCAAGTTGATTCCAACTTATAGTGACCCTACAGGACAGAGCAGAACTGCCCCATAGGGTTTCTAAGGAATGCCTGGTGGATTTGAACTGCCGACCTTTTGGTTAGTAGCTGTAGCTCTTAACCACTATGCCGCCAGGGTCTCCCTCTCACAGTCTAGGAGGCTAAAAGTCCAATTTCAGGGTGCCAGCTCCAGGGGAAGGCTTTCTCTCTCTGTTGGCTCTGGAGGAAGGTCCTTGTCATCAATCATCCCCCGGTCTAGGAGCTTATAAGCGCAGGAGCCTTGGGTTCAAAGGACACGCTCTGCTCCCAGTGCTGCTTTCGTGGTGGTATAAGGTCCTTCTGTCTCTCTGCTCACTTCTTTCTTTTTTATCCCAAAAGAGATTGACTTAAAACACAACCTAATCTTGTAAATTGATTCCTGCCTCGTTAACGTGACTGCCTTTAATCCTGCCTCATTAACATCATAGAGGTAGGATTTACAACACATAGGAATATCACGTCAGATGACAAAATGGTGGACAATCACAAAATACTGGGACTCGTGGACTAGCCAAGTTGACACATATTTTTGGGGGACACAATTCAATCCATAACAAACTGTATTTTAAAAGCATGAATTTTAAGGTATGTGATTTATATTTCATAAAGCTGATATTAAAAAAGAAGATACAGTCATATATATGACAGTGGACGCTGTGGTACATCACCCAGATCCTGCCATCAAGACCAAGGTACTCATTTCACTAGCTGCTGGGAAAGATGGCTGAGTGCCTCCCAGAACTGTCCTCAGCCAAAGTGAGCTGCCTGTACCCAATGGCTGGAAAATGTGGGAGTACAACAGCCTGACCTCTTTGTCCCAAGTGGAGACAACCTGAAGTGCCATCTAGCTCCAGAGTACCATCACAGGATCAGGTGAGGCCTTTGTTTCAAATCTGTCCAACCTCAATCTTACACAACTGGTGCCAGGAGTGGGTGTAGAAAGCCAGCTCTAAAAAGGGATTTGGAAACTGTCATAGTGTTCGAGGACAACTGGAGGCTTCTGAAGCTGCCACTCTCACCCTCTGGCCAAGAGAGTAAATAAAAAATAAAACTGTACCCCCAGGCGAAAGGCATAGATTAGTGCAACCTGTAGGACTAAAGGATGTAGGGGTGAAGGTTCCATTACATCTCCATTAAATTCATCAGTCTGGCCCTTACAAAACCAAATGGGTCGTGACAGATTATAGTGGACTATCACAAACTCATCCCAATAGTAGCTCCAATTGCATCTGCCATGCCAGATGTGGTGAGTATGTTAGAACAGGTGTATGGATGGGGCCCCGGACCAGGCAAATGCATCCCTTCCATCCCTATTAGGAAGGAGGACCAGAAGCAGCGCACATTCATATGGGACAGACAACAGTATACCATATGGTCTTGCCTCAAGGCTATGCTAAATAACCCCTGCATCCTCTGTTATAAGATATTCAAAGGAAAACGGACTATTTGGACATTCTGTATAATATCACATTGGTCCGCTATAGCAGTGACATACTGTTACTGTCATCTGGTGCACAATATGGGCAAGTACACAGGAGGCCTTGGTAAGATACGTGCACTCCAGAGGGTACGTGATAAGCCCTATGAAGCCCACCACATCAATGAAGTTTTTAGGGATTGAGTGGTATGGAACATGCGGGGACATCCCTCCAAAGCAAAGGTCAAATCACTGCATCTCACGCCTCTCACCACTAAGAAAGAAGCACAAGGCTTGGTTGGCCTCTTCAAGTTCTGGAAGGAGCATATTCCACAACTGGTAATAATTCTCAGACTCCTTTACCAAGTGATATGAAAGGATTCCAGCTTTGCGAGGGTCCTATGCAGCGCAGAAAAGAGCTCTGCAATAGAGCCAGGTACTGTGTATGCAACCCTGCACTTGGACCATACGATCTTGCAGACCCCCATGGTACTAGAGGAATATGCAGAGTGAAAAGCAGTCACGTGGAGCTTATGGTGGGCTCCCAGTGGGAGAACCACCATGTAGACCGCTAGGTTCTGGGGCATGGCCATGTCATCTGCGGTGGAGAACCATATGCTACTTGACGATCAGCTCCTGGGTACTGGGCCCTGATGGAGACAGAGCTGCTGATCATGGGACATCAAATCACCACACAGCCAGAACTGCCATCAAAAGCTGGGATCGGACAGATTCACCAAGTCTTTTAAGGTCACGCAGGCTTGACAGCAATCCACCGTGAGACGGAAGAGGCATACCAGGACTGGATGTGAGCAAGGCCAGAGGGCACACATGAGCTGCACAAGCGGGAAATCTAGACCCTAAAGTATCCACACTGCTGCCCCAGCACCTCCCTGTCAGCTCATGCCAATAGCTACACAGAGGTTCCCTTGTGACTGGTTTTGGATTGTGTCCCTCCAAAATATGTGCTGAATTTACCTGTGGATGTGATCCTTCCACTTGGGAAGGTGCAGCAATGTGTCTTGAATAGAAGTGACATATTCTGAGCAGGTTCTACCTTTCCCGCCCTCAGGACAGCCAGCACGACTGTACAAGGGCTTATGGAAGGTTTGACTCACCAACATGGTGTACCATATACATCACTTATGGAACCTGCTTTAGAGCAAAGAGGTGCAGCAAGGGGCACAGGACCATGGCTCCACTGTTCCTACCACATACTACACCAAAGCCACCAGGCTGTAGAGCAGTGCTTCTGGGGGGGGGGGGGGGCGTGATTTCTGCCACCCACAGGACATTTGGCAATGTCTAGAGATATTTCTGGTTGTCACAAACGGGGGAGACAGAGTGCTACTGGTATCTAATGGATTGGGGACAGTCTACAATGTACAGGACAGTCATTCCATGACAAAGAATGATCTGGTCTAAAATGTCAACAGTGCTCTTGTTGAGAAACCCTATGGCAGAACAAAGGAAGAACAGCTTGGAGATGACGCCCTGTGAGGATGGGGTGTCATCCTTTGGGATGTGAGGTAAGTCCTAAATTAATGGCCATTACATGGTGCTAGGTTCCCAACTGATAGAATACACAGACGTGGGAACCAAGGGGTGGAAGGAGAAGTGGCTTTGCTTACTATCACTCCCAATGACCCACTTAGAAAATTTGTGTTTCCCATCCCTGCAACTTTAGGTCCCAGTTTCCAGAGGAGGGATGCTTCTACCAGAGGGCACAGTAAACATCCCATTAAGCTTTAAGCTATGCCTGCCACCTAATCACTTCAGACTCCCATGCCAAGAGTCCAGCAGATAAGGAAACGAGTCACCATACTGGCAGGAGTAACTGACCCTGGTCATCAGGAGGTAGGGGTGCCATTACATCTTAGTAGTACCCCTTGCCCCATTTTGCTGGTAAATGGACACACACAGTAGCCATAATACAAGAAAAGCATGGTGGCCAGGCTCTGAAACTCCTCAGAGATAAGCATCAGGTCCACCTCACCTAGACCAGCAGAAGTATTGGCTGAGGGTGAGGGAACTCTAGAATGGGTAGTAGAGGAGGAAATGATGAGTGTCAGTTACAGCCTCAAGGTCAGCTGCAACATTGGGGACTGTAGTTCAATCCATTAATCATGTTCTTAAGATTGCCCAGGAAAAGAAACCAATTAGAATCCACATCATGTAGGCTTTTGTAGACCACAGTGAGTCATTTGGATAAATTCATTTTCATGGTTAAATGAATTTCCTGGCCCTTGCTCTTGTTCAATTTCTTAGAAGCTGGCAGCTAGGCATATTCCTCTTCCCCACCCTCTAGTCAGGGAGTAGTTGTCTCTGGAGAAATGCTGTAGATACTGCCATTTGGGGTCTTCCAACGAAATGGCCAGGGCTGGAAAGGAGGTAATCTGAGGTTTTCAGCCTTTTTTGATTGGTGAAGACAAATCTCCCTCCTCCTTCTACCCCTAGTTCCCTTCCCCAAAGCAAGCCCCTTATTACTAATTTCTTGTGTTACCTTTTAGCATTATTCTAAGTATACAGAAGCATATCCTTATGTACAATACTCACTTTTTTTTATACATGTTATCCCAGTACTCATGCTGTTCTACCCCTTACTTTTCCCCTCAAAATAGCCCTTGCCTTAGAAACAATGTAAATTATTTTCCATATACAGTTTACCTCCAGTCTGCCTTGTTGTATTTTATACACCACTTGGGGATTCTCCTGTAGTATGGTGCCATAAAGCTCACGAAAGTGAACTACGTTGGGCTTCACAATATTCAACACTTTTGACTTATCCTCTCCAACCATCATCCGAAAGTCGCCTAGTTAAAACAAACAGAAAAACAAACCTTCCATTGAGAATCCCCATGCAGTCCCCACATTGGTTCTGCACTAGTTTGCCTAGCAGGATCCCTCCCCGAAACATTTCTTTTTCCTTCTTAAAGCCATGCACACATTACCCAAGAAATGAAGGGATTTATTTCGGGGAAAGAGAAGATCTGTAGGTGACACACAGCTTCAGTTAAAATACAGTTAGCTAAATACAAAAGGTTATCATCATCCAGAAGCTATATTTTTTCTTTGCTTTTTTTTTTTTTGACAATGCTCCGGTACTTAAAAACTCGCATTTTATGAACTCTGCCTGCAAACAATCATGAGGACAGTAGTTACATACACACTGCCACTTGTCCTTGCTATTGCTTACTCATCTTTGACTTGCTTAATGTGTTTGCATGAGGGTTTTGAGGTGCTTTATGAATATTACTAACCTTATTATGCTTGATAATGGCAAGACTAGTGAGTGTTAAAAATCCTGGCAAGAAAAGTTTACTTTGATGATGAAATTGAAAGCAGATATAACTTCAAAAATTGCAAGTGGTGAGAAATGAGGGACACTGCATTAGCCTAAAGGATGACTTGAGCTACAAAAATATATATATATATACATATATATATATACACACTATATATATATATATATGGAAACCCTGGTGGTGTAGTGGTTAAGTGCTACAGCTGCTAACCAAAGGGTTGGCAGTTTAAATCCACCAGGTGCTCCTTGGAAACTCTATGGGGCAGTTCTACTCTGTCCTATAGGGTTGCTAAGAGATGAGCATCAGGTCCACCTCACCTAGACCAGCAGGAGTACTGGCTGAGGGTGAGGGAACTCTAGAATGGGTAGTAGAGGAGGAAATGATGAGTGTCAGTTACAGCCTCAAGATCAGCTGCAACATTGGGGACTGGGTTTGGTTTTTTGGTATGTATATGTGTATATATACATGTATGTATGTATACATATATATTCGTGTGTTCCTTTTTTTGTGGGGGGAGGACAAAGAGCAACTTTTAAAACAAGTGAAAAGTGCCCTATCTGTGCCATTGACAAATATCAGCAAGATGTTGGGGAAAAACGTAACAAAACGGGAAAACTTGACTGAATGCCTCTTGGGCCAATGTTAATTCAAAAGAAGCTGGATACATATACAGGAAACTCCAAGGTCAAGCTTGGTGAAAGGAATACGGCTGAAACATTTGTTGGAGCATGGATGGTTACAAAGATATAAAGTCTGTTCGGGCAAGTAGTGGCAAGTATAGACAGACACCTCAGCTGCTAAGGAAGCTGCTGTGATTAGGTGACAGTGATCTCCTCCACGACAGGATCTGCTGTGAGTAGCCAGCTGAAAGGGAGCTTCCTTGGGGGTATGGCCTGCATTGCATGTAAGTGGACCCTCTGGCAAGGCTCGTGGGCTTTTGCTCACTCTGGGTTCAGCAGCAGAGACCAACACTGAGTCCCCGATATGACACCATCTCTTGAGGTGATCAGCCAGTTGATTACATTGTAAATTGATTACACTGGACCACCTCCATCGTGGAAAGGGCAGCGTTTTGTCCTTACTAGAACAGACAGTTACTCTGGATATGGATTTGCCTTCCCTGCCACAATACTTCTGCCAAAACCACCATCCATGGACTTACAGAATGCCTTATCCACTGTAACGGTACCTCATACAGCACTGCCTCAGACCAAGGGACTCACTTCACAGCAAATGAGGTATGCCCGTGGGCCCATGCCCAAGGAATTCACTGGTCTTACCATGTTCGCCATCATCCTGAAGCAGCTGGCTTGATAGAACAATGAAATGGCCTTCTAAAGACACAATTATGGTGTCAGCTAGGGGGCAATACCTTGCAAGGCTGGGTAAATGTTCTCCAGGAGGCTGTATATCCTCTAAACCAGTGTCCAATATATGGTGGTTGTTCTCCCATAGCCAGGATTCATGGGTGCAGGATTCAAGGAGTGGAAATGGGAGTGGTATCACTCACTATTACCCCTAGTGACCCGTTTGCAAAATTTTTGCTTCCTGTCCCTGTGACCTTATGCTCTACAGGTCTAGAGGTCTTAGTTCCAAAGGGAGGAATGCTCCCACCTGGAGACACATCACTGATTCCACTGAACTGGAAGCTAAGAATGCCACCTGGCCACTTTGGGCTTCTTATGCCTCTGGATCAACAGGCCAAGAAGGGAGTTACCATACTGGCTGGTGTGATTGATCCTGATTACCAAGAGGAAATTGGATTACTATTACATACTGGAGGTAAAGAAGAGTATGTCTGGAATGCAGGAGATCCCTTAGGGCATCTCTTAGTACTACCATGCCCTGCGGTTAACATCAATGGGAATCTAGAGCAACCCAATTCCGACATGACTACTTAATGGCCCAGACCCTTCAGGAATGGAGTTTTAGGTCACCCCACCAGGCAAAGAACCACAACCAACTGAGGTGCTTGCTGAGCACAAGGGGAATATGGAATGGGTGGTGGAAGAAGGTAGTTCTAAATACCAGTTATGACCATGTAACCAGTTGCAGAAACCAGGACTGCAATTGTTATGAGTATTTCTGGTTTGTATGTGTGCATCAAGTATTTTTGCTTTCTTCTCTTATAAAATATAAGATGTAAACAGGGCAGTTGTATGTGTGTTTGTTGTGTCGTGTTAGGTGCCAGTACAACTACTGTCTTTATTCAGAGATTGTGTGTAGGTGTTTAAGGAGATGTACACAGATGCCAAGCTGACAAGGGGTGGACTGTGATCGTTAGGTTGTATGTCAACTTGGCTAGGCCATGATTCTCAGTAGTTTGGCAGTTATGATGTAGTCCGGCAGTCATATGATGATGTGATCACTTCCGTGATGAGACGTGATATAACGTGATCACCTCTATGATGGGATCTGCTGTGAGTAGCCAATCAGTTGAAAGAGAGTTTCCTTGGGGTCTGACCTGCACTGAATATAAGCGGACTCTCTGGCAGGAAAGCTTCTGCTAGCTTTGGATCCTGCAGCTGGCTCCTGTTCGTCAACAATTCAACGGTTTCTACGTGCACAATTCTGTGATACTGATCACATTCTTTGAGTTGTACAACCATTCTCACCCTCCTTTTCTGAGTTGTTCCTCCCCAATTAACATAAACTCACTGTGCCCTAGGGTTCCTATCTAATCTTTTGAGTTGCTGTTGTCACTTTGATCCTATATAGATAGTTCTTAAAAGAGCATAAGCCTGAAGGAAGAGATTTTTTACTAGTTAAGCTAAACTACTGTTTGGTTTTAAGAAGACTTCAGGGGGTATTTTTGATTTAAGGTTTAATGATTATCCCAGGGCAATAGTTTCACATAACCCAGCTTCCATAGCTCCAGAAAATCTGGAGTCCATGAGAATTCGAAATTCTATTCTGCATTTTACCTCTTTTGATCAGGATTCTTCTACAGAATCTTTTATCAAAATGTTCAGTAGTGGTAGCTGGGCACCATCCAATTCTTCTGGTCCCATGGCAAAGGAGGCAGTTGTTCATGGACTCAATTAGCCATACATTCCATATCCTCCTTCTTTTCCTGACTCTCCTCTGTTGCTCCAGACAAATAGAGACCAATTGTTGTGCCTTGGATGGCTGCTCACAAGCTTTTAAGATCCCAGGCAGTATGCAATGAACTAGGAGGTAGAAAAGAAGCACTAAACACATTATTAGGCTGATTAACTGGGATGTTCCAGGAAACCAAAACCTTAAACCTCCAAACCAAGAGACAAATCCCATGAGGTTTTTGGTTGTCCATGAGCAGCCTTAGTAGCTACTCTCGCTCTCGTTTTTTTTTTTTTTTTTTTTTTGGTCGTCATCATAAATATAACTCAACTTTTGCCAATTCAGATTTTTACAAGTCTACAACTTGCTGACAGCAATTAAAATAATCTGCTGTGCAACCCTACCCTTAATCAATACAATTGTACCAGCATAAGCTAGGCCATTTTTGAGGGTGAAGGGGCGCTATGAAAAATTAGACCAGGACAACAAGTATATACTGGGCAAACCAGGACGTGTGGTCACCCTTTCCAATTTTTTTTTCCTATGGAGGAGGAAAGAATCATGGTGATTATTACCTGTCAAAATAGATTTTCCTAGCGCAAACTGCTGGCTTGCTTTAAAAAAAAAAAAAAAGCTCGGTTGAATGTACTTCAGTAGGAGGTAAAATACGCTAGATTTTTAAGCTTCAAAGGACCAACTCACATTCCAATCTGGTGGTACAGCACCTGCGGGCTGCAGGCATTTTTTTTTTTTTTTTAAAGCAAGCCACCAGTTTGCTCCAGGAAAATCTATTTTGACAGGTAATAATCACCATGATTCCTTCCTCCTCCATAGGAAAAAAAAATTGGAAAGGGTGACCACACGTCCTGGTTTGCCCAGGATATACTTGTTGTCCTGGTCTAATTTTTCATAGCGCCCCTTCACCCTCAAAAATGGCCTAGCTTATGCTGGTACAATTGTATTGATTAAGGGTAGGGTTGCACAGCAGATTATTTTAATTGCTGTCAGCAAGTTGTAGACTTGTAAAAATCTGAATTGGCATAAGTTAGCACACAGCCTTTGGGAACCTAAGCTTTGGGCAGATGAGGTCTGACTGTTCAGTGGAGCAAGCAAAAGTAAGTCCCATCATAGCAAGCTGCCCAAATATGGAGGAACTTGTTTTTTTCACTATTATTTTAAAGGGAAAAAGGGTTAAACAGTTAAAACCTGGGATGATTGCTAGTGAGAGAGCAAAGAAATTGGTCCCTTCACACAGTATTGCTTTTGACATCATAAACTGCTAAAATCCTTCTGGAAAGCAGTGAATCAAGAAACCCCATCTCTGGAGAGCAAGTCTAAACAAAGAAACCAAAATAAAGTTAAAAAGATCATGTTTACTGAGCACTTGGGAAGTGCCAAGTCCTATTCCAAGTGCTTTGTTTACATTACTTCATCTGACCCACACGGTTCCCCTCTCGGGTAGATATTATTTTATCTCCATTTAGCAAACTAGGCAACAAACACACAGATTAAGTAGCCTACCAAAGATTTCCCAGCTAGTAAGGGAATACAACAGGTCCTTGGCTGGTGCAAATGGTTTGTGCTGGATTACTAACCTAAAGGTTGGCAGTATGAATCTGCCCAGTGGCACTGCAGAAGAAGGGCCTGGTGATCTGCTTTTATAAATATTACAGCCAAGAAAACCCTAGGAAACCACTCCACTGTATAATACACAGGGTGGCCGTGACTCAGAACTGACTTGATAGCTACATGTTTGGTTAGTTTGTTAAGGGGATACATTATCTACATAAAACCGTCCACTGGAAGTAACCAAAATGTTCAACAGAAATGTCCACCATACCCATGTTACGTGACAGTGTGCAACCACTAAGAATTATGGTCACCAAACACAGCAAGATGGGAAATGATCACAGAGTAACACAAAGTAAGAAAACAGGATACAAAATTGAATGTACAAGAGAATGATTTTTGCAAAAAAAAAACACAACAAATTATGTGAAAATTGTTATTTTTCTTCTCATAAGACACACATTTGCTGTGGGCTCTCTTTAGTGTTCCACATTTACTGCCTCATTTAATCCTCACGAAGCCCTATTAAGGTGCTGTTTGTTATTGTTAGTTGCCATTGAGTCGGCTTTGACTCACGGCGATCTTATGTATAAAAGAATGAAATACTGCCCGATCCTGTGCCATCTTCAGGATCGCTGGTATGTTTGAACCTATTCTTGCAGCTACCACGTCAATCCATCTCATTGAAGGCTTCCCTCATTTTCAGTGACTTTACCAAACATGATGTCCTTTTGCAGGGATTGGCTTTTCCTAGTGATATGTTCAAAGCAAGCAAGACAAAGTCTCACCATCCTTGCTTCTCAGAAGCATTCTGGTTGTATTTCTTCTAAGGCTGATAATTTTATAGATGAATCAAGAAACCCCATCTCTGGAGAGCAAGAATAAAGGAAGAAACCAAAACAGAGTTGATGAGGAGGGTGAGGTACAAAGATAACTTGCCCACAGTCCAACTGCCTCTCAGGATGAGGGCAGTGGCATTTTAGGTAACTAATTTTACTCTAAGGAGCCCTGGTGGTGCAATGGTTAAGTGCTCAGCTGCTAACCAAAAGGTTGGTGTTTCAAATCCACCAGCTGTCTGAGGGAGAACAGATCTGGTGATTTGGTCCCGTAAAAATTATAGCCCAGGGAACCCTATGGGGTGGTTCTGTTCCGTCCTGTAGGGCTGCTGTGAGTCGGAATCAACTTGATGGCCAACAACTACAGTTTTACACTACTTGGTAAGCTTTCTCCATTTCCCTTACTTGTGTAATGTTGGCACATTATATCCAACATTTTTAGATAAATAAACGGGATGCACAGAAGTGATCACTTGGCAAATATGAATGGTGTGGCAGCTGGGCTAACTTTCTGTTGTGTACATTCTTATGCTTTTATCTATATCCTATAAATTGCTTCTATTAATCTCTAACGCCTTCCCTGACCCAATTTGGGATGAAAAGTCATCAAACTCTAACTCAAACAGCGCTGGCCCTGAAATGCAAGGTGTGTGTTTATATCACTGTTGAGTTTTAAATATTTGTGCCATTTCTTCTCCTTGTGTGTTCCACAAACAAAAAGTTCTTAAACTTTAGCCAGTAACTTTCTGAGAGAAGGACTGTATTTTATCAAATGCAAAAGCAAAATAACCGAAACCCTCCCCCAAAAGAACAAATGCATGCCATGATTAAAGGACCTGGAAAATACTATGGACTTCCTAAGAAAGAGGACTGGGTCCTAGTCAACTCTGTATCCCCCATTCCTTGTGCACTGGCTGGCACGGGGAAGACCCATCAATAAACGTCTGCTGAATTGAATTTCTCTACCACGGGGAGCAGAAAGCAAACAGGCTTATTGTCAGTTTCTTCAAAACCAAATGAATAAATCACGGGCACAGCATGAACCAGCATCTGATCGTAAGAATCAATTTTTCTTGCCTCCAGAGATATTTCTGCAATAAAACTCTGGGCTTGAGAAAAATGACTGCTGACTTCGATTTTTACGCCTCTACTGATGGTTTTTTTTACTGATGGTTTTAACTCTTGGCTGCTCAAGCCAGAGAACTGCTGGTGTAATACAATTAATAATTAAAAGGGTCATTTCTCTTTGACTCTGAAATGAGACAAACCGGAGGCTCTAAAGCATGTGTAGCTGACCCTCCCTGTGACACAGGCATGCCACCAGCAGTCAGGGGCCTGTGAACGTGGTGAGTAAGGGGCTGTACCCTGCACTGGGCAGGCCTGGCTTTCAAGTCCAGCACTCTCCTAGCGTGATTTGAGGCAAGTTACTTAACCTTTTTAAGTCAGTTTCCTTCTCTGCGAAATGGGTACAAGTATCATACTTACTGCCTTACAAGGTTACTTTCAAATTTAGATGAGCTAAGGTTTTAGAGAACGCTCTGCAAATACTGATGTTGTTACAATGTATATAAAGGATGGGCAAAGGATAGGGGTAGAGGAAGGCCTGAGTCTTTGAGAGTAATAATGACTGGCTACCTTTTATTCCACTTGAGCTAATTGCAATACTGCTGCCATAGCAGTCAAATAAACATTTGGGTGTTCACTCAGTACCAGGAGCTGAGCTAGTCACTGGAGCTACAAAGATATAGGGCCTACCTCAGGCAACAAATGACATGAAAACAGATTATTTCAACGCAGGTTCCAGAAGTGGGTGTTGTTATGGGGTAGTGTTTAAGAACAGCAGGCGAAAACAGGATGCTGACATGCCAAAATAATGCTCTTTTTTAAATTGAGTATAATTAACATACCTTACAATTCACCCAAATTGCACAATTCAATGTTTTTTTAGTTATATTTACAGTGAGCAACCGTCACTCTAATCTAATTTTAGAACATTTTCAGTGCCTCCAAATGAATATCCATACCCACTAGTAGCGACTCTCTATCTCCCTCACCGACCCCCCTTCCTGCTCTAGGCAACCACTAATTTATTTTTTGTCTATAGATTTGCCATTCCGGACATTTCATATTAATGGAACCACACAACATGTGGTCTTCTGTGACCTCTTCTGCATAAGGTTTTCAAGGTCCCTTCATGTTGTAGTGGTTCAGTGCTACAGCTGCTAACCAAAGGGTCAGCAGTTCGAATCTGCCAGGTGCCACTTGGAAACTCTATGGGGCAGTTCTACTCTGTCCTATAGGGTCGCTATGAGTCAGAATTGACTCGACGGCACTGGGCACTGGGTCATGTTGTAGCATGTACTGATACTTCATTCTTTTTATGCCCAAATATTATTCTTTGCCAATTTTATTTGTCCATTCAACAGTTGACGGGTATTTGGGTTGTTTCTACTTTTTGGCTGTTATGAATAATGCTATTATGAGCACCCATGTACAGTGTCTATGTAGACATATGCTTTCATTTCTCTTGGGTATACACACTAGAATTGCTGGATCACATGGTACCTCTGTGTTTAACACTTTGTTGACACATAGTAAGTAATCTATAAGCATTAGGTATTATCAATGAAAATTATCCCTTCGAGAGTGTTGCATTCGCAGAAATTAGCGAGTGACTGACTATTGAGTACAAAGAGTTCCAACCGAGGCTCCAGCAAAAGCTCAGGCGTGCCAAGCATGGAGAAACACGCTTCCAAATTCCTGAAATGTTCAACCTCAAATACGCAGATCATCCAATGACACTGTTTTGCAAGGTTTCAGATGGTAAACTGGGATGGAATAAATCTTAACAGCTCTCGCTCCAGAGAAAACATTTCTCTACTGGCTTTTACCAGGATCCAGAAATGCGGTGTTTACTTACACTTTAGAGTCCTGGCACTCATTTCTAATTTTTTTTTTCCCCCAAGAATAGCTCAACTTCCTCACTGCTTTGTCTTATTCCTCGAAGTAGCTAAGCCTGTGTTCAGACAATATGGTATTGAAAGAAACTCATTCTTCTCTTGAAAGTGTTTTTTATTCCTTAAGGACCTTAAAGGACTAATGTAGTTTCAACCCACCTGATCTAAGTACTGTAATTTTGGTAGGCATTGTTTTATAATTCTTGTAGTTGACAATATAATTCCATTTTGGAGAAAATATTCAAGGAAGTTAACGTCCCCTTCATCTACCAACATAATTTGTACAAAGTGATTCACAACAGTGACATTAGTAAAAGGGATAAATGGAGCTAACCTAAGTGTCCACCAATCACTGAATAAGCAAATAACGGTGTCTCACTCTCAGGAAAACCTATGCTGCCAACAATAATACATCATAGCAGTAATAAATCATAACAGCAATCACCTTCTAACTACCAACCAGGTGTGATGCTGAAGGTTAGTCTACCATGTGGCTATGTTCACACAAGCCAACATGTATCTAAAATAATAGCTAACATTTATTAAGCATTTACTTTGTGCCAGGCACTGTGCTAAATATGTCTGATCTAATTTAATCCATATAAAAACCCACTTTAGAGGTGAAGAAACTGAGTCACAATGAGATAAGGAACTTCCTAAAGCCAGAAATAGGCAGTACAGCTAAGATCTGAACCCAGGCCATCAGACTCCACCTTTCAAACATTTCACTGTGCTGTCTTCCATGAAGTAAGACTACATAAAAAAAAAAAAAGGGCAAGGCACAAAGTAGGATGCATGAACACTGTCGGTAATGATTAGAGGGAAATCTCGAGCAATTTAAGTCATTAAGGGTTTAACAGCGATTATTTTTTCATGTGAAGTTGCTGACTTCCAAGCTGTCGTCATCCTTCACACAAATTTGTCTCTCCATCCACCCATCTAGCAGTTATGAACGGAGCACCTACCCTGCACCAAGGCAGTGTTCTAGAGGCCGAGGATACAGTGGTGACAGAACACAGACCTGCTCCTCATGGTGACTCCCAGCAGGCTCATCTCTGCCTGGATCACTTTCCTGGGCTCTTCTTACGGGTCCTTCTCAGTGGCTGGTGCTCAGCTCAAACATTACCTGCTTAGTAAGGCCCTCCTTGGTCACACTAAAGTAAACCACGCTCACTTTCTTCCCCTACTCGAGTGCTACCATTTGTTTGCTGCCTGACCTCTCAACTGGAGGGAAAGCCCCACAAGGGGCTAGATGGGAGGGGGAAAGAAAATAAAGAGGAAAAAAAAAGATGACAGCATGGTGGGCACTGGCAGGTGAATGTGGAGCAGGCCTGGGGCAGTGGCAGGTCAGTGGCTTTCTAGCCACGGTGGCACGGTGTGGCCAAGTGGGAAAGGGTGGAGGTGGCATATGTGGCTAGGTGGGAAAGAGAAAGAAAAGGAAGATAGGGGAAAAATAAAATAAAAAACGGCATAGCAGGAACCAGCAGGTGGGAGCAGGGCGGACCCAGGGTGATAGCGGACCAGAGGCTCTCTAGCTGTGGTGGTGTGCCATGGCCTGGCGGGAAAGGGTGGAGGTGGTGTACAGGGCTAAGTGCTAAGGAAGCGAGAAAGAAAAGAGAAAAAACAAAAAAATGGCATGGTGAGAGTTGGCGGGTGGGTGGTGGGCCAGTTGCTCTCTAGTAGAGATGGCACGGCAGGGCTTGTCAGGAAGAGGAGGAGGTGGCATATGGGGCCGGGTGGGAGAGTGAAAGAAAAGGAAAAAAAATGACGCTGTGGGAGCCAGTGGTTGGGGGTGAGGTGGAGTCAAAGTGGCGACGGGCTGGTGGCTCTTTAGCTGAGCAGCACAGCATGGTCCATCAGGAGAGGGTGGAGGTTGCATACAGGGCTAGGGGGGCGGGGGGGAGCAAGGGGAAAAAAATGATGTGGCGGGAGCTGGCAGATGGGGCAGACCCCGGGCAGTGGCAGGCTGGTGGCTATCTAGCCAAGTGGCAGGGCAGACCTAGGGTGGCAGCAGGCTGGTGGCTCTCTAACTAAGCAGCACTGCATGGGTCCGTTGGGAATGGGTAGAGGTAGTGTATAGGGCAGAAGGGTGAGCAGGGTGCGAAAGCGTGTTTCTCTGATTACCAGGTGCTCTGTTTCCTGTTTGGAGCTTTGTGAAGCTGTCTTTTCATACTCCCTGTCCAGGGTCATTGCTGGCTGTATTCCAAGGTGGAGACATTGTGCTGTTAGTTGGTAGGGGACCTCCACTCTGTATCTCTTCTTGTTCTCTGTTTTCCATCAGTTTTTTCTTCCATTTTGTGTTTGATCTAGTTTGTTATCCTTTCATTCGATGCTCTGGGTTCCAGGACTGACATATGTATCTGTTTTACTTAGTTTTTCAGGTCTTTGCTACAGAGGGTCAGCACAGTGCATCTGTCTATGGCGCCAGGTTGGTGCTGCCTCTTGAGAAGAGGTTTTTAATTCTAAACATTTTCACAGTCTCTCCCTAAAAATAATGTTCTAACCCACCAACAGCCTCCGGACTGCATATATTTATTAACGTGAAGTTTCTCAGGGCAGAAATTGTGTCCTCAGTTCTTCATAGGGTACGGGATACTGACTCAATAAATGTTAAACCGGGATCGTTACCTAAAATTAGACATGTTTATAGTTTGTACTCACATAACAAAATTCAAGGTAATCCTTTAAAGTTATTTGACTTTCCTTTTCTGTTTACTTAAATGCTGACTTCTAAGAATAACTGAAGGATTAGGAAACTTTCTCTTCCCCAATTTTGAGGGCTCTCATCCTCCACCTACTCCTTTCTCACCCATCATTTACAACAATAATGCCATAAATACCGACCCCAGGGACAAGGTGATCTGTAAATACCATATTTTAAGGTAAGAAGTTATTATTACTGCTATTAACACTGATAGATCTTGCCTCTGCCAGTAATTACCAGCAGGAACTTGCTCAATAACATGGGGAGACACTGCTTTCTGTTTTTTCTTTTTTTCAAGCGGGAAATGCTGAACTTTACAGGTTAGGGAAGATATTATCTCTCAAGTAGAAATAGGTAGAAAACAAATGTGAAAGTTATCAATAAAAATGTGATCGGTGGGTACTCTGAAGCTTCAAGTATTCAGAGGGGTTGGGAGGTTTGTTGAAGGGGAAGAATCCAAGCACCGCAAGGATACTGGGTTCTCCGAAGCCTAGCAAAGGCAGGAGGACAAAGCTAAGGAAGGAGGGTGTCAAATACAAACCTTGCCTTTCAACACATTGCCTGTGGCAAGTCTCATACCTATGAAGGATCTCTATCTGCAGGGCCTAGATTCTTCTCTACTCATAGTACTCCAGTCTACTTCCATATTACAGACTAGGTAACCATTTACTTGCGTCCTGGCTTAGAAACAACCATCCTACACAATGTTTTTTCGATGGGAAAATGTATTACCAGTTCTAAACAAGTGACTTACAGAAGACCTTTTGGAAAATGTCTCATTCATAAGCTGGGGACTGCACAGAGTTGGAATCAGCTCCCGCTCGATAGCGTTTGCCAGGTATTGTGTCCCAAGAGTCACAGCAAAAAAGAAGGCAGCCTCACTGCCAGGAGTAATATAGGATACTTGGCCAAATTCTCAGATTCAAATCTGGGTTAAGCAGTAAGAATACAATGGCAAGAAAGTGAGAGGAGACTGGAGAAACTGGAAGCTGAGGAAGCTGGAGTCACACGGACCAAGGTTTGCAACCTCAATCTCAGGGACAAACTCAGTTTCTCTGGTTGCTCTTCTCCTATCAGTCCATGGCTGGCTCCTTATCACTACTCAGATCTTATTTCAACTATCGCCTTCTCAGAGGGTCTTCCCTGACTATCCATTATAAAGTCGGTCCTACCCTCACCATCAGTACCTGTCTTTACTCTTATCCTGATTTTTTTTTCCTTCTCTTCATAGCAGCCATTATCTGAAATTACTGTATCCCTGCTTTATTGTCTATCTCTATCTAAAGAACATAAACTGCAGGGGGAGCATCACTCGAGTCATATTTACTAGTGTACACCTAGGGCCTACCACACTGTATGACACGTGGAAAGCACATAAAACATATCTGTTGAACAAATAAATAAATAGGGCTGTTATGTGAGGATTAAAGGATAGAATATCTATCTATCAGTCTACCTACCTGAGGAGGCCTGGTGGCACAACTGTTAAATGCTCGGCTGCTAACTAAAAGGTCAGTGGTTTGAACCCATCAGCCTTTCTAAGGCAGAAAGATGTGGTAGTCTGCTTCTGTAAAGATTATAGCCTTGGAAACCCTATGGGGCAGTTCTACTGTGTCCTATAGGATCTGAGTTGGAAACAACTCTACAGCACACAACAATGCCCATTCATTCATCCATCCATCACCAGGCACAGTCCTGCTACACAGCAGCCCTTAATAAATATTATAAAAGAAAAAACAGATGATACGGTTATTAGTCAGCAAGTATTTACTGAACATTTTGCATGTGTCTTGCAGCGCAGGAGAAATATGGTCCTTCTAGGAGGCAGAGCAAAAATCAGCTAAAGATTGACTGCTGCTGTTGTTGCTGTGTCAATTCTGACTCATAGCGAGCCTACAGGACAAAGTAGAACTGCCCCATAGCGTTTCCCAAGCTGTAATCTTTACAGGAGCCAGTTGCCTGGTCTTTCTTCCAAAGAGCTGCTGGTGGGTTTGAACTGCTGACCTTTCAGTTAGCAGCTGAGCACTTAACCACTGTGTCATCGGTCATCCTTAAAGACTGATAGCAATTTGAATCCTAACATAACAAAGTCTGCAAATAGAAGAAGGCAGTTATGTCATTAGCTAAACTTCTGTTACTTAGTGTTCAGAATCTACCTGAGACCCTGCTGATGCTGAGGACATGGGAAAATAGGGAGGGGTAGTAGTGGTGTGGGCAAAGTGCAGAACAGTTCTGCATCTTCTCCCACAAAGGCAACCCTTCATAGAAGGCTCCTAGTCCATCTTTTTTCAAAGGAGCAAGGAGAGGAACTCACCTTAGTAAAGTGATCCCCTTTCCCTACACGTTGTATGTAGGGCCACTTATTCCATTACATGACCATCTCACCTTTTGCTCCTCCACCTTTTGCTGAGGAGCAGAGATGCTGCCATGTGAAGCCAGAAGCAACCACAAGACCTAGGTCATTTTACTTCCTTTCTCTACAGTGTTGCAACAGCAGCTGTAGCAGTGCTAGACACATTTTGGGAAGACTAAAGAACAAGGCCTGTAAGGTCTCTTTCAGCATTAAATTTCCATGAAATCTTATCTGTACCGGGATTCAGAGAATGAGTAAATTGCTTTTGCAATGTTTTGAACATGGCGTTCTTTGACTCATACTTAAAAGTTGGGCAAGAGGGTACTTATTTAAGACAGAGGCTTTCAAACTATTTTTTAACTAGCAGATGTCCTTTTTTGTAAATGAAATTCTACATGGAATACAAATGTGGGGCCCCTCTGGTTACAGCAAGAGGAGGGGTCAGGGCTCTATCCTCTAAGCTTCTCCCTTCCCTTTCTGAAGGAGCCCCCGACATCTCTGAGGGACACACATGGTTTAAGAAAAAAGGAAAAGGAAGTTAACATTTAGATAAATAAATAAAAAAAATAAAGAAATGAGTGAGGAAGATGAGAAAGTTTTTCCTTAATGTGGGGAGGGAAAAGTTGAGTAAAAAAATCAATACTTTGTAACCATCATAGTTAAGACTGGTTCAAGCAAGATTCATCATCAGATACTAAATCTAGGAGGGCAAGTTTTATCAGAAGCAGAATATTTGCACAATCTTACAAAGTCTCCCCACAGATAATTTATAAGAGGTGAAACATTGCTTCTAAAGGGGATACATTTGTTGTTTTTAGGCATGTAGAATCGGTTCTGACTCATAGTGACCCTATGTACAACAGAATGAAATGTTGCCCGATCCTGTGCCATCCTCACAATCATTGCTATGCTTCGATCTATTGTTGTAGGCACTGTGTCAATCCATCTCGTTGAGGGTCTGCTTCTTTTTCACTGACCTACTTTACCAAGCATGATATCCTTCTCCAGGGACTGCTCCCTCCTAACACGTTCAAAGTCTGTGAGACGAAGTCTCGCCATCCTAGCTTCTAATGAGCATCCTGGGTGTACTTCTTCCAAGACAGATTTGTTCATTCTTCTAGCAGTCCATGGTATATTCAAATATTCTTTGCCAACACCATAATTCAAAGGCATCAATTCTTCTTTGGTCTTCTTTATTCATTGCCCGGGTTTCACATGCATATATGAAGCAATTGAAAACACCACGGCTGGCGTCAGGTGCACCTTAGTCCTTAAGGTGTCATTTATGCTTTTTAACACTTCAGCAATTTTTTGCAGCAGATCTGCCCAGTGCAATGCATGTCTGATATCCTGCCTGCTGCATCCATGGCCGTTGATTGTGGATCCAAGTAAAATGAAATCCTTGACAACTTCAATCTTTTTTCTGATTATCATGATGTCGCTTATTGGCCCTAGTCATGAGGATTTTTGTTTTCTTTATGTTAAGGTGTAATCTATACTGAAGACTGTGGTCTTTGATCTTCATTAGTAAGCGCTTCAAGTCCTCTTCACTTTCAGCAAGCAAGGTTGTGTCATCTGCATAACGCAGGTTGTTAATGAATCTTCCTCCAATCCTGATGCCCCATTCTTCTTTATATAGTCCAGCTTCTTGGATTATTTGCTCAGAATATAAATTGGATAAGTATGATGAAAGGATACAATCCTGACAGACACCTTTCCTGATTTTAACCATGCAGTATAGGCCTGTTCTGTTCGAACAACTACCTCTTGGTCTAAGTACAGGTTCCACATGAGCACAATTAAGTGTTCTAGAATTCCCATTCTTTGCAATGTTATTCATAATTTGTTATGATCCACACAGTCAAATGCCTTTGCATAGTCAATAAAACATGGGTAAACATCTTTCTGGTATTCTCTGTTTTCTGCCAAGATCCATCTGACATCAGTAACGATATTCCTCGTTCCATGTCCTCTTCTGAATTAGGCTTGAATTTTTAGCAGTTCCCTGCTGATGTACTGCTGAAACTGCTTTTGAATGATCTTCAGCAAAATTTTTCTTGCATGTGATATTAATGATTTTTAAAAATAATTTCTTCTTTCTGTTGGATCACTTTTCTTTGGAATGGGTACAAATATGGATCTCTTCCAGTCAGTTGGCCAGGTAGCTGTGGTCCAAATTTCTTGGCATAGATGATTGAGGACTTCCAACACTGCTTCCATTTGTTGAAACACCTCAGTTGGTAACCTGTCACTTCCTGAAGCTTTGTTTTTTGCCAGTGCCTTCAGTGCAGCTTGGACCTCTTCCTTCAGTACCATTGGTTCTTGATCATATGCTACCTCCTGAAATGGCTGAAGTTGGCCAATTCGCTTTGGTACAGTGACTATGTATTCCTTCCACTTGCTTTTGATGTTTCCTGCTTCATTCAATATCTTGCCCATAGAATCCTTCAAAATTGCAACTGGAAGCTTGAATTTTTTCTTTAGTTCTTTCTACTTGAGAAATGCTGAGTGTGTTCTTCCCTTTTGATTTTCTATCTCCAGGTCTTTTCATTTCATTATAATACTTTCCTTTGCCTTCTCAAGCCACTCTTTAAAATCTGTTCAGCTCTTTTATCATTTCTTTCTTTCACTTTAGCTACTCTACACTCAAGAGAAACTTTCAGAGTCTCCTGACATCCATTTTGGTCTTTTCTTTCTTTCCTGTCTTTTTAATGACCTCTTGCTTTCTTCATATGTGATGCCCTTGTTGTTATTCCACAACTTGTCTGGTCTTTGGTCATTAGTGTTTGGTGCACAGATTTGAATAATCAGATCTGTTCTTGAGATGGTCTCTGAATTCAGGTGGGATATACTCAAGGTCATGCTTTTGTTCTTGAGAACTTTTTATAGTTTTCTTCAACATCAACATGAACTTGCATATGAGCAATTCATGGTCTGTTCTACAGTCGGCCCCTGGCCTTGTTATGACCAATGATATTGAACTTTTCCATTGTCTCTTTCCACAGGTGTAACTGATTTGATTCCTGTGTATTCCATCTGGCAAGTTCCATGTGTATAGCCACCATTTATGCTGTTGAAAAAAGGTATTTGCAATGAAGAAGTTGTTGGTCTTGCAAAATTCTGTCATCTGACCTCCAGCATCGTTTCTAACACAAGGCCATATTTTCCAAATATCAACCCTTTTTTCTTTGTTTCCAACTTTTGCATTCCAATCACCAGTAATTATCAATGCATCTTGATGGCATGTTTGATCAATTTCAGACTGCAGAAGTTGGTAAAAACCTTCAATTTCATCATCTTTGGCCTTAGTGTTTGGTGCACAGATTTGAATAATAGTTGTATTAACTGATTTTCCTTTTAGGTGTCTGGATACTATCCTATCACTGACAGCACTGTACTTCAGAACAAATCTTGAAATGTTCTTTTTGATGATGAACGTGACACCATTCCTCTTCAATTTGTCATTCCCAGAATAGCAGAACATGTGATTGTCTGATTCAAAATGGCCAATACCAGTCCATTTCAGCTCATTAATGCTACGATATCGATCAATATGCATCCCATTTCATTTTTTGATGACTTCCAATTTTCCCAGATTCATACTTCATACACTTCTCGTTCCAATTATTAATGGATATTTGCAGCTGTTTTTTTTTTATTTTGAGTCATGCCACATCAGCAATGAAGGTCCCGAAAGCTTGACTCCATCCTTGTCGTTAAGGTCAACTCTACTTCGAGGAGGCAGCTCTTCTCCAAGCATATTTTCAGTGCCTTCCAATCTGAAGGGCTCATCTTCCGGCACTCTATCAATGTTCTGCTGCTATTCATAAGGTTGTCACTGGCCGATTTTTTTTAGAAGTAGACTGCCAGGTCCTTTTTCCTGGTCTTAGTATGGAAGCTCAGCTGAAACCTGTTTACCAAGGGTGATGCTGCTGGTATTTGAAACACCAGTGGCAAAGCTTCCAGTTATCACAGCAACAGGTAAGCCACCACAGTATGATAAATTGACAGACACGAAGGGAGGAAACATTACTAGCATTTACACTTTAAAAATGTCATGTTAACACAAAGAAAGGCTAAGGAACCATTCCATATTAATAGGTAAAAGAGACATGACAACTAAATACAATATATGACCTTCAACTGGGCCACATACTTGAGGGGAAAAATGCCATAAAAAACATTATTGGGACAACTGACAACATTTGGAATATGGATTGTCAACTGGATAAAAATATTGTATCAGTGTTAAATTTTGAGATTTTGATCACTGGACTATGGGTATGTAAAAGAGTGTTCTCTTTAGGAAAAAAACATACCGAAGTATCATGGTCTAAAAAGGGCATAATATGGGCAACCTACTCTTAAATAGTTCATAAAGAAATAAATATTACTATGTATTTACGTATTTTAGTCAAAAATCAAGTTGATGGCACCAAACAACAACACTGGAAACGCTGGTGGCATAGTGGTTAAGAGCTATGGCTGAGAACCAAAAGGTTGGCAGTTCGAATCTACCAGGTGCTCCTTGAAAGCTCTATGGGGCAGTTCTGCTCTGTCCTATAAGGTTGCTATGAGTCAGAATTGATTAGACAGCAACGGGTTTGGTTTTTTTTTTGGTTAACATTTATGTATACAGAAAGCAGTGGTTCTTAGACTGAGGTCCTTGGAGGAGCACCTGCAGTCCCTGGACGTTTGTTAGAAATGTCAATTCTTGAGGCCCCGGATGAGTAAAGCATTACTGAAAAAGAAGAACAAAGTGGGAAGCCTCACACTACCTGATTTTAGAACCTATTATACTGCCACAGTAGTCAAGACAGCCTGGAACTGGTACAACAACAGATACATAGACCAATGGAACAGAATTGAGAATACAGACATAAATTCATCCATTTATGAGCAGCTGATATTTCACAACGGCTCAAGGTCTGTTAAATGGGGAAAAGACAGTCTCTTTAACAAATGGTGCTGGCATAACTGGATATCCACCTGCGAAAAAATCAAACAAGACCCATACTTCACACCATGCACAAAAACAAACTCAAAATGGATCAAAGACCTAAACATAAAATCTAAATAAAGGTCATGGAAGAAAAAATAGGGACAACACTATGAGCCCTAATACATGGCATAAACAGAATACAAAATACTACTAATAATGCACAAACACCAGAAGACAAACTAGATGACTTGGAGCCCCTAAAAATCAAACACTTATGCTCATCCAAAGTCTTCACCAAAAGAGTAAAAACATTACCTACAAACTGGGAAAAAAGTTTTGGCTACAACAAATCCGATCAGAGTCTAATCTCTAAAATCTACAAGATACTACAAAATCTCAACAACAAAAAGACGAATAACCCAGTTAAACAATGGACAAAGGATATTAACAGGCACTTCATCAAAGAAGACATTCAGGTGGCTAACAGATACACGAGGAAATACTCATGATCATTAGCCATTAGAGAAATACCTATCAAAACTACAATGAGATATCATTTCACTCCAACAAGGCTGGCATTAATCCAAAAAACACAAAATACATGGTGGAGAGATTGTGGAGAGATTGGAACACTTATACACTGCTGGTGGGAATGTAAAATGGTACAACCACTTTAGAAATCGATTTGGTGCTTCCTTAAAAAGCTAGAAATAGAACTACTGTAGGATTCAGCAATCCTACTCTTTGAAATATATCCTAGAGAAATAAGAGCCCTCAAACAAATAGATACATGCACACCCATGTTTATTGCAGCACTCTTTACAATAACAAAAAGATGGAAGCAACCAAGGTGCCCATAAATGGATGAATGGATAAACAAATTACAGTATATTCACACAATGGAATATTACACAACGATAACAATGATGAATCCGTGAAACGTCTCATAACATGGAGGAATCTGGAAGGCATTATGCTGAGTGAAATCAGTCAGTTGCAAAAGGACAAATATTGTATGAGACCACTATCATAAGAACTGAAGAAAAGGTTTAAACACAGAAGAAAACATTCTTTGATGGTTATGAGGGTGGGGAGGGAGGGAGATGGGTATTTACTAGTTAGATGGTAGACAAGAATTATTTTAGGTAAAGGGAAGGACAACATACAATACAGGGGAAGTCAGCACAACTGGACTAAACCAAAAGCTAAAAAGTTTCCTGAATATAGCCAAACACTTCGAGGGACAGAATAGCAGGCGCAGGAGTCTGGGGACAAAGGTTTCGGGGGACATCTAGGTCAACTGGCATAACAAAGTGTATTCAGAAAATGTTCTGCCTTCCACTTTGGTGAGTGGCATCTGGGTTCTTAAAGGCTAGCAAGTGGCCATCTAGGGTGCATCAACTGGTCTCAACCCACGTGAAGCAAAGGAGAACAAAGAAAACCAAAGACACAAGGAAAATACAAGCCCAAGAGACAGAAAGGGCCACATAAGCCAGAGACTCCACCAGCTGAGACTGGAAGAAGTAGATGGTACCCGGCTACCACCAATGACTGCCCTGATAGGAAACACAACAGAGAATCCCTGATGGAGCAGGAGAAAAGTGGGATGCAGACCTCAAATTCTAGTAAAAAGGCCAGACTTAATGGTCTGACTGAGACTGGAGGGACCCCAGAGGTCATGGTCCCTGGGCTCTCTTTTAGCCCAAAACTAAAACCATTTCTGAGGCCAACTCTTCAGACAAAGATTAGACTGGACTATAGGATACAAGATGATACTGGTGAGGAGTGTGCTTCTTAGCTCAAGCAGACACATCAGACTATGTGGGCAGCTCCTGGCCAGAAGCGAGATGAGACGGGAGAGGGGGACAGGAACCGGTTGAATGAACACAGGAAATATAGGGTGGAAAGGAGGAGTGTGTTGTCACACAGTAGAGAGAGCAAGTAGGGTCACATAACAATGCATGTATAAGATTTTGTATGAGAAACTGACTTGAACTATAAACTTGCTCTTAAAGCACAATAAAAAAATGAAAAAGAAATGTCAATTCTTGGGCCCCACCCCGGACCTGCTGAATCAGTTGTTGTGGGGCTGGGGTCTAGCTATCTGGGTTTTAACAAGACCTCCAGTGGATTCTGATTCATGCTAAAATTTGAAAACCATTGATACTGAGAGAATGATAACACGATGAGGTGAAATGTAAAAAAACTGGTGAATCTGAGTAAAGGGTATAAGGGAGTTTTCAGTATTATTCTTGTAACTTTTCCTTAAGTTTCAATTATTTTCAAAGAAAAAATTAATGATAGCAACAAAAAGATGAACTCTGGGCAATGTCTGAAGACATGTGGAGAGAACACCCAGGAGGCAAAGAGGCAAATCCCCTAATCGCAGGGAGTGATGAAATTTCGAAGTAAAGTTGCAGCAACTCCAATCCAGAGTGGGAAGCAGGATACTCGCAAGGTCTTCAAACAACAAATCTCCTTGCAGAGAACGGATACAGATCACACTAACCTGAATAGGAGAGTCCGGCAATCTCTATAAAGAGCTCTTCTTCCGAAAAGCTTTCGGGGAGCAGTAGGAAAGCAGCATTCACAGCGCTCTTCAGATTTTTATCAAGGGCTGCCCTAAGAGTGGCATTCTCATTCATTGCTACGATTTTCACCTGAAAAAAACAGCAGACCATTCAGAAGGCAAGTTCCAGAAGCAAAGCACTGCTCAAGCTATGGGTGTGCACATGCACTGAAAGTCTCCCAAACTTTTAGTCCTGAAGATCCTGGAGTATCAGGCCAGTTGACAAGAAGTAATTAGAATCCTAATAAGCAATCCCAGAGTCTCCTGTTTTATGCCAAAGTCAGAGAAATCATAACACAGGAAAGGACCAAAATGCCAATGAAAGCGAAATAAATATTCCTCTTAAAAAAGGAAACTCATCATGGGTTTTGAGACAGAAATCAGTACAAAGGGAGTAAACGTCCTTTGGAAAGTCTAGTTTTTTAAATTATTTTCTAATCTCACTGTTCTTCACTTAATTTTCAGGGGAGCACTCTGTTCTTGCCTATATATATAACCTGAGCAGTTTATGTTCTATTTCATGACTTCTAGATAAACTGATTTTGAACTTGACTAAGAAAAAGAAAATTAGGTACAGTAGAAAAGAGCATGGGTTTTAGAGATAGGTCTGGGCTCAAGTCCAGGTATTTACTAGCTGTGTGAGTTTGGGAAAATTACTTCTCTGAATTTAAGTCCTCATCTCTACAATGAAGATAATAAATTTGCACTAAAAGACTGTCAGAGAGATTGAATAAGATAATGTATGTAAAGTATCCAGGGTACTAGCAAATATCTTGCTTAATCAATAAATGCTTATTGATTCTTTCTCTTCCCTTTCACTGGCTACCAAGTTTACAGTTCCTCTTGAAAAGGGTTTTTCTCCTAAAAACAAAGCAGAAGCTGCTTTGAAATTTTCCCAATTTCATTAAAATACAAAGAGGCTCACTTTGTTTTAAGATTCTGAGTTTTAAAGATCTTAACAGTGTAAGAGAATGTACTCAAGTCCCAGCTCCCTTTCTCACTAGCTCTGTGACTATTGATATAATTCCTTATCAGTAAACTGAGGGTTAATAACAGAACCAAGCTCACAAGGTGGCTGGGAAGATTAACTGAGGTATTATATATGAACCCTCAGCAGGTATGTGTGTTTCCTGGTGCACAATGCAAGAGTTTCTCTGTTTTCACAAGTGAGAGTGCATCAAAATCACCCGGAGGACTTGTTAAAATATGTACTGCCCCACCAACAGAGTTTCAGATTCCGAAGGCCCCGGTGAGGACTTAAAATGTACGTTTGTAACAAGTTCCTGGGTACGCACATTTTGAGAACCACTGCTCTAAGGTGTATACGTAGAAGTAGAATTGCCCAACTGCTCTTTAGAGTGGTTGTACCAATTCCCACTCCTGCCATCATCTTTTTAAAACACATGCTGTTTCGGACTGATCTTCTAAACCAGGAAAGGGTCTTGTTTTTAAGTGCTATCAGGTCGATTCCGACTCATGGTGACTCTATCGGACAGAGCAGAACTGTTCCACAGGGTTTCCAAGGCTGTAAGCTTTCCGGAAGCAGACTGCCACATCTTCCTCCTGAGGAGCTGCTGGTGAGTTGGAACCGCCAACCATTTGGTTAGCAGGTAAGCACTTTAACCACTGTGTCACCAGGGCTCCTTAGAAGTCGTTAATAAGGACCCCTATATATCAGAAATGTAGCTACCATCTCTAAACCATTTAGTGCTCTCACCAAATTTTCTTCCAATTGTGGAAACCAGGATTTAAGTTATCTTTTATTTGTCAATTATAGATGATTTCTGACAATACACTATAATAACATTTTCAAAATAATATTAGAAAGCCAGGAACGAGAATAATGTCTATCCCAAGGTATAATTTCTTCTCTCTTTTCTTATTAATTGTAATAAGCAGTATTATAAAACACATAATTAATTTATGAACAAGACTTAAGAACCTAAATTCCACCTTTTACCTTTATTTTTCCCCACTTTTTTTCTAAGGGAATATTCTTATGGCCAAACTCCCATGCGCTAAGCTGCTTGATTCAATACCACTACCTCCTCCCTTGTAATTACCAGTTAATCGCCCTTAATTAAGCCTTTCAGCACTTGTGTGCGTTAAGTATTGTTGCAATCAACTGCACAGAGTAAAACCAAGGAGCATGACTTGCCCAAGGTTGCATAATGCATTGATGGCAAAAATCAGGGTAACACCCTATACTTGGCAAATCCAGCTCTAAATATTTTGAATTATTCTCATACAGTTCTCATACATACATTCAGTTTGGGATCTGTTCTAGTTAACTTATCTTGAAAGATGATGGAAACAAATTCTAAGGTCCTAAACAACTTCTGTATTTATTCCTTGAATAGCTTCACCAAACCTTTCATTCCTTATAGAATCATGGATCTAAGAGAGATTTTGAAAGAACATTTACTCCAACCTCCTCATTTACTGGTGGGGAAACTGAGGCCCAGAGGGGTTAAAATATTTCCCCAAAGAAGTAGTGGCATGCCCAGACGTGTCCCCAGGTCTTTTCTAGTGCTCTTTCCACAACACTGGGATGCCTCCTTACTTCCAAACTCCCATTCTTCTTCCTCGTTCACCAAGTCCTTCTAAATAATCCTTCTCCCTCTCTTTTTTTGGGTTTGGTTCACAGAAGCTCAGTGAAGTTAGAAGCTATTTTGAGATGCTAACAAATCAGAGATGCAAAGAAAAGAGGAAATTTTCCTATTCAACAAAATACACTTGTTCTCTGAAAAGTTGTTCTACTTAGGTTGTAAGAAAACAGTCTGTTTGCTATTTTGGGTTAAGAGTGAAAATAAAAATATCCTTACTCAAAGGGAAAATGTCAGCTCAGAAGACTCTGCTATTATGCTGATCTGGTTCTTCAACGTAAGGTGAACTAGGAACTTGTCTCTGCAGCGCTGCTATTTGTTGCTCAGAGTGAAAAGCCAATGAACTCTTGGGAGACTGCCAGAGGGGCCTGGGAAAAAAAGCAAGTCCTCAGATTTGTGAATAGCTGTTTGTATCTTGCTGGGAATGCCCCGACCTGAACTGCATAGATAACACTGGCACAACTGCTACGAGAAAATCTTCACTGGAGAGAGGAAGGGGCAACGTTTGCAGGGACTTTCAAAGCCCGAATCGAGAGATTTGTGAGTACCTTTCAAAATAGAAAAAAGGAGAAAGTCACGTGTGGTCTCCTCTATGACACAGTCACATGAAGATAGGCCTTCAGTTGCAAAGAGGGAAGTTCAAGCCACAAAGAACACAGCCCTGCCTAGTGTTCAAATACTCAGTCACTAACCAAATGCCCCTTCCTGCAGAACTTTTCCATCCGAATGACCAGAAAGGCTAACTCTTCTCAATGGTCAGCACTTGAGGATGAAGAAGAAACAGGGAACATCAGAGCTGGGTGAAGCCTTGTTAATTATCTACTGGTCGGACTGTGGGCTCTCCGAGGACAAGCAAGTGGTGTCTTGTTCTTTTTTTTTTTTTTTTTAATTCCTTTGGCACACACGGAGAGAAAACCTAGTTGTCTTTTGAATAAGTAAATGAATGGCTCAATCTTTGCATTTCAAAGGCTAGAGGCCCAAAGATTTGCTCACAGCTGGGCAGAGCCAAGACAGTAGCCAGGTTTTCCAAATCCCAGTTCAGGGATCTTTTATATAGCTGAGATTTTTCTAACTACAAAAATTAAACCAATAAAGCTAAAACATGGTGATAGCTGCACAACTCGGAATGTACTAAAAACCAACAGACTGTATGGTATGTGAATTATATCTCAATAAAGCTGTTATAAAAAATAAAGCTACGATACCAGCAATTAAAAGAGAAAATAAATTGCAATAAATACATCAGCTAACTTAAATTAAAATCCTCTTAACAAGGGAGCAAAAATACCATTCATTATATGTCAATGTGAATGCTTTAAAACTTCGAAGCAAAATTACCTATACACTAAAATAATGTGAGGTACAAAAATCCAAACTTATGTTAAATAAATCAGGAAACAACTATTAATATTAGAGTTCTTTTGATTTAAAAAAGATTAGCTACGCGGTTCTATTATATACTTTAAATCTCACAGTTCTTGGGGGGGAAAGACTCAAACTTAAGGCTATACTAGAAATAAAAATGAAGTATCTCTTCAACTAGAGTGAATTTAATGGAAAAGTATGATAGAAATTTAATTTATATTCTACTTTTCCAGAAATGACCATCTTTTAAGAAAGGTATTCCTTTACATTCTTTTTAAAGACAAATTGCTAGTGATTGAGAAATTCTATTTCAATTGGCAATATGCTGGACGCTTAACATAAAAAAATTCACACTCATTTTCTCATAATTCTTTCTTAAGATATTCACCCAATTTCCTTGTCCAAACGCTACCACCCTTTTCTTTCATCGGTGATTTGTTCCTTTATGAAGTTTGATTAATATTTGCTGCCACCTAGAGGTAAAAATTGTTTGCTTAAGGACAGTTATCACAGATTCTCTGGAAGGGTCAACAAGAAACTGATGACCAGTGACTTCCACTGCACAGAGAAATGGGCCAGGAGTGGATGTCATACACCCATTTATTATTTTCGATTTTTTTTTTCCTTTACCTTCGGTATGTTCAACACTTTCAAGTGATTTTTAAGACAGTCAACTTAATTTTCTTGCTGCAGGATTAATAAGCTCGAGGGAGAGTCACTGACATCAACAACATTTTCTTCTCTCCAGAGAAATTCCAAGTTAGGTGAGAAATGCAGTTTTGCATGGTATGGCTATAGGTGCTACAGCTCATCTCGTATTGCTGTTTTTATCTTAAAGGATATATGTACGATAGATAAAATCTGAGGTCATTTTCTGGGCTTAGATTCTGAGATTCCATGGCATTTCAGTTTCTAAAGCCTATTTCTTTTATCAGATTTGACATATTCTTAGCATAAAGCACAGTATAGAAAATAATACAAAATTTTCACATTCAGTATCTCATTCGATCGCCAAATAACTCTGAGATGGGCAAGGACAGAGAAGGGAAAGACGATCTGCTGAGTGTCACTAAGTGTCAGGCATTTTAGAACTCTTCTGGGGTCCAGTGGTGTCACTATGGAGACGCGGGGGGTTCTGGTCAGAACTGTCATTATTACACCATTATAAGGACGCTCCAAATCGTGTGAGTTCGCCTGCACCTGCTACAAGCATGCATTGTTGTTTTCGTTGCTGCTGGTGTTTCTATAGTCACTGCTTTTGTCAAGTTTTCTGGGATTTTAGCAACAATATTGTGGTAATCAGTATTTGTGAACCTCTATCAGTAAGGTTTTTTTAAGAATGAAGTAGTAATTAACGTCATTAAAGTAGTGGTCACCTCACCTCAGGTACCTGAAAAGCCGGATCAGTCTTGGGCACTAAACGTGTGTGAAAGGTTTTGGTGGAGATCTGTGCCTTTACAAGGTAGGCATTTTGCGTGACTTTGGAAATCAAGGTACTACTCTGGTTAGTAATTTGATCTGTTTTCTTATATACTGTAAAAGGTCTAAGTTACAATGTGGTATTTTGCTGTTATTCATGCCCATTTCTTTTCTTTTTTAGCTTCTCAAATACGGGGTATTAGCACTAGTATTCTGACTGAAGATCTCCTCACCTGGAGTAACTTATACATCGGAGAAGGAAAAGGAGGAGTGGCATATGAGAATTACGATTTATGGGTAACGTTAGCACAAAACACATTACTTAAGATTCTGTATGGTCTGATATGGGAGGAGGTCCATGGGAGGGGGATGACACCATGAGTTACGTGAGTGACACCAACCCTAGTGACTCTACTGCTGGGGTCAGGGTTATTAGCTTCACTCCAAAGATGAGAGTCTACTGAGGCTCAGGGAGATTAAGTCAGGGGTGCACGGCCATATAGCAAGGGAGTGTCAGAGCTGGAATCCAAACCCGAAGTCTGTCTGATTCTGAAACACCAGTGTTCTTTCCAGCACTATTACCCTGTTTCTAACTTGCAATACCTTCATGAAGTAGGCAGGGCAAGTATTGCTATCCCCATTCAAGAGGTAAATTAACTGAGGTTCAGAAAGATAAAACACGTCACCAAAGTTCACATAAAGAGCCAATAAGTCGCAGGAATGGATATGATCCAAGACTTCTAATCCCATGTTCATTATTCTTCCCACCAAGCTACAGAATTTGTAAATTTAAAAAGAAAAAAAAAACTTGGAAAGAAAATGAGTATTTATAAAGTTTCAATTGCATTTACTTGCTCGATTATGAGATTTACTAGTTATCTAGTCTAGAAATCAGAAATTCATTTATTTGGATATAAAATTATTCCAGTAAGTCTACTGCTTCCAGGGAGCCCTGGTGGCGCAGTGGTTAAGAGCTCGGTTGCTAACCAGACAGCTGGCAGTTAGAATCCACCAGCCGCTCCTTGGAAAGCCCATGGGTCAGTTCTGCTCTGTCCTATAGGGCTGCTGTGAGTCAGAGTTGACACGACAGCAACGGGTTTTCGGTTCTGGCCTTTTAAAGAATGTTTTTACTGAATAATTACATTCGATAAAATGTACAAGTCTTAACGGTAGAGCTTGATAAATTTTCACGTACGCACACACCCATGTAACCATCAACTGTGATCTTTCAGTTCTCAGAAGAAAGGCCTGGCGATCTACTGCCTAAAGGTCGTAGCCACTGAAAACCTAGGGAACACTGTTCTACTCTAAAACACATGGGGTTGCCAAGAGTCAGGCTTGACTCAACAGCAACTGGGATTTTGATGATGAAGTTGTTTTTCTTTCAAGGTACCTCTGGGTAGACTTTAACTGCCAATCCTCCAGTTAGTAGCTGGGCGCTTAACTCTTTGTGCCACCTAGAGACCTCTCAGAGAGGACAGGCATCCCCACTCACCGGTTTTTGGAGTCGTCCAGCAATGTATAAGTTATTCCAGGTGAGGAGATCTTCAATCAGTATACTAGTGCTAATAACCCCATATTTGATAAGCTAAAAAAGAAAAGAAATGGGCATGAATAACAGCAAAATACCACGTTGTAACTTAAGACTTTTTACAGAATGTAAGAAAACAGATCAAATTACCAACCAGAGTAGTACCTTGATTTCCAAAGTCACACAAAATGCCTACCTTGTAAAGGCACAGATCTCCACCAAAACCTTTCACACATGTTTAGTGCCCAAGACTGATCTGGCTTTTCAGGTACCTGAGGTGAGGTGACCACTACTTCAGTGACGTTAAAGACAGAATGGCTTTTGGGGGCTATCTAGCATTGGTCCTCGGTGGAGTGAATTAAAAAAACTGGTCCTTAGCCACAGATAGACTGAGAAGCAGTGATGCAGTTCAGTCTCCTCTTTTTAAAAAGAAGAAACTCAGGGCCCAGAGAAAACAAACGATGTGCCCAAGATGACACTACCAGTAACAGAGTCAAAACTGGATTCTAGAATTTTAGTCTGGTCTTCCAAAGTTCTTTTTACCACCAGGTATAAGAAGTTTCCTTTCATTAAAAGTTTTCACTGACATCCTTTACATAGCAAATTTCTCTTTTGCTACTATTTCAAACACTTATATTTAAAAAACAACATCCAAAAAAGAAAAACTCTTTATCAGTGCTAAACACATGGAATTAAAGTCAAGCTCATTTCAATAGTAAACTGACTGTGGTGCAATGGATCGCCATGGTCTTGTTAACTCCCACCAAATGATTGGGTGGGACTATGTAAAATAAGGAGCTTACAGACCACCATGGGGATTGGACAGCTTGCTAATAATGCAAATAAGGTGCATGGCACTCTTGCAGGGGTCCCACCATGCAAAAAAGGTATATGGAGCCTTAACGAGGGGACTGGTCAGTTTTGCCATCCCACTAGGCTTAAAACGAGCCAACTCAGAGACAGACAGGGGGTATCTCAATTCCACCAAGAAGAAGAGATGCAAGCACAGTATGTCCTTTGGACCCAGAGACCCTGTGCTGAGAACCACCTAGACCCAGGAGACAGAGAGGTGTGACAGAGTGTGAGAAACAGAGCTGTAACATTGGAGACAGTATAAGATGGTGAGAAGTGGTGGCAGAGAGGCAGTGGCAGCAGAACCAGAAGACCAACGCGACACAGCACAGTGAGCTTCCCACACCACACAGTAAGGCGGTTACAGTGAGTGTACCGACTCACGGAGAAAGGGAGCTGAGTGCCTTCAGGCAGGAGGCTTCCAGGGAGAGTGGGGTGACGCCAGGTACTTGTTAGCAGAGCTAGGCTTGCCAACCCACAAAGAGAGAGACAGAGCTGAGCGCCTCTGGGGCTAAGGCTTGCTAGTGGAGTTAGGTGCCCCTGGGGAACTTACTGGCAGAACTGAAAAGCTTTGTTAATACTTGTCCAAGCAGGGCAGAGGCCTGGCCAAGGGGCCAAGGGGCCGAGGGGCCGAGGGGCCGAGGGGCCGAGGGGCCGAGGGGCCCAGGGCCAGAGAGAGCCTGCCTGCAGGCACGGCTAAGAAGAGGCTGTCCTGACTGAAGAACTGAATCCTGAATTGTAACCTGTTCCTTCCTTTGTGAGTTCTGTGTCTACAGCAATGAATTATCAAACCCAGCAGAGAAGCAGAGAGTGCCGTGGGAGGGACAGCTGGTGTTACAACCGGTAAAATGGTTGGAGGACGGAGGTTTGTCTGACCTCTGCTCACAGCAATCAGCCTTGGGCTGTAGATGCTCCTAATGATTCTCTCTTCACCCCATTCTGAAGTTAGAAGGAGTCAGATGATGCAGCACCGCCATTTTACACTTACAAACCCTGAATGTAATTCTTCCAAATCCTATTTGCATCAGCAGATACCTCCAGACCCACTGTGCTGAGCTCCAAGTATCCAAACACCCTTCTCAGGCTGTAAACATCTAAAAAGTAGCTAAAGAATTTCAATTAAAAAGTACAATGCCTTTGTAATATAATCATGCCCAAACATTTTGTTACTGGAGCTTGTAATATTGTTTGAAAATTACTAATTAGAGATAGGCTCAGTGTAATCTTAACTAAGGAGAAAGAACAAACCTATGTGTTTTGCATGACTAAAGTGGATGTGGAAGGCTGTGCTGAAAAGCTACCTTCTTCAATCCACTCTAGACGGTACTGCAGAAACCCCTTCTTGCTGCAGCCCTGTAACGACTGGGAGGCAATGGAAACATCAGTGGCAACTCAGCTAAGCTATGATTCCAAACGGTTTGGCCAAATACCAGTCTAATTGCTATTCCATTATGGAATCCAATGTAATATAATGTAATCACATCCCATGATGTAATCTAACGTAGTTAATCAGTGAGTTGAAAGGGGAGTTTCCTTACTGTGTGGTCTGCCTTCAGATTATAAATAGATATTTTGGTATCTCTCTCTCTTCCCATCACCTGACCTGTGGATCTTGGGACTCAAACCTATAGAAGTCTTCAGCCTGCTGCCTGACCTTTCAAAGATTTTAGACTTGCCAAACCCCCACATTCCTGTGAGCCACTCCTTTGAACTAAATCAACCAATCTCTCTCTCTTTTTCTACTTATATACACATTGTATATAAGTGTACAGTGAAACCTGTGAGAGACAGAACTCAACAGGACTGCCTTGTTTTTCCAGGTCTCACAAGTTTTCTGCCTTTGACAGGATGAAGTCTTAACTTACCACTTTTCTACTGCTAGTTTTAGTAGAAAGTGCCTGAGATTTCCTTCTCTAACCACCTTCTGCCTTTTGCAGATTTTACTGTATATACCTCACTGGTTCTGTCTCTCCAGAGAACCCTCACTAAGACAGGAGGACTGTCACTAGCTGCACGACCTTATAAAGTAATTTTCTCATTCTGAATTTTAGTTTCCTCATCTACAAAATAAAGGTGGGGCAGGATTGGACCTCAACTAGAAAAAGCAAATACAGTAAAACCTGCAAAGCGGAAACTGTATAAGGTAGAAACCAATCAGAGAAGGAAAACTCAGGTATTTTTGACTAAAAGGAGCGATAGAAAAGTGGTAAGATTGCACCCTGTCAAGGGCAGAAAACTTGAGACCCGGGAAAATAAGGCAGTCCCATCGAGCTCCAGCTCTCACAGGTTTCACTGCATATGGCCCACAGTATGCAGAGACATCATCGATCAATCACAGAACTCATTCCTGCTAAGTTCAGCTGTGTCTTCAAAATCCTTCTCAAAGGCAGTACTCCAACCTCCTGCCCTTCAAAATATGGTCCTTCAACCAGCAGCATCACCTGGGAGCTTATAAAAATTGCAGAATCTCAGGATCCATTCCAGACCAAATGAGTCAGAATCTGCATTTTAACAAGACCCCCAGGTGAACTGTATGCATGTCAAAATGTGACTGCCCCAAGCAATCAGGAGCAATGAGGAGAGCTGGCACAGCAGGTGAAACTCCTACAACATCCTTAGCCTAGCTGATCTCTAGGCGGCATCTGAGTAGCCCGCACTGGTCCTCTTAGGCTAGGGTCCTGCCTAGCTCTTAGCAGTCCTCATAGATACTGGGGTCCTGAATCCAAAGGACAGTCCAGCACTGTTCCTGCTGTCAGAGAACCCGTCTGCTGGGACCCGTGCATCTTACCTGCTCTCCAACACCCCCATTGCTAAATTCTACCCACCAGTTAGCATCAAGAGGTTCTTATCATTTGGCCCCACATGCTGCTGACAACCTGTAATATCCTCTTCACCTGTAACTTCTTCGTGGGTGTGTCTGCTCCTCCTTATAAGATTAAATCTTCACCCTGACCCTAAATGGCCTGCCTATTCCTTCCACTGACCAAACCAGTGGTTCTCAAAGGGTGATCCCAGACTAGCAGCATGGGCAGCACCTAGAACCTTGTTAGAAATGCAGAATCTCAAGCCCCACTCCAGGCCTATGGAATCAGCAACTCTGGTGATAGGACCTGGCAATCTGTGTTTCAAACAAGTGCTCCAGGTGATTGTGATCAAAGTTAAAATTTGAGAACCGCTTGGCCAAAGGCAAAAAATACGGACAGTAACACTCAACCACCTCCTCGCACTGCAATCACAGTCGAGAGAAACTGAGGACTCCAGTTGCTGCTCTGTCCCTGGGTTCAAGACACCCAGCAGGACCCTGAATGTTTCCTGACTCCAAGAACATACATACTAGTTGGTTATTTTAGAAACCAAGGTTAAGGGGCCTATGCAGGTCCCTATACAAGTCAAGACAAAGGTCTAAAGTCACTTACCCTACCATCACACTTTATCAGTGGATTGTAGTAAACTCCAGCGCCAAAGTTATTCTGGACAGTTGTGATAGTCCTGGGCCCCAAAACCTTTAGGAAAGAATAGTGGCTCCAGTTTTTCTTCAAGTTCTTTGAATGCCATCCAACAGGGTCATCTACTGTGAACACAAGGTCCAGCATGGGATTCTGTGAGGTGAAGAAAAAGAGAATGATCTCAGTATTAATTCCTAGAAAGACACTGAGACACAGTAGAAAACTCTATCTGACCACCTGAGTCAGAATCTGCATCATGACACTATGATTAATAGTCAGAAGACTTGGGATTCTCCTCAGAGACTCAAGCAAGTCTTTGGAATCAAACTGAGCTTTGTTTTCATCAGTACAAATAACAATAGCAAATATTTACTCACATGTATTATGTTGTGCCAGGCATTCTTATATATTATATATATACACAGGAACTCATTTCATCCTCAAAACTTTATGAGGTAGGCCCTATTATTATCCCCATTTTATAGGAAAGGAAACCAAGGCAGAGCTTAAGTTCCTTGCTCAAGGACACATAGCTAGTGAGTGGCAGACCTTAGTAGTTCACTTCCAAAGTCTGTAAGCACAATTGCTATGCTACATAGCCTTCCAGCTAAATGTAGCTAAGTGTGCTTCACTTTCCTCCCAGATGATCAGATAACACCATAGAGATAAAACCCTATAAGGAAAATAACTTATTTTAATTCTTAATGATTCACTAACCACTCACTGAGCACCTACAACGATTTGTCCTGGACTAGAGGTAAAGAGGAGCTCTGGTGGTGCAGAGTCTAAGTCTACTTGGGAGAAGAGACAATTCAAGTATAAGTTGCCTTGAGACAGAACACAAAAAAATGTAGTAACATCATTCCGAATGGGGCTGGGTCAGGAGCATAGAAAGGAGACCTTCCTAGAGATGATAAATCTGAGTCATGAGGAATGTGCAGGGGAATGCCTGCCACCTAGTACTTGGTAGAAGTACTATGGGAAACACAGAGAGGGGTAGGGAGTCTTGTTAGAGGAAGCTGCTCCTATGGATATGAGAACATCCCTAGGCATTCTGGGAGCTGCATTTCATTTGATATAGCTGGGACAGAATACAAGCAGGGAAGTGTTAAGACTAGAGGGAGGCTGTTTGCCATGCTAAGTCATGTTCTCCCAGAAGAGCTGAGTGGAGTGAGGAGAGAGACTAAAAGGCAGGGAAACCTGACGAGTGGCTGCTTCAAGAGCCCAGTGAGAACTAAGAAGAGGATATTAGCTAAGGCACTGAGATAAAGGTCTGATTTGAGATTTAGGTGTTAGAAATGCCAAGGTTTATTAACTTGAATGTAGGGATTTAGTGTGAAGGTGAGGGAAAGGAAGGAAGGACCTTTTTTTGGAGGGAATGCCAGGTCTGTTCAAAGGAAAAGCTTCATGGAAAATCAAGAGGTGGCTATATAATCAGGAGGGAATGACTAACACCTGCTCTGAGTTTCCCACCATGTGATCCACAAATCTCTGGTGATACTTAGGTCTGGGGTGCTTCATGGGTAAACATTAAAAAATTTTTCTGTAGTTATGCTAATGTGTTTTAGGAAAAATAACTAGCACATTCAAAATATAATTTCTCATAATTACTGTCAACTAAAAAAAAACGTAGTAATTAAATAGTATACGTGGAAATAGGAAGTCCAACCAACAGCGTAGATAGCCTAAGCAGAAAATGAATACCAAAAAAATCCAAACTTGTTGCCATCGAGTCAATTCTGACTCATAGTAACCCTATAGGACAGAGCAGAACTGTCCCTTAAGAGGTGCCAAGGAGCACCTCGTGGATTCGAACTGCCAGGCTTTCGGTTAGCTGCCGTAGCTCTCAACCACTGTGCCACCAGGGTTTGACAGGAAATGAATGGGCAAACTTTAATTGAAGACAGGTTTCAGCCCAAGACTCCGTATCAGGAAGCCCCCCTTGTAACCTGCACATTGAATTTTGCAGTCAGGAGGAAACGTGTATCCTCACAGCTACTGGTTTTGTTAGCCCTTAGCAGACTCTCAAGAATTAACCATACCTAGAAATTTTTTTCTTTTTTTTAGAGCTCCACCACTAACCAAAAAGTCAGCAGTTCAAATCCATCAGCTGCTCCTTGGAAACCCTATGGGGCAATTCTACTCTGTTCCATAGGGTCGCTATGAGTCCCAATGGACTCTGTGGCAACAGGTTTAGTCCCAAATAGATCCTCAAGTGTACTTAGAATGATACTGGTATCCACTATCTTCTGCTGTCAACTACCTTCACTACACCTGCCCTGGCCCTACAACCGGTGGGCCAGCTTCCTAGAGTCAAGAGAATCATTTTGTATTTTCTCCTACAGCTGTAGAAGTGACTCAAACTTAACTGTCCATTAGAATCACCTGGAAAGTTTTTTAAATTCCTGAAGCCCAGGTCAACTAAATCAGAATCTCTGGAGATGGAACCCACGCCACCTGCATTTTTTAAAGCTCCCTAGGAAATCCCACTGTTCAACCAAGACTGAGCAACACTGAGCTAGAACCTGACAAAATTTGTTTTCCTGTCTTTCACCTTGCCTTTGCACCAGCTTTTCCCTCTCCCTATGTGCATCTTTTGCTCTAGATCGAGTGCACCTCAAAAGTCAGCTCCTGCTGTCGTTACACTAGCAACGCTTTGTAAGGTCTGTACTTGGTTGGCACGTGGAGTGCACAGAGCGGGCAGGTCGCTCTAGGGCTCAGAAGCAATGGAAAGCCAAAAGCAACTCGTGAGAACAGGCAGGTTCCCGGCGTGGGGATGAGCCCGAGGCTGCACGGGGAGGGCCCGGCCTCACCTTCTGGTTTGCATTGGGCCCCGCCTGGCGGTACACCCCGGAGCCATAGGCGAAAGCCAGGCTCAGCTCCTCAGGGAAGTGAGACAGGATCTTGCGGAAGGCCACCCCCGACCTCGGCAGCGACTGCAGCACCATGGGGCCGAGGTCCAGAGACGGGGACCCTTGGCGGAGCAGGGCAGGGGACAGCGGGGCGGGAACAGATACTGGGCAAACGGGTATCGAGACAGGCGGCTTCGGGTGGGGCAAGGGAAGTCTGGGACCCGCCGGAACTGCAAGGGGCTGAGGAAGGGAAGAGGTCGTCGCACGGGCAAGGACTTGGGGAGTCCCGACGGTCCAAGCCGAGGCCGGGAGATGCTGCGGCCAAGGCAGGTCCTGCGGTGGCGCTCAAGCCGGCACAAGGGCAGCCTCCAGCCCCGCCTCTCGCACCAACACGCGCTTCAAAGAGACGGCGCTCGCCGGCTTGTGGGGAAACCTAATCGCGTTACAGTGACCCCTGGTGGTTGGAGGATCGCACTTCATGCTGGCAATTAGGGCAAATGGGAGAGGGAGCGTCAACTAATTTAAAATTAATTTAAAACTGCTTCTGAAAAAATACCGTTTTTTGGTCTCCCCTCAGATCACATTCTAGGAAATTATTTCAAAATCATGCGAGGGTATTGAAGACGGTTGTTTTTTAAACTGTGATGAAATTTCCTATAACATAAAACCACTGTGTCAATCCACCTCGTTAAGGGTCTCCCTCTTTTCTGCTCACCCTGTACTTTGCCAAGCATGATGTCCTTTCCCAGGGACTGATCCCTCCTGACAACATGTCCAAAGTTTGTAGGACGCAGTCGCACCATCCTTGATTCTAAGGAGCATTGTGGTTGCACTTCTTCCAAGGCAGATGTGTTGGTTCTTCTGGCAGTCCGTGGTATACTCAATACACTTCGCCAAACCACAATTCAAAGGCGTCAGTTCTTCTTTGGTCTTCCTTATTCCTCGACACAGGGGCTACAACAATGAGCTCAAGCATAACAACGATTGTAAGGATGGCACAGGACCAGGCAGCGTTTTGTTCTGTTGTGCATAGGGTCGCTATGAGACGGAACCGACTCGAGAACACCGAACAACAACAACAAAACTAACCATTTTAACGTGTACAACTCAGGGGTATTTAGTACATTCAACCGTTGTGCAACCATTACCTCTACTTAGTTTCAAAATTGCAGAAAACTTTTAATGTATAGAAAAACACAAAGAAAATTAAAATCATGCCCAATTCTACCATCTGGAGACAATGACTGTTAAGATTTGGGTGTGTTTTCTTCTAATGAAAGCCCTTTTCAAATCAGGTGATGGGTATAAAAATGCTCCGCAAATGGGAAAGGACTACATAGATGTTCTCTGGCGTTCGTATTTCACTTGAAGAGTGGATAAGAGTCTGTGCTCCTTTGCCTTGGGTATTGGTCTGGCAAAGGGCACTTCAAATGCAGTTTTCAGAGGAAGTGGGAGAAACTTGTTCTTGGTCACACACCCTTGGAAATCTAGTTTGACTTCCAGGACAGATACTTTTCAGCTTCTCTTTCTCTCTTCCCTGATGTACACTGGCTAAAAAAAATAATTAAAAACCACTTGCCACTGAGTCAATTCCAACTCATGGAGACTCCATGTGTGTCAGATAAAATTGTGCTCCATAGGGTTTCCAATGGCTGAGTTTTTGGACACAGATTATCAGACTCTGCTTCTGAGGTACCTCTAGGTAGACTTGAACCTCCAACCTTTTGGTTAGCAGCTGAGCATGTTAACAGTTTACACCATCCAGGGACTCCAACAATAGTAATACCAAAAAAACCCCCAAACCTGTTGCTGTTGAGTCAGGTCCAACTCGTGATAATAGGTGCTATTTATTAAGCACTTACTGTGCCCAAGCACTTTTTATAGTGATCTCTTTCCATCTTTCCCAAGACACTATGAGGCAGTTTCTCTAAGACTGTCATCGTATTTCACATAAGGAAACAGAGGCCCTAAAGGATAAGCAAATATCCCGAAGTCACAAATTAAGAAAAGTGGTAAAGCCAGGATCTGAACCCAGGACTACCAAACTCCGAAGGGCATGTCTTTACACCATGTTCTATTGCCTTCTAAAATGGACAATTTGTGAGGCAGAGAGAAGGAAACAGGAAATAAGCTGGTTCTAAACCATTAGCCCAAGATTCAGAAGCCACGGCAATAGCCAAAGGGACAATCAAGAGATCAGAATAAGGGAGGCAGAAGGGAAATGAGTACATCTCAGTGTCCATATGTGAGCACAGTCATCTTGGTTCATTCTGACTAAATGTCACCTTTGCCCTGTTGCGAGAATCTGGAGTTCATTTACCATGGGATTACATGGAAACCTTCCACCCATAGACAGTGAGTGAATCCTGTTACCAGCGGGGTGATATTTTTGTTTGGTTTTCCTTTCTCCCCTTAAGGAAGTAATTTATATTTGTTGGTTTATTTTCTATTTGCAAAAGAAATCCATGCTCATAATGTTTTAAACATTTCAGCAGTGTATAATACCATCCCCCAGACATACCCACTAGTAATCTTTGGAACACATTCCTCCAGATATTTTTCTATAAAAATCTTAACATTGAAAATATTTTTAAGTGAAACCATATGGAAGATACAATTTTGTAATTTGCTTTTTTCACTTAATGCATCAGTGATGTGTCAGAATATATACATCTATCTCATTCCACTTATTAGCAGCAAAGTATTCTAAACCATGAATATTTCATAATTTGTTTAAACATTTTCATATTGGTGGATATAGATGGTTTCCGGTTTTTCATGTGCATAAACAATGTTACAGTGAACCTCCTTGTACATATACCTTTTTGCACATGTGCAAGTACTGCTGTAGGAGTGATTCCTAGATGCGGAATTGCTGGGTCTAAGTGTCGGCACATTCCTAAACTCCCCTCCAAGAGATTATACCAATTCTCACTCCCACCAGCTGTGCTCAGCCCTTAACATAAATAAACTCTGTAACGTTTTCTCCCTACAGGCTTTCACACCTAATTATCAGTAATTTCCATTTTCACAAACACTTTCTCTCCTGATAATGCAAAACCACCAGCTGGAACATTCCGTCACATTCCCTCGTCGTCGTCATGTTTTTTGCCTTTCCCCAGAAAGAGGCGGAGGCAACATAGCAGAGAACACATTTGTATTCTTCAGCAGAAATCTCCCTGCCCCTAGCAGTTCATCCGCTCCCTTTTAAATTACTGTGGCTTGCTAAGTTAGAAGCTATTTTTAAAAAGCCCTAGCGTTCTACATAATTGCTTTAGGGTTCTCTTGGAAATCTCATTCCAATGGAATAAAAATGTTAGCGAGCCATTTAAAAATATAGACGAATGTCACTTGATTTGAGTGAAACGTTGGACCTCATTTTTCTGATTTAACAGCAGCTGGCTTTGTATTTGTTAACAAAGACCTGGCCAAGCTAGGTTTCACTAAGAGCAGGTTTAATGGTTCCATTTTTTAAAAAGCCCTGTAAAATTTCTATAACTTTTCTTCTAATCAGTGTTTAAAGAACAGAAAAACGTTTGGGAAAAATCCAGGCTCTGCAGTTCCTACATGTTCAAATCATCTGCTCATGGAAGGAAGGAGGACGGTCTCCCTCTTGGTCTCCTCAGAAGAGGGCCACCCAATACCCTTTCACATCTGTCCATTCTCAACTGGTTGGCATATCATTAACCAGGCCAGGCTGAGAGCATCTTAATACATCTTTAGTCTCTGATCAGGGGCTCAGAGTTACCACCTGAGTTGAAATCTAGGCCCCAGGAGTTACTGCTGTGTGACTTTGGGCAAAACAACCCCTCTGTGCCTTTCTTTCCCATTTGTAAAGTGAGTTGATACAGTATCCAAAACAATGGACTCAAATATAGCAATGATTATGACAGTGGCGCAGGATTGGGCAACGTTTTCTTCTGTGTACATAAGGTCGCCGTGAGTCATAACCCACACGATAGCAACTAAGAACAACAAAGTTGGGCTAATAGTAGTACCTACCTTATAAGGTTGTTGTGACAGTAAATTAAATAGTATCTGGAAAGTAACCTAACATCTTTAGGGCATTCAGCATTTCACACAAAGCACTTTTCTAGACATGATTTTATTTAATTCTTAAAACAAACTCTGGGGAACTGTGGTTATTATTCCAGTTTTACAGATGGATAAACTGAAGTTTAGAAAAATGAAGTGATTTGCCTGAAGTTAGACAGCTAATGGCAGATTCTGCTGAGACAGAATCTGAGTCAAATCCTCTTGCCCCTGCACCATGAAAAGAACATGAATTGTTCATTTTCCCAAGGAATTCATTCATTCATTCTCCACACCCCAAACCCATTGAAATCTTTCTCATCCTTCAGTCCCAGCTTAAATATCACTTCCTTCTAATACATAACTCTTTGTTTATAATGCTCTAGTTTTTGTCTTAAATACCAGAAGTGTCCAGCAACAACAGTTTTAGAAGGCTTAGATACTCTTGGAGGTCAAGGACTGCATCTCATCCATTTTTTTCTATCCCTCAATGCCTAGGATAATGCCTGAAACAAAGTTTCTGCATTTGAGAACCTTGTATAGTATACATGTATACAAAGTAATTATAATACAATATGGTAAGTGAATATTGCCTTGAGCAAATCTACTGCAAAAGACCTCTTTCAAGTGTAAAAAAAAAAGGAAAGATGTTACTTTGAGAACTAAGGTACACCTGACCCAAGCCATGATATTTTCAATTGCCTCATATGCATGTGAAAGTTGAACAGTGAATAAGGAAGACAGAAGAGGAATGGATGCCTCTAAATTATGGTGTTGGCAAAGAATATTGAACATAACATGAACTGCCAGAAGAATGAGCAGATCTGTCTTGGAAGAAGTACAGCCAGAATGCTCTTTAGAAACAAGTAAGACTTTGTCTTACTTACTTTGGACAAGTTATCAAGAGAGACCAGTCCCTGGAGAAGGATATTATGCTTGGTAGAGGGTCAGCAAAAGAGAAGCAGATCCTCAGCAAGATGGATTAACATGGTGGTTTCAACAATGGGCTCAAGCATAGCAATCACTGTAAGGATGGCACAGGACCAGACAGTGTTTTGTTCTGTTGTACACAGGGTCGCTATGAGTCAGAATCGACTCAAGGGCACCTAATAACAACAACATGGTAAGTACAGACAAGGTGTACCACAACTGTGGTAACACACAGCAGGGATGATTTGCTCTTCTTAAAAGAAATGTGTCTTAGTCTGGTTTCTCTAGAGAAGCAAAACTAGTAAAGTGTATAAATATATATATAGAGAGAGAGAGATTTATATCAAGGAAATGGCTCATGTGGTTGTAGAGGCTGTAACGTCCCACGTCCATGGGTCAAGAAAGAGGCTTCTCCTGATTCATGTAGCCACAGGGGCTGCAAACCCAAGATCAGCAGACCGGAGAGCTGAGCTGTTGCTCACAGGCTGTGAAGATCAACGAATCCCAGAACTGGCCAGTAAGACCACAGGCAAGCTGCTAGCTCAAGTCCCAAGAACCGGAGGTCAGATGAACAGGAGCCAGCTATAGGACCCAGAATGAGCAAAGCCACCCTGAGCCCTGCCCGAACATCCACCCACACTTGATGCAGGCCACGTGTCCAAGGAAACTCCCCTTCAACTGATTGGCTACTCATACATAGCAGATCCCATCATGGGGGTGATCATATATCAGGTCTCAACAGGGAAGTGATCCCATTATATGACTGCCAAAACACTGAGAATCACGACCCAGCCAAGTTGACACAAAGTGGCATTTGGGCTAGATCTTGAAAGATGACCAGCAGGTCACCAGATAGTAAAGAGTAGTGAAAGCGTTTTAGGGAGAAAGAGCAGCCCCTACACTGGGTCTTGAAATTCTCACTCTGGGAGGACATTTTGTTTTTTCTAAAGGAGTTCTGGAAGATCACAAACTCTTACAGTGCCAAAGAAATGAATGACTAATGGTAGAACTTCAGGGAACAGAGCAGGTGGCTCATCTGAGAGGCGGTATAACATAGTGGTCAAGAGAGTGGACTATGGATTGATACTGCCTCATTTGTATCCTGGGTTGGCCACTTATTACCAGTGTGACTTTTGGAAGTAGCTCTGTGCCTCAGTTTCCACATTTGTACAATGGGGATAATAATAGTACTTATCTCACAAGGTTGTCATGACAACTAAAAGGGTTGGTATGCGTAAAGTGCTTGGAACAAAACCGGTGCACAGTAACCACTATGCATATGTTGGCTATCGTTATTATCTATTGTCCCTGAAATTTAAGCAAATCGGCAACTGCCTACTTCATCTGTTTGTAAAATTGGCCCTAAATTTTGTCTGAAACTAAATTGGCAAAGAATCTGGTTAGAAGACAATTCATTGATGTACTTTAAGTCTGTTTCCAGCCACCAAAGTCTAAAATCTGGGTTTGCTGTACAGCGGCATGTCCTAAAGTGGGTTTCATTGAACTGTTATTATTTGGTGTTCTTCAAAAAAGGAGTTTAATGGCCAGCTAAGTTTAGAAAATTCTGATAAACAGATTTCATTGATGTGGGACTTCTCAGAGCATTTAATATGCTATTATACTTGGTGAATTTCCAAGAGAAAAATAGAGCATGTAGCATTTCCCAGACTATTTCTCTCCCTGTCCCTTCCCTCTTCTTTCTCTCCCTCCCCCTCACCCCTCATCTTGTTGAACATCTCCTGGGACTCATGTTCTGTAGCATCAATTTGTTTTTAATATACACGTGGGAGTATATTAGTCATAAAACCAAAAAAACCCACACCCACTGCCGTTGAGTTGATTCCGACTCATAGATATTTGAAATTACCTTTCTGATAATCCCAAAATCTGTGTGATACCTGAGTTTGATTCTGTGGCTTTGCACAGGTTTCACATTCCTCTGGTGGCTCCAGAGTACTTCTCCAGTAAGTCTGAACGGTGCCAGTCCCCTCTCCTGCCCCAGGAGCAGGTATTATGTAATTAAGTGGCTAATCTGGGCTGTCAAGCCTGACTCTATCCCTCCCTCCTCTATAAAAATTGTAAGTAATAACCTGCAAGTCTACCCTAAAGTCTTATAACTCCCGTTGACAGGAGAGAAGCCTGATGTTTTTCATTACTCTGGGCAGGCTTTTGGAAGATATACGAATGCTTTTATTAGGCTTTATTTGGAAATATTGAAAGTAACCAGGTGCTCTTTTTTTTTTAATTATGTTTGGAGTCCGGAGGGTCCCAAGCCTCCTAGCTGGGAGCAGGACAGATTCAGCCCCACCCCGTGTTTCTTTAGATGACGCTATTGATGCCTGGGACCCCCAAGTGCCTCCAAATTTAGTACCAGTGGCTTTAAAAAATTTTTTATTATGGTAAAATATACACAGCACAAAATTTGCCATTTTACCCTTTTAAGTGTATAATTCAGTGACTTTAATTATATTCACAATAATGTGCGACCATCACCACCATGCTGTCATCATTAGTTGCCATTGAGTTGATTCCAACTTGTGACGACCCCACGTGTGTCAGGGTAGAGCTCTGATCCGCATGTTTTCAAGGCTGTGACCTTTGGAAGCAGATCACCAGGCCTGCCTTCCAAGGCACCTCTGGATGGGTTTGAATCACTAACCTCTCAGCTAGTAGTTGACTGCTTAACTGTTTGCCCCACCCAAGGACTCCTACTCTTCCAAAATTTTTCATCAACCCAAATAGAAACTCTGTACCACTCAGTCGATAACTCCCTGTTTGCTCCTCCCCCAGCTGCTGGTAACCACTAATCTATTTTGTCTCTATGTGTTTGTCTATTATAGGTATTTCGTGTGAGAGGGATCATACAATATTTGTCCTTTTCTGTCTGACTTAGTTTGCACAGTGTAATGTTTTCAAGGTTCATCCATGTTGTGGCAAGTATCATGACTTCATCTCTCTTTATAACTGAATGATATTCCATTGTATGTATGTACCACAATCCCCCCCCACCCCATTCATCTCCTGATGGACACTTGGGTTGTTTCCACACTTTGGTTGTTGTGAATAGGGCTACAGTGAACATTGAATAACGCTCTTTTGGGTAAGTACTTAACAGTGGAATTGCTGGGTCATCTAGAAATTGTATGTTTAACTTTTTTCGGGAACCAGTGTTTTGACTTTTAAGGAGTAGCATGCTATCCTTCTGACACTTAGGTTTTGTAGAATTAAAGCACTGAAAGAAAAATTTACCCGATCCCATTCTTCTGAGATGAACAAAGTTTTGTTGTTTTATTTCATGTGATAATATGCCCCATCCTGACAATTCTTAAGTACTTCAGTTGCTTTAGAAAAAATATTGGTTGAATGAGGAAAATCAAGGGCTAAAATAATAAATGTGTATTCTAGCAATCTAACAAACTGCATGTTTCTAGTACTTCAAAAGTGCAATATTGCATTACAGTCACTCGTGAGCTTAAGTCACTAACATAACAGAAGCAGGTTCTGATATTTTGGTTTTAACTACTTTGTTAAATTCACTTTTTATTCATAGAGAGAACTACTTTCTATTGAGAGATTGCTATAGCATGGGCTAGGCATTTTAGACATGTCACTTGAGTCTCACGATGTACTGTCAGAGAACACTTAATCTCTCCATTTTGCAGATTAGAAAGCTGAGCACAGAGGAGGTAACTTTTTGCAGTGACTATGTTTGTGATTTGAATCAAGGTTTTCCTGATGCCAAAATTTGTATTTTAAACACATCCTGATTCAGAGAGTAAATTTCCGTTTATTGATTACTCTTGCCTTCTTTCTTACACTCTTTTAGACATTCACTGGCTCTAGCTTCTACCACAGAAATGCCGGTGCTAAAACCCAAGAGGGCTAAACAAGCCAGATACGTAAACATATTGTTGCTGGGTGCCCTCGAGTTGGTTCTGACTCATAGCAACTGCATGAGACAGAGTAGAACTGCCCCAGAGGGTTTCCTAGGCTGTAATCTTTTTCTTTTTTTTTTTAGTTTTTAAAATATCCTTTATTTGTGCTATTTTCCGCACACAATATGGCTATTGCATTTTTAAAGGAAAGATTCTTATTTAAACTTTAAATCAGAACCAAGTTTTAGTGTTCTGTGAAAGAAAATAAACAATGTGGTATAACAAAGATCAGAACTGAGCATTGTTCATTTGTCTATATTTGTAGAAATACTTGTAGCAGCTACTTTTAAAATCCAGTTTCAGAGAGGTCATTGGAAAGACAGGAAAGAAAGAAAAGACCAAGATGGACGTCAGGGGAGACTCTGAAACTGGCTCTCGAACATCAAATAGCTAAAGCGAAAGGAAGAAATGATGAAGTAAAAGAACTGAACAGAAGATTTCAAAGGGTGGCTTGAGAAGAGAAATTAAAGTATTATAATGACATGTGCGAAAAGCTGGAGATAGAAAACCAAAACACATTTGGCGTTTCTCAAGATGAAAGAACTGAAGAAAAAAATTCAAGCCTCGAATTGCAATAGTGAAGGATTCTATGGGGAAAATATTAAACGATGCAGGAAGCATCGAAAGAAGGTAGAAGGAATACACAGAGTAATTATACCAAAAAGAATTAGCCAACCTTCAACCGTTTCATGAAGTAGCATATGAACAGGAACCGATGGTACTGAAGGAAGAAGTCCAAGCTGCACTGAAGGCATTGGCAAAAAACAAGGCTCCAGGAATTGATGGAATATCAATTGAGATGTTTCAACAAATGGATGTAGCGCTGGAAGTGCTCACTCGTCTATGCCAAGAAATTTGGAAGACAGCTACCTGGCCAAGCGACTGGAAGAGATCCGTATGTGTCCCTATTCCCAAGAAAGGCGATTCAACCGAATGTGGAAATTATCAAACAGTATCATTAATATCACACCCAAGCAAAATTTTGCTGAAGATCATTCAAAAGCGGCTGCAACAGTGTATCGACAGGGAACTGCCGGAAATTCAGGCCAGATTCAGAAAAAGATGTGGAACCAGGGCTCTCATTCATTGCTGATGTCAGATGGATCCTGGCTGAAAGCAGAGAATACCAGAAGGTTGTTTACCTGTGTTTTATTGACTATGCAAAGGCATTCAACTGTGTGGATCGTAACAAATTATGGATACTATTGAGAAGAATTGGAATTCCAGAACACTTAATTGTGCTCATGAGGAATCTATACACAGGTCAAGAGGCAGTTGTTCAGACAGAACAAGGAGATAATGAGTGGTTTAAAGTCAGGAAAGGTGTGCTTCAGGGTTGTATCCTTTCACCATACCTATTCAATCTCTATGCTGAGCAAATAATCTGAGAAGCTGGACTATATGAAGAAAAACAGGACATCAGGATTGGAGGAAGACTCATTAACAACCTGCATTATGCAGGAGACACACATTGCTAGCTGAAAGTGAGGACGACTTGACGTACTTACTGATGAAGATCAAGGACCACAGCCTTCACTATGCATTACACTTCAACATAAAACAAAAATCCTCACAACTGGACCAATAAGCAGCTCCATGATAATTGGAGAAAAGATTGAGATTGTCAAGGATTTCTTTTTACTTGGATCCACAACCACTAGCCATGGAAGCACCAGTCAAGAAATCCAAAGACACATCGCATTGGGCAAATCTGCTGCAAAAGACCTCTTTAAAGTGTACCTTGAAGACTAAGGTGCGCCTGACCCAAGCCATGGTATTTTCAATCATATCATATGCATGTGAAAGCTGGACAATGAATAAGGAAGACCGAAGAAGAGTTGATGCCTTTGAATTGTGGTGTTGGCCAAGAATATTGAATATACTATAGACTGCCAAAAGAACGAACAAATCTGTCTTAGAAGAAGTACAACCTGAATGTTCCTTAGAAGCAAGGATGGCAAGACTGCATCTTGTATACTTTGGACATGTTGTCAGGAGGGATCAGTCCCCGGAGAAGAATATTATGCTTGGTAAAGTACAGGGTCAGTGGAAGAAAGGAAGACCCTTAATGGGATGGATTGACACAGTGGCTGCAATGATGGGCTCAAGCATAACAACGATAGTAAGGATGGCACAGGACTGGGCAGTGTTTCGTTCTGTGGTACATGGGGTCGCTGTGAGTCAGAACCAACTCAACAGCACCTAACAACAACAGCAACAAGAGAAAAAACACAGAAGCATGAGGGAAATTACAAATGAATCTCCAATGTGAGAAGCTGTACAACATCCATCTCTGTATGTTGAGTTTAAAGACTAAAAAAGTGACCGTGAAATGACATTTCTATTATCTATGGAAAGAAGCATATACCGACTTGGGTGAGACTTGCCCTACTGAAAATCTTGTATACTGCAAAGGCAAGTATAAGTGTTTTAAATTTGGGAGAAATAAGTACTTTCTTCATCTCCAGTTTCAAATAAAAACAACTTGCTTTCTGTGACATAACCTCTCCAGCAAAAAAAGAAAGAAAGAAAAATCAGTGTCTGGTAATTTAGCTTTAGGCAAGCATTTAAAATCAAGCACATTTTTCTTTACTGATATTTGTAGGAAATCTGTGAAGAAAAAGAAACGAAAAAATAACCCATATTTATTTGGTAGCAACCATAATAATTAAAAAAGTTCTGTGGTCAAAAGGGACTTACTTCAAAATAGATTTATTTTTGATTATAACATATCCTGCCTGATGTATAAATAATAGATTAGAATTGTAATGAAGATTTTTAAATGATCTTGGGCTGTAATCTTTATGGAAGCAGATGGCCAGTCTTTCTCCCACAGAGCCCTTGGGTGTGTTTTGACCACCAACCTTTCATTTAGCAGCACAGTGAGTAACCGTTGCACCACCAGGGCTCTTTACATACACCAGTTTAAAAAAAGTACACAAACGAGTGTTGTTAAGTACTAAATGAACAGCAGCTGTATGAGTTTCCTATTGCCACCGTAACACATTACCACAATGTAGTGGCTTAAAACAACACAAATTTATTGTCTTATAGTTCTGGAGGGCAAAAATCTCAGATGAATTTCACTGAGCTAAAATCAAAGTGCTAACAGGGATGTTCTAGAGGCTCTAGGGGAGAATCTGTTCCTTGCCCTTTCCGGTTTCTAGAGGTCACCTACAACCCTTGGCTCATGGCCCCTTCCTCCATTTTCAAGCTAGCAGCATAGCATCTTCAAAGCTCTCTCTGACTCTTTTAAGGACTCTTGTGAGTACATTGGGCCCACCCGGATAATCTAGGATAATCTCTCCATCTCAAGGTCCTTAACTTAATCATATCTGCAAAATCCTTTTTTTTCTGTGTAAGGTAATATATTTACAGACTCTAGGGATTAGGACATGGACATCTTTGGTGGGGGCCATTATTCTGCCTACCCCAGCAACTAACATTTGTAGATTACAGCTTACAGAGAATTTTCCAATTCATTTTCTCGTTGAGTCCTCCCAGTGCTCTGGGGTAGTTAGTTTTCCACAGTAAGTGTTTTATTGAATGAATTGTACTCAGTGAAGTATAATCACAAAGCACCTTTATTGTTTTTTTTCTCTGTCTCTTCAAAGCATGATACTTTTTCAGTCCTTTTTAGATACAAGAAAGGTCTCATTACAACAAATAAAAAGTCTCACTTCCCCCAGGATGATATAGTTGTCCAAACTGCTATAGATTTTGAGATTTCCCCCCTCCTGGTTTAGTCCAACTTCAGGCCTGTAAACATGGGAGTAGAGGAGGGAGGTGTCAGTGGTGGCTTCTTCTCTCTTAGCCCACCATCATGACAGTGCAGGTTTTTCCCAAGGCTGCTTCATCAGTCTATGTTCAGCTATGGCCTCCCCTACCAGTCTTCATGCTCTTCAAACTCCGGGGACACCTGTCAAGTTGTCTGGGTGATCCCCATGAAGCCTTCCACTTGGTTTTGCTGAAAGAAAGCATCTCATCTCCTCCCCCAGGGTGGGGTTGGGCAGCTCACCAACCCCTCTCTCCAAAGAAATTGCTTACAAGTCTCCCACCCAATTCTTTTATTGGCTGGAGATACAGCAATGGCAGAACAATTTTCACAATCTCAGCATTTTTCTACGTAGGTAATCTGGCACCTTGCTATAGGGTGGGGAGTTCTTGGTCCCCATTTTAATATTCTTGGGACTTTGTGGTCTCCTCAGAAATTGAGATGGAAAGAGACCCATTTTAGTATTAGTTACTCTCCTCATGCAGAGAAAGAAGCCAAGGCTCAAGGTGGTAGTTCATCATCTGCCCAATGACAGGCAGACAGCCGGTGTTGGAGCCAAGTCTTCATAGTCTGATGTTTAGCCCTTCCACTTTACCAGGGGTTTGGAGGAAGGAGAGCTTAGAATGGGTGCTGGACAATACAGGCCCATGGAAGAGCTGGGCTTGAAGTAGACTAAGAAGTAGGGAAGGCAGGGAAGAAAGGAAAGCATTCAACAACCCTAGCAAACTCTGGGGTTGAAGGCTGAGAATTATCTATTCAGGTACAACAAAGAACTTGACCTTCACATGTATAGCATACTTCACATTTTATAATGTGTATTTATATCCAGTGTCTAATTTGATTCTCACAATGAGCTTGTGAGGGAGGGGCTCACTCAGCCATTGACTCTGCAGGGAATACATACAACTGTACTAGGAGCAGAAGACATAGGGGTTTTTAGGGCAAGGTCCCTGACTATTTTTGTAAAACGCAGGTATAATTCACATACTATACCATTCACTCAGTTAAAGGGTACAATTTAATGGTTTTTAGTAAATTCATGAGGGTATGCAATCATTACCATAATTCATTTGAGAATCTTTTCATCACCCCCAAAAGAAACCCTGTACCTATTAGCAGTCATGCCCCATTTTCCCCCAGGCCCTCCTCCCCAGTTCTAGGCAAGCAATACCCTACTTTCTGTCTCTGAATTTGACTATTTTGACTAATTCATATAAATAAATCACAATACGTGATTTTTTATGTCTGGTTTCTTTCACTTGTCATAATGTTTTCGAGGTCCATCCACATTGCTGCATATATTAGGACTTCATTTATTTTTATTGCCCAATAATATACCCTTGTATGGATATACCACATTTTATTTATCCATTCATCCATTGATGGACATTTGGGTTGTCTCCACTTTTTGGCCATTATGAATAATTGTGGTGCAGTAATTTACTTAATATGGCCCTTCTGGCCATTCATGGTCTTGTGACTCCCACAAAATTATTGGGTGGCACTGTACAAATAAGGGGCTTGTGGCCCACCAAAGGGATTAGACAGCTTGTTAACAATGCAAATAAGGTGCTTGTGGCCCACCAAAGGGATTAGACAGCTTGTTAACAATGCAAATAAGGTGCACAGAATCCTTGCAGGGATGAGATCATGCAAATAAGGTGTATGGAACCCTAACAAGGGATTTGTCAGTTTTGTCATCATGCTAGGCTTAAAATGAGCCATCCCAGAGGCGGATGTCACTACCACCAAGAACAAGAGCTGGGAGCAGAGCACATCCTTTGGACCTGGGGTCCCTGCACTGAGAACCTCCTAGACCCAGGAGATGGAGAGCTACAACACCAGAGATGACATGAGATGATGAGAAGCAGCAACAGAGAAATGGTGGCAGCAGAATGAGGAGACAGGCGTGAGACAGTGGAATGGCTTTCCTGGCCTGTGGGGAGAGGCAGCTACAGGTGGCATGCTGACTCACGGAGCTAGAGAGCTGAGTGCCTTTGCTTGCTGGTGGAATGGGGTGCCTCTGAGCACTTATTGGTGGAGTTAAAAGAGCTTTATAATAGTTCTCCAAGCAGGGCAGAGGCCAGGCTGAGGGCTAAGGGCCAAGATAGGGTGCCTGTTCTGAGAGGTCTGAGAGGAGCCTGTTACTAGGGAGCTGAGAGGAGCCCTGTACACCTGTGAGGAGCTGAGAGAGCTGTCCTGCACTGAAGAAGGGAGACTTTGCCTACGTGTTTCCTGATCCTGATCCTGAGTTGTAACCTGGTACTTCCTTAATAAACCCCAAAACTGTGAGTATGGTCTGTGAGTTCTGTGTGGCCATTGCAATGAATTACTGAACCCAGCAGAGAAGTAGAGAGTGTTGTGGGAGGGACAGCTGTTGTCAGAATTGGTAAAAAGGGAGGAGAGAGGAGGTGTCATGGATTGGATTATGTCCCCCCAAAAATGTGTGTGTCAATTTGGCTGGGCCATGATTCCTGGCATTATATGATTTTCCTATATGTTGTAAATCCTACCTCTATGATGTTAATGAGGGAGGATGGGCGGCAGTTGTGTTAGTGAGGCAGGACTCAATCTACAAGACTGGATTGTGTCTTGAGGGAATCTCTTGAGATATAAAAGAAAGAAGTGAGCAGAGAGATGGGGGGGTAGTGGGACTCATACCACCGAGAAAGCAGTGCTGGGGGCAGAGTGCATCCTTTGGACCCGGGGTCCCTACACGAGGTAACTCCTAATCCTGGGGAAGATTGATGAGAAGGCCTACAGAGAGAGAAAGACTTCCCCTGGAGCTGACACCCTGAATTTGGACTTTTAGCCTATTTTACTGTGAAGAAATAAACTTCCCTTTGTTAAAGCCATCCTCTTGTGGTATTTCTGTTATAGCAGCACTAGGTGACTAAGACAGGAGGTATGTCTGACCTCCACCTCATAGGAATCAGCCTTTGGCTGATGCTGATCTTGATAACTCTCTCTTCCCCTGAAGTTCGATGAGAGACGTGATGCTGCCAACCATTTTTACAACAGTGCTGCTATGAACATTCATATACAAGTTTTTTTTGGTGGACATATTTTCGTTTCTCTTGGGTAGATACCTAAGAGTGGGATTGCCGGATCATATGATAACTCTACGTTTAACCTTTTGAGAAACTGCCAAACTGTTTTCCACAGCAGCTGCACCATTTTACATTCCTACCAAAAGTGTATGAGGGTTCTAATTTCCCCTGTACAGCCTCACCAACAATTGTTATTGTCTGTCTTTTTTTTATCATAGCCATCCTGGTGGATGTGAAGTGGTTTTGATTTGCATCTCCCTGATGGCTAACGATGCTGAGGATTTTTTCATGTGCTCATTGGCCACGTGTATGTCTTTGGAGAAACGCCTACTTAGATCCTTTGCCCATTCTTTAATTAGGTTATTTGTCTTTTTATTAATGAGTTGTAAGAGTTTTTTGCTTTGTTTTTTATATTCCAGGTAGGAGTTGGTTATTAGATACATGATTAAAAAAAAAAGTTCTCTTCTATAGGTTGTCTTTTTACTTTCTTAGTGGTGTCTTTTGATGCACGAAAGTTTTAAATTTTGATGATGTTCAATTTATTTATTTTCTTGTTGCCGTGCTTTTGGTATCATATCTAAGAAACCATTGCCTAATCCAAGATTTTCTACCTAAGAGTTTTTTAGTTTTAGTTCTCACATTTAGGTCTTTGATTCATTTTGAGTTAATTTTTGCATATGGTGTAAGATAGGGAGGAGTCCAATTTAATTCAGTTGTCCCAGCGCCGTTTGTTGAAAAGACTGTTCTTTCTCTGTTGAATTGACTTGGCACCCTTGTCTAAAATCAGTTGGCTATAGGTGTCTGGGTTTATATCTTGACTGCCAATTCTATTCCATTGATTTATATGTCTGTCCTTATGCCAGTATAACACTGTGTCAATTACTGTAGCTTTGTATTAAGCTTTGAAATCAGAAGGTATGAGTCCCCCAACTTTGTTCTTTTTCAAGATTGTTTTGGCTGTTCTGGGTCCCTTTAGTTTCAATATGAATTTTTGAAACCACTTTTCAGTTTCTGTAAAGAAATTGGCTTGAATTTCGGAAGGGATTATGTTGAATCTATAGATTAGTTTGGAGAGTCCTGATTATTTAATAGAGTCCAGTTTATGTTGTGGCTGAGGCAACACAGAGAGGACAAAGAAGTCTTCCCTGGGTGTCAGAGATGACTCCTGAATGAAGTTTGAAGCACAAGTAGAAGTTAGCTAGGAGAATGGCAGGGGAGGGGAGAGCATTACAGATTAGCAAATGAGTTTTCGTGAAGCCCAGGATGGGTGAGTGCGTGTGTGTATGTACAAGACAGAGTGAGATCAAGAGATGAGTGACATAGAGATGAAGAACAGAAAGAAAGATCAGGGACAAAAGGAGAGACTGGGTTTAGCAAGCAGATATTTATTAGGGATCAACATTTGTGGAAGAAGAGAGAGGAAGTAGGATTAGGCAAAGGATAAAATGGAACTGTGATGTAGGCCTAACAAAGCCTTGGCCAATCCCATGGGGAGCTCTGGAACTACCTGACCCATCAGCGTAGTCCTGCCATGGGTCAAAATGGCTGGACCTTCATACGTTTGCAATAATCAGCCATTAGATGTGGTCCACCCCAGGAATGATGTGCTTTTGGGTTAAAAAAAAAAAAAATTTTTTTTTTTTGGTTTTAGTTCTCTACAGCTGAGGTGAACCCTGGAGGAGCTGATAACTGGAGGTTGTCTACTCTCAGCAGCTGAGGCATCAAGTCCTTTCTTGAACTGTTGGGATTTATTTCTTCATCTGGGTTTGGGAAGCAGCTCCTCCATGATTCCAGTGAGTTTCCCTCCTAAGGGGAACTTAGGAGAGGAATATCAATGATGATGAATTCACAGCCCCTGCTGCTGCAGCTGGGTTTGGAGCTACAATTGATACTCATCGTCTTCTTCCTTCACTATCCATTCTAGATTTCCAGCTCAGTAGGTCTAGGGTGGGATCCAAGAACCTGCATTTGTAACAAGTTTGTAATTCCACTGCTGAAGGTCTGGGGACCGCTCTGTGAGAATCAATTGAGCTGGGCTATTGTGGAACAAAATATCCCAGGGAAGGGATGTGTTGGCAGAAGGCAGAGGAAAAGTTGCTACCTGGCTTTTGAATTTCAAAAGCCAAGACTTTTTTTTTTTTTAATTGTACTTTAAGTGCAAGTTTACAAATCAAATCAATCTCTCACACAAAAACTTCTATACACCTTGCTACATAGTCCCAATTGCTCGCCCTCTAATGAGACAGCCCACTCCCTCCCTCCACTCTCTCTTTTCGTGTCCATTTCATCAGCTTCTAACCCTCTCTACCCTCTTATCTCCCCTCCAGACAGGAGAACCAACATAGTCTCAAGTGTCCACCTGATCCAAGAAGCTCACTCCTCACCAGCATCCCTCTCCACCCCATTGTTCAGTCCAATCCCTGTCTGAAGAATTGAAAATCCAAGACTTTTAAGGGAATGAAAGAACTCAGGGCATAAATACATTTGGGAGAAAAATCTGAGGACTCAGACCAAGGCCTCTTGTTCCCAAGACTAGAAAATGGTTCTCCACACTGAGCAGAGGAGGAAAAGGCATGAGGAAGTCAATTTTGTGGATTTGGACCTGGAGGGACTCTATGGACAGGAGGAGAGACAGATCCTGCTCACCATCCAGCTCCCACTTCTGTGAGTACTGTCCCTCACTGGCAACCAGGAGCATTTGAGAAGTGAGTCAAGGTCTGAGGACCTCTCAGCCTCTGTTTTAAGGGCTCACTGTCTTCTTATTAGTGAGGAGCAAGGACCTCTGTGGACAGCACTCAGCAGGGTCCTGTGGGAGAAATGCCTGTCTGTGCCCAAGCCCCTGTCCAGTCCCTGCCCAGCTGCATCATCCAGGGTACAGTGTAACTACATCACCAAATCCCTCTTCCCCATCCAAGGACACTCGTGATCCTTCCAAGATGGAGGGTGAAGGCCTTGATCTGAGCACTTGACATCCACGTGCAGCCGCACGAACTTTGCTCCTGAGAGTTCTTGCTCCCAAGCCTCCAACATGCACACGGGCAGGTGGGAAGATGAGTCTATTCCAGGAGTTCAACAGCTGTTGCTGCTGATTCCAACCCCCGCTGCATGTAAACTAGCCATACATATCATGACCACTTGCTTACAGGTGGGTGGATTGAGCTTTGGGAGGACAGGTATTGTGAAAAGGAAAGGAGAGAAAAGTTACGTTTATCTACCATGGACCAATCCTTTTGTATACACGTCATTAAACCCCTGCCACGGCTCAGGCAGGCATATGTAATAAACCCCATTTAACAGAGGAGAGAACTGAGGTTCAGTAGGTGAAAGTAAGAGGTTCAAGGTCACACTGTGAACAAGGAAGAGCCCACATGCTACAAAGATTCTTTACTTGCCAGGATGCTGTTAAACCCCAGCCATCTCCTACTCCTCAGGGCCATGATAGTATTTCCTCCTATGCACCTGACAGTGCACAGTGTCACATACAGCCCAAGTCTTTGGCAAACGAGGGTACATTCCACGCTTGGAAACTTGATCTGGACCAGTTAGCAGTAACAAGAACTAGACTGGAGCTGTAGACATCGCTTACGAGCTTTGTGTGACCTTGGGCGAATGACAACCTCTCCATTTCCACAATTATAAAATGGGGATAAGACTGTGTGCCCATAATGTTATTGTGAGGGCCAAAAGAGATAACATTTGTAAACACAGTTTCCGACACCTAGGAAGGGAGTGTGGGGGGTCTCAGAAAAATTAGCATCCTGTTTACTCCATTATACCCAGGAGTCCCTGGGTGATGCAAATGCTGCTTGCCAGAAGTTTGGCAGTTCAAGTCCTCCCAGAGGTGCCTGGGAAGAAAGGCCTGGCAGTCTACTTCTGAAGAATCAGCCATTGAAAACCCTATGGAGCACAGTTCTACTCTGATACGGGGTCACCAGGAGTTGGAGTTAACTAGATGGCAATTGTTTTTTGTTTTGTTTTGTTTCACTCCTTTTATTAGCTATGCAAACTAATGTTTCTGAATCTTTGTTTCGTCACGGGGTTGGGAAGATTAAACGAGATACTTTATGTTCAAATGTTTGCCACAATACCCATGAGACACTTAACAAAGTGAGTTTCCTAGTCTTTCTTCCCTTTTAATCCCTAGGTGGTCAATAGAGAATGAAAGAAGGAATCAATAGATGAATGAATGAATTCATGAATAAAATGGCGCTCTACCTACCCAATAGTTTCAACCAAGATACTGCACCTGTCTTTACTTACATGATCTTCAGCACTCACAAAAAACCCTGGGAGATGGATATTATTATCCCAGTCTACAGATAAAGAAACCTAGAAACCGATGTTCAGTGAGGTTGAGTGATTTGTCCAGGATTCATCTGCTGGCAAGTGGCAAAGGAACTTTCAAACCCAAGTCTGTATTAGTTTGAAGAGGAGTAAAAGGAGGATGATCAAAAGAGCACAAAACGTGGATATCAAGAGTTAGAAAATGAGTGGAAACTAATATAACTGAATTTACTCTCCACTTTTTTTTTTTACTTTACCCATAGGGTGAAGGAGCCTTGGTAGCGCAGTAGTTAAGCACTTGGCTGCTAGCCAAAAGGTCGATGGTTCGAATCCACCAGCTGGTCCTTGGGAGAAAGATGAGGTAGTCTGTTTTTGTAAAGATTTATAGCCTTGGGAACCATATGGGGAAGTTCTACTCTGTCCTATAGGGTCACCATGAGTGGGAATCAACTCCATGGCGACCGGTTTACCTTCTTTATATTTATGTTGTTACTTATTTCTGCATCGCTCAACTTTTTTCATTTTTGATGTTAAGGTATAGGGAATAATTTACAAATATAGGAAACCCTGGTGGCATAGCAGTTAAGTGCTACAGCTGCTAACCAAAATGTTGGCAGTTCAAATCCACCAGGTGCTCTTTGGACGCTCTGTGGGGCAGTGCTACTCTTTCCTACAGAGTTGGAATCAACTCCAAGGCAACGGCTTTGGTTTGGTTTTAGTTTTACATATACAGGCAGTCCCCAGGTTACGGACTAAGTATGCATCTAAGTCAAATTTGTAGGTGAGTCAGAACAGGTTGTTATTTAGCCTTACCTTAGTGCGAGAAAAGGCTCGAAGCTTTTCAATGATTTAAAAGTTCCATGTGCAGCAAGCGAAGGTGATTATGACGAAGAGTTTGTTGCAAACAGGGGTCGGTTCCATAGTTTCAAAGTGAGGGCAAATTTACATGACATTAAAGGTCAAGTAGAGTTGGAGTTATCCGTAAGCCGGTTATTTGTAACCTGGCGCTTACTGTAGTAAATTAACCCTTTAAAAGTGTACAATCTGCAAGTTTTGACAAAGTCGTGTAACCACCACTATAATCAAGATATACCACAGTTCTATTCCGCCCTCCCCTAATTCTCCCAACTCTCTAGTCCCTAGCAACTATGACCTGTTTTTTGTCCCTATAGATTTGCCTTTGCAAGAACGTCATATAAATGGAATCATACAGTATATGACCCCTTGAGTCTGTCTTCTTTCACTCAGTATATCTGTATGGTATATCTTCAAATGTTTCCTAGGCACAGGCCCCTGGCCTAGTGGGGATTTATAATTATCACAAACTAGTTTTTTTTTTTTCCCCTCTTTAGGATGTGGGAAAAAATTTCTGATATTTTCCAAAGGCAATCATTCCTTAAAGAGTAGATAAGCGGAGGGGGGGAAGGAAGGAAATAAGATTTAAGCTGTTTTCTCTCCGAATTGTCTGTGCCCTGGGAAACACAGCAGAGTCTGGTTAACTTTTCATGATGTCAGAGGCAAAAACTCACATAATCCTAGGTGATTCGTCATTCCTGATTAAACTTTCAGGAGACTCTCAGGAGCTGGGGCAGCCACTAAAGATAAATAGGCCTTGATTTTAGGCAATATGAGGACTAACCGCCACAGATAAGGCCCTTGCTTGGAAGACAGCCGAGGTGGTGAATTGGTAGAGGTGAGCAGATGGAGGATGACATGATAAACATGATATGGATGTTCACTGGCCAGCAGACATTGAGACCAAGGAGCAAACTCTGCATCCATATACCCACCCACTCATCTATCCATTCATCCACCCGTCCATCCATCCATCCATCCATCCCTCCGTCTGTCCATCTGTCTGTCCGTCTGTCCGTCCATCCATCCAATCATCCAACAAATATTTTCCAAGCATGTGTTACACAAGAGTGAGCAAGATATAGTGTGGCTATTCCTCAAGGGGTCACAGTTAGGGCCTCCACTGTGTAGGCTGTACACTGCATAACTCTGTCTCCTGTAAATTGTACACTGTATGACCTGTGCAGCTCTGCCACAGTCTAGAGAGGAAGACAAACAAGTAAATAGGCAATTATGGTATGGTATTTAAGTTAAGTAAGGAGTGGGGCTGTGGGAGCAGAGAGGAAGACTACTTAATCAAATAACTGAACAGGGTGGGGGTGTTGGATTTCAAAGGAGGCTTCCTGGAGAAAGTGATATTTAAGTTGATCCCTGTAGATACACAGGAGTTGGCCAGGTGAAGATGTATGGGGGTAGGAGGTAGTGGAGAGTTCCCAGCAGAGAAAACATTTGCAAAGCTCTGTAGGCAAGAGAAAACTTGGCATATTCTGGGAACCACAAGCAGTTTATATGATTGGAATGAGGTGGAAAGTCTGTGTGAGGACTAAGATAGATGATTCTAGAGAGGTTAGCAGGGCCAGATCGTAAGGGATCTTGTAGGGTTGTCCGAGGAGCTTGGCTTTATGCTGAGACCAAGGAAGACCAGTTGAAGGGATTAAGCAGGGATGTGATATGTCAGAGTTGCTCTTTAGAAAGACCACAATGGCTGCTGTGTGGAAGACGAACTAAAGGGAACTAGAGGAGAAACACAGGGATTAATTAGGAGGATGGTACAATAGTCCAGGTGCAAGATGAGAGTGTAAGGCTGTGATGGTGGATTTGGAAAGAAGGGGATGGAGTTGAAGTGTATTAGGAGGTAGACTTGCCAGGATTTGGCGATTGGTTGGGGAAACCCTGGTAGCATAGTGGTTAAGAGCTACGGCTGCTAACCAAAAGGTCAGTGGTTCGAATCTACCAGGAGCTCCTTGGAAGCCGTATGGGGCAGTTCCACTCTGTCCTATAGGGTCACTATGAGTCAGAATCGACTCAACGGCAATGGCTTTGGTGATTGGTTACATGCCAGAGGTGATGGAGAGGCTAGAAATGAAGGGTAACACCAAGGCTGCCAGCTTGACCCTTGAGAAGATAAAGGGGCCATTTACTGAACTGACCAAGGGAGGTGAGGTTTGGGGGTAAGACGATGAGCTACATTTGGGCTATGTTGAGTTTGAGGTGCCCGTGGGACCCATGAGTGGAGGGGGAGGTAGCATACATGGCTCTGATGCTCAAGAAGGAGATGTGGAGGTCCTAAGACACCCATAGTCATTGGAGCTGATCACTCAGGGACCTTGTGAGCAGTGACATGAAAAGAAGACATAGAATTCCAGAAGCACCAACATAAGGGACAGACTGAAGTCAAGAAGCAGGAGAGAAGAGCGCCAAGTCTGGCCTTGGACAAAATGGAGCAGGGTCGAGTTGATCCATAAACTCTTAAAATATTCATCTCTGCACCCCTAGCTACTGGCATAAAAAATTATAGCTTGGCAAATAGAGGTGGCAGCAGATGTTGACTGGGAAAAAAAAAAAAAAAAAGATTGAATGAATAAATAAAAAGCATGACTGTGAAGCTTTAGACATTAAAAACAATTTACCAGTGTCTATACATTCAAACACATCTTGTTCTTGGCAAAGCACTCACCTTTGAGAATATTTATTTCCTTGTAGGAAAGGCCTGCTGTCTTAGCAACCTAGTGCTGCTATAACAGAAATACTACAAATATGTGACTTTAACAAACAGAAATTTATTTTCTCACAGTTTAGGAGGCTAGAAACCTGAATTCAGGGTGCTGGCTGTAGGGGAAGGCTTTCTCTCTCTGTGGACTCTGGAGAAAGGCCCTTGTTTTTTTGAGCTTTTGCTCCTGGGCAATCTTTATATGGTTTGTCAGTTCTCTTTCCCCATTTCTGCTTGCTAGTTTGCATTTAATTTCTTTCATATCTCAAAAGAGATTGACTCAAGATACACCCTACACTAATTCTGCCTCATTAACATAACAAACTATGCAAAGGCGTTCTACTGTGTAGATCATAACAAATTACGGATAACATTTTGAAGAATGGGAATTCCAGAACCCTTAATTGTGCTCATGAGGAACCTTTACATAGATCAAGAGGTAGTTGTTCAGATAGAACAAGGGGATACTGATTGGTTTAAAGTCAGGAAAGGTGTATGTCAGGGTTGTATCCTTTCACCATACCTACTCAATCTGTATGCTGAACAAAAAAGTCAAGAAGCTGGACTATACAAAGAAGAATAGGGCATCAGGATTGGAAGAAGACTCATTAACAACCTGCCTTATGCAGATGATACAACCTAGCTTGCTGAAAGTGAAGAGGACTTGAAGCACTTACTAATGAAGATCAAAGACCACAGCCTTCAGTATGGATTGCACCTCAACATAAAGAAAACAAAAATCCTTACAACTGGACCAATGAGCAACGCCATGATAAATGGAGAAAAGTTTGAAGGTGTCAAGGATTTCATTTTACTTGGATCCACAATCAACAGCCATGGAAGCAGCAGTCAAAAGATCAAACTACTCATTGCATTGGGTAAATCTGCTGCAAAAGACCTCTTGAAAGTGTTGAAAAGCAAAGATGTCACCTTGAAGACTAAAGTGTGCATGACCCAAGCCATGGTGTTTTCAATTGCATCATATAGGTGTGAAAGCTGGACAGTGAATAAGGAAGACCGAAGAAGAATTGGTGCCTTTGAATTGTTGGGTTGGCGAAGAATATTGAATATACCATGGACTGCCAAAAGAATGAACAAATCTGTCTTAGAAGTATAGCCAGAATGCTTCTTAGAAGCAAGGACAGCGAGACTGCATCTTACATACTTTGGACATGTTGCCAGGAGGGATCAGTCCATGGAGAAGGACATTATGCTTGGCAAAGTACAGGATCATTGGAAAAGAGGAAGGCCCTCAATGAGGTGGATTGACACAGTGGCTGCAGCAATGAGCTCAAGCATAACAACAATTGTGAGGATGGCGCAGGACCGGGCAGTGTTTTGTTCTGTTGTGCATAGGGTCTCCATAAGTTGGAACCAACTCGATGGCACCCAACAACAACAACAACGGCAACATTACAAAGACAACCCATTCCCAAATGGTATTATAATCACAGGCATAGAGGTTAAGATTTACAACACATATTCTGGGGGGATAGAATTCAATTCATAACACCTGCTAAAGTATACAAGCAAGCACAGATACCATATAGGAAAAGATCTCTAGAACCAGCTACACGAAAATAAAAACTTAATTAAAAAAAATCAGTAAAGATTGAAAGGCAAATGACAAATTAAGGAAAGCAAAGTGTACGATGTACAAAGTGTTGGCTTCTTTAATAAGAAATAGTCCTTACATATAAAAAAGAGAACGATAAATACCTCAATATGAAAACAAGGAAAGTCATAAACAGGCAATCCATAAAAGAATAAATACAAATAACAAACAAACATAAAAATGTCCCATCTTATTAATAACTAAAACATTCACTTTAAAACACAATTTCTCACTTACCAACTTGGCAATGAATTTGAAAAGCCTTAAAAACACACATACTCTTTGAGCCAAAATTTCTACTTCTAGAGATTTATACTAAGGAAATAACTGAGGGTGTGCAAAACCCATATAAATGCAAGACTATTCATGCAGCATAATTTTAATAGCAACAAAATTGGAAACAGCAGAAACAATAACAGGAGATTACAAATAATTTATGTTTTTGTTTTGATCTTTTCTATTTTCTACTTTCTACAGTAAAGATAAATGGCCTTTGAAATCCAGAGAACAAACAAATGCTGCTTTTTCTTAAAAGAAAAAATAAAGTCACCTTTATACAAATATTCCCTTGGAGGGCTGCCATTGCTCCAAATCTTTAGGCCCCCCTCGTTTGTAGTCTTAAGAGCTAGTTTCTGAGGCACATAGAAAATTGGTCTCATTAGTCTACACTCATTTCATCTTGAATCAAATCCAGCCATGATTTCAGGTCAACTGCCCACCTTATTCATCTGCCTCTATACCGAATGACTTCAGGCTCTTGTCAAAAATCACTCTCAAAGAATGAACATTTCCCCTTCACTAAAGCAATGAAAAGGGAATGTTGTTGGGATTTTAGGTATGTATCTATCACCTTCGGAGCCCTGGTGGCCCAGTGGTCAAAGTGCTTGGCTGCTAACCGAAAGGTGGGAGGCTTGGGAGAAAGATGTGGCAGCCTACTCTTTTCGAGATTTACAGCCTTGGAAACCCTAGGACCCAGCTCTACTCTGTCCTCTATATAGGGTCACTGTGAGTCGGAATTGACTCGATGGCAGTGGGTTTGGTTTTCTGGTTTATATATCACAGCGCTCGACATATGGAGCTCAATAAATAGTAGCAGTTGTTATTCTCATTTTCTTATTTGGTTTTATTTATTTCCGCAGTTATCTAGGAGGCCAGATTGCTGAGGCCAGATGGGTGAATTCTCCAGCCAATGGTTTTGAGAAAATACTGACTCATTCCATTGGTTTTTTTGGTGGACGGTCTGTTTTTGGTCTGTAGCCTCCTAACTTAAAATGTCAAGATTCCAGAACCTAAAGAGGCAAATGAAAAATGTCCAGTGAAATACCTTGGCACAGCCAGGGACTGCAGGAGCAGACATTTTAATTCCTCGGGGCACGTCAATATATGATCTTTAAGGTGAATGACTGAGTTTGAGGCCAAGCCTTCGTCTGCCCTCTACTGCCATCTAGGGGCAGGGAGGGGGAAGTGCTGCCTTTCCTGTCTGGTAGTGCCGTTTGGAGAACACTGCAGTTGTTCAGTTTTAGTTCTCTAGGGATTCTGAGCCCTGGCTTCTTCATCTCCAAAATGGAGGCAGTAGCTTCTTCCACAGGGTAGCAGACAGGACTCAGTGACAAATGCATGTGAAAATGCGCCAGCCTTACCCAAGTGTTAGATGTTACTACTTCTGTTATTTTTGCTGGAGTCCTTGTGTAATGCAAATGGTTAATGCGCTCAGCAGCTAACCGAAAGTTTGGAGGTGTGGTCCACCCAGAGTCACCTTTGGAACAAAGCCCTGGCAACGTACTTCTGAAGGAGCAGCCACTGAAAACATTATGGAGCATAGTTCTCCTGTGAAACACTTGGAATCAACTGGATAACTGTTTTTTTCTGGTTCGGGTGGGTTGCATAGGGTCACCTCTAGGGGGAGCTCAAGCTTGTCTTAGCCACCTCCAAAGAGGTTCTGGATGAAAAGAAGCGAAAAAACAAAAAACCCACAGCCCTTGGAAGGCGAGAGATGTCTGTTTGAATCCAAGGCCCGTTACTTACGGGTGTGTGACCTTGAGAGAGTCACTTTCCCTAAGTCTGTTTCATCCTCCGTTAAGATGGGATATATTAATTGCTGCTTCATAGGGTTATTGTATGACGAATTTAGATCGAAAAACAAATCACCTAAAATGGGGCCTGGCACATTGCAGGTGCTACACACACGGTATCTTCAGTGAGATTCAAGAACATGATCAGACCATACTGCTAGGAGGCTGTAAAGAGATCAAAATAGAACTGGATAAGGGGAAATCTCTCTTGGCTCTTTCTTTCCTTGACACTTCAGGATTGCTTTTCTGCCTTCCACAAACAAATCCAGTATTGGGGCTGCCTCCCCCATGGGCAGGCTCTGCCCCTTGAAAGACCTATCCGGGTTGGATAGACTGGAAAGTACGGGTGGAGTGGAGGGTTCGCGAATCAAAGTGTGGGGCTGGGAAAAAGGGGTCAGGGATGGCAAATTTTTGTATTTTGCATGTGCAATCTGATTTTGGGAGATTTTCAGAGAAGGAATCTGGGTCGCATCAAAGATCTGTGGGAAAGAGTGTTGTGATCCATTAGCAATGTCTGCTGTGGTTGTGGGATAAAGGAGAGGTGGTACACCGTTGCCATCTGTGGGCTAGCAAAGTGCTATTTGATTGTTGTTCGTGGACCGGTGCTGTTCTGTAAATGCTTGAACTGGTCAAACAAGGTGAGAATCGAAATTGAGAGTATCTATAAATTTTTATAGCAAATTTGACAGAGTAACTTTATATCTATTGAATCTAAGAATAAAATATGTGACTTTTCTTTTGTATGTCTTTTTTTTCTTATTTTATTTTTCTAGTAATTCATTTTTATTGCATTTTATAAAGCTATCTATTCACAACACATTGGAAAAAAAAATAGTCCTTCACCAAAGAAAGCTTGAGAAGTACTGATCACAAGCTTAGGCAAGAGGGCAAAAGGAGTCCTTTCTGCTCCTATATAACCCACCAAGCTTATGAGAATAGGAGACAGCAAAGCAATCAGGAGCGGGTATTGCCTGGATTTCTGCACATTTCCCTCAGGAATCCGCAGCAGTGGCTGGTGGAGGATTCAGAATTTTGAGATCCTGGCTGCCTTTGCCTCAGGGAACGGTCAACAAACTGAATACTCCCGTTCATTTTTTTAACTTTTGGCTTCCCAAAGGTTGATCACTTTTGGGAAACTGAGGCAGCTCAACCAATACAACATAAATTTTCACAAAAGTCTTTTGAGGTAGAATTGGGGGAAGGAGACTACAAGAAGAGAACGTACATTCTTGGGTGTGTTTTCAGGCCATGTGTGTGGCAGGCCCTGAGGCACAAGGTTGAGTGAATGACAGAGGCAGAGAGCGTTATGGGTCTTCTTTTATCTCAGTCTGGATGCTTAGAGTTAAGGGTACTTTTTCTTCCTCTGTTCAATTCAGCTGTAGATTTGGGCAATCTGGTTTCTACAGTAAGCTAAGCAGCCTGAGGAATGAAATTCCCAGTAAATTATTTATATTGAAATCATAAAATAAGAAGCTCATGGTAGGAAAAAGCAGAGAAAAGCTGAGGGCTTAGCAGAAAAGTGTACCCATGTATGCAGAAATCCATGGGAAGGAGTGAGCAGGTGGATGGCAGTCCTGCCGCTCACTTGGGAGCTCTTTTGACTTCAGAAGCAAAAGCATCTTCTCTGAAGCTCAGGCTTTGCACAGGTAGCCCCAGAACCCCATTTCCAGGCCTGTGGGACTGGCGTTGGAAGAGGCTGCATGTCATGGTGATTAAGAGTCTGGGATGGAGTCGGAAGACCAGGGTTCAGATCCTGGATCCCTGGCTTACTGGAGGTATCATCTAGGGAAGTTGTCTTACCTTTCTGACTCATAGTTTCCTTGTTTTTAATATGGGGATAATATTAGAACCTCCTCCCAGGGTACTCAAGATCTAAGCCAAAAACCAGTTGCCATCACATTGGCTCTGACTCATGGCAACCCCATGTTTGTCAGAACTGTGCTACATAAGGTTTCAATGGTTAATTGTTTTGGAGGTAGATCACCAGGCCTTTCTTCCAAGGTGCCTCTGAGTGGACTCAAACCTCCAAACTTTCAGTTAGCAACAAAGACTGCACCACTCAGGGACTCCCAAGCCAACAAATACTGACAACAAATATTAAAGGACAACACATCCTGAGGGCCCACTGGGGCATTCCCTTAGCATATTCTTATGGGGTGGACTCCAAAAAGAGATGAGCTGGGTTGAACGTGAGAGGCCAGCTGGTCCAACTCTTTTATTTTTTTCAGATGGGGAAATCGAAGCCTAGAGAAAGAAGTCAAATTGTTTGGGATTGATTAGCCAGTTAGTACCACGATTAGATTTCTTGATTCACCAGCTAGCTAAACACACTCAAAACTGCCTTGTCTTCCAAGTTTAAAAGTGCTTGAAGCCAAAATGGTTTTCTAGTTTTTAGCTTGCTTAGTTTGTAGCCAATGTCCAAGCTAGAGCCTGAGTAGAGATTCAGATTAGATTTCCAGCTCACTAGAACACATGTTCCTGGGTGTTATGAACAGTTAGTATGCTCAGCTGCTGACCAAAAAGTCGGAGGTTTGAGTCCACCCAGACTCCCCTTTGAAAGAAAGGCCTCGCAATCTACTTCTGAAAGATCAGCCATTGAAAACCCTATGGAGCATGGTTCTATTCCGACACGCATGGAGTCACCATGAGTCGGAACTGACTTAATGGCAACTGGAAATAAAAGAACACATTGCCTCCTGGGAAAGAACTCTTCCTAAGGAAGGACAGTGCCTTGCATAATCAGCTTGACACAATCATAAATTCTGGTCTTGAGAGGGGGCAGTTATGCACAGTATGGTAGTTCTCACTTGAATCTCTGTAGGCTTAGCCCCAGGCAGCACTTGTATCAAGGTCCTAGCAAAGGAGAGGATTATGAGCTGTTTTAAAAAAATTCTACAATGTTTTGGGAACAAGAAGTACTGTTGTGAGATAATTCTAACAGAGTGTAGCACGAAAGGAGGAGAGAAGTATTTGCTTAAATTGGCTGCTACCTCTCAGGGCAACTTGACCACCTGGGGGCTGCATCTGAGGCCAAAGATGGTGTTGTCCAGAGGGGATACAGAAATACCCAGGGGATGCAAGACAGGGCAGGCAGAAACCTGTCATGGCAGAGACAATATCAATTGTAGTAGACACTGGTAGCTGCCTACCCAATACCGCTCCTTGTTTGCTATGTGAACTGCCTATATTGTTCAAAAAGGGAATATGCCCGGACCTGGATTATGGGTCTTGTCTAAGTCAATTATGATAATGCTGTACCCCACTTTCCCAGGCTCCCTTGAAATTAGGGGTGACCATGTCATCTAGCTCTAGTCAATGAGACCCAAGGGGCAATATGCTCTAGGGACCTCTGGAAAAGTATTCAGGGTATAAACTTGGGGTCTCCGGCTCCTTTCCTCTTTCTTCTTGCCTTGAATGTACGTGATTCTTTAGGCGAAAAACAAAATAAACTTTTATTTGTTTATACTGCTGTAGTCAAGTATTCTGTCCTTTGTGGCAAAAAGCATTCCTACCCTGGTAACTGAGCACATGTAAAGAATACCTGCCGTGGGATCCCAGGTATTCTCAGATTTGGAAAGGAAGTGGATTCTACAGAGAGTTCTGGTGTTCTGCAAAGCAATATGGCTTACAGCATAGTAGTTAAGAAATGGGATCTGAAGCAAGGAAAATTAGTAAGAGGCATAATTATTGGAAAGGAAGCAATAAATATGTCATGGCCTATAGATAATGTGATTGTGTGTGTAAAAAATTCAAAAGCACCTACACAAAAACTGTTAAATTAATATATGAATTTAGCAAGGTCACTGGATATAGTGTCAATAAACAAAAATTATTTTCTTTCTAAATTCTGGCAATAAAGCAAAAATGAAATTTAACAATCCATTCATAATGGCATAAAAATCAAATATCTTGGGATAAATTGAATGAAAGATACATATGACCCAAAAAACCATATGACATTACTGAGAGAAATTAAAGATTGGAAAAAAAAAAAAAAAAGGAGGCATAGTCCGTTTGGAAGCCTTTCTATGGTAAAGATGAAAATTTTCACCAATTAAAAAAATCCCATCAGGCATTTTGGTGGCTATTGACAAGCTTGCCCAAGAGCTAAGAATTGCCAAAGCAATCCTGGATAAAAAAGCTAGAGGAATTACACTATTAGATGTCAAGATGTAGCATAAAGCTATAGTAACTAAGTCAGTGTGGAACTGGGCCAAGAATAGACAACTAGACCTACAGAATGGAATCCAGAGGCCAGAAACAGACCTTCCTCTATACATGCAGTCACCTGATTTATTGTCAATAAACGATGCTGGGTCAATTGGATTTTTTTTTGGTCAATTGGATAGTCATAAAAAATATCTCCAGATGGATTGGAGATCTAAATGTGAGAGGTAAAACAATAACACTTTATAAGAAAACAGTGGAAAACATCTTCACAACCTTGGAATAGGCAAAAATTTCTTAAACACGGGTCACCAAACACAGTAAGTATAAAGGCAAAAAATTGATAAACAAGATTATATTACAATAAAAACTTCTACAGAAAAGAGATTAGTGTTGCTGGTAGAGGGTTGGAGAGTACGAATGGCTTCTTTTGGGGGTGATGAAAATGTTCTAAAGTCGATTGTGGTGATGATTGTACAATGCTGTGAATATACTAAAAACCATTGAATTGTACACTTTATATGACTGAATTGTTTTTTGTATAAAATATATCTCAATAAGGCTGGTAAAAAAAACAAACAAGCTCTGTCCGTTAAAAAACACCAGTAGGGAGTGAAAAGACTACCCAACAAGTGGGAGAAGATAGTTGTGATACATACATCCAATGAAGGACTTGTATCTAGAATATTTAAGGAATTCCTACAAATCAATAAGGGAAATAACCTTTTTCTTACTGATTTGTAGGAATTCTTTAAATATGCGTACAAAACTCAAGAGAAAAATGGGGAAAAGACTTGAGTAAGCATTTTAACAAAGAAAATATTGAAATGAGCAATAAACTTAAGAGAAGGTACTTGACTTCATTAGTCTCTGGTGGAACACATTTAAAACCACAGTTCGAAGGATTATTATACACCTCTTTTTTTTTTTTTACCTGCATGGCTCAAATTAAAAAACAACCAAAAAACTAAACAGACAACTAAGAATTGACAAAGATGTGGAACAATTAAAACCCTTATATACTGCTGATGGAAAACCGTTTGGGAGTATCTACTAAAGTTGAACATAGTGTAAACCATATTACCCAGTAATTGCACTAAGTATACACCCATCGGAAATGTATGCATATGTTCACCAAAAGACAAGCACAAGAATATTCATAGTAGCACTATTTGAAATAGTGTGTCCATCAAAAGTAGAAGACGAAAATTATGGGCTATTCATACAGTGGAATAATTTGAATTATGGTGTCTTTGGGTAAGTTTATTTTTTTGGATAAGTTACCTAATGTCTTTGTCTCAGTTTCTTCCTAAGTAAATGGGGGATGGAAACAGTATCTACTTCATAGTGCTGATGAAAGGAGCAAATGAGTTAATACGTGTAAAATCCTTAAAACAGAGTTTGGCAAATACCAGGTATTTTATCAACATTAGCTTTTTTTTTTTTGTAATTTTTAAAATTGTGGTAAGAATGTGTATAATGAAATTATTTGCCATTTCAACTTTCTTCACGTGTACAATTCAGTGACATTACATTCATCATGTTGTTTAGCCATCACCACTGTTTCTACATTTTTTTCATCACCCTTGACAGAAGCTCAGTGCCCCGTATTCATCCCCCTATTCAGTCTGTCCCTTTCCCCTTCCCTCCCACCTCTGGTAACTGCTAATAAACTTTATCTTCTATACATTTGCCTATTCTAGATATTTCATATTGGTGGGATTATACAATATCGCTTTCAGGTTTCATCCATGTTGTAGCATGAATCAGGACTTCATTTCTCTTTATGGCAGAGTAATACTCCATCGTGTGTATATACCACTTTTTGTTTATACATTTGCTGATGAACATTTAGGTTGTTTCCATCTTTTGCCTATTGTGAATACTGCTGCAATGAACATTGTTGTACATGGGTCTGTTCGTGTTACCTTAGCTATTTTTACTCCTATTATATGACCAATTTGCACCCCAAGCCTGGTGAGAAAGTTAGGGGAAATACCCTGGAAAAGAAGCTTGATGTCTAGGTTTTGTAGCCAAAATGGTAAAAAATAAAAACAAAAAGAGCCCTTAAGACGATTTCCCAAATTATTTGCCTGTAACTTTGCTAGCTAAAGAGTTTCTAAACTAAAATGGATGTGAGCTAACAAAAGAACTTTAAATTCAGCACGGAATCGAGTTATTTGTTAGCTCGCTTGTTAGCTAGCTCTGAATGGGAGTGAAGAGCATTTCCTCACTAGCCTGCAAGGAAAAAAAAAAAGGAAATTCAAACTCTTGGCTCACTAATTTGTTAGCTAGCTAAAAGCCTGAAATTGAAGACTGCTCCCAGCTTTTTGCTTATCATTGCCCTCCTCCAGACATTTTAGTTGTGAGCTGCCAAAGGGCAGACTCAGAATTCTCCACGATTCTAGGTCTTTGCTAGCTGATTGGTTGGAAGGACAGTTTTCCAGACCCCACCTTGTTTTTCTCAGGGTTTTTTGCCTTGAAGTCTAGTCTCTAATTATGGAATGAAAGCTTTTGTCCTCCTGTGAAAGGGTTTTTGGGCTTCAGGGATCAGACAGGCGAGATAGATAATGTTGGCTCCTGGGAGTCACCTTGGTGGAGGACACAGACTATGGTATGCCCTGGGGTGGAGGGATAAAATGAGAGCTTGTAACAATCCTGCTCTTTAGAACAAAAATCTGCCAGCTGGTTCAAAACGCCACCTGGCCATATGTATTTTTTTTTTTAAGATAGGAAATTAAATGACCACACCTGTACTTGTTCTGTATGAAGGCTTTGTAACAGAGGGCTTGTCTTTCCAGGTCCCCAGGGCAAATTAAAACAGTGATGAAAAAGCCAAAGACAGGTGGCTCAAAACGACCTCACACTCTGGTACTGGCACCCTTCAAAGCCATGTGTATTCATTAGGCTCTCTCTTTAGGGCCCTCCAGCCATCCCAGTCAGTCTCTTTCCTTGCTGCAGAGCAAGGACTCAGAGATGGATATGGGTACAGAGAAAAGCCTAGGCTCCGCTCCTCCTCGCTGGGATAATTATTACGCTGCACAGTCAGAGGAAGGATATTTCTTTCTTTGTTTAAAGGCCAAAGTAGGCAGTGATACACGAGGTCCAGTTACACAGAGAGAGAAGCAGAATACAAAGTGGTTAAAAACTAGGGTTGGTTTCAAACCCCAGCTCTTCCATTACTAGCTGTGTGACCTTGGGCAAGTGACCCCCCTTCTTGAACTTGAATCCCCTCACCTATCAAGTGGGGCAAGGTCCCTGGGTGGCAAAAATAGCTTGCACTCTACTGCTAACCTAAAGTCTGGTGATTTGAGCCCACCCAGCAATGCCACAGAAAGCCTGGCAATCTGTTGCCATTGAGATTGTTGTTAGTTGCCATTGAGTCTATTCCAACTCATGGTGACCCCAAGTGTTCAGAGTAGAACTGCTTCATAGGATTTTCAAGGCTGCGGCCTATTGGAAGCAGATCACCAGGCCTGTCTTTCGAGCCACCTCTGGGTGGGTTCGAACCACCAACCTTGCAGTTAGTAGATGAGCACTTAATTGTTTGCACCACCCAAAGATTCTTTCAGTTAAGATTACAGTCAAGAAAATCCTATGGAGCAGTTCTACTTTGTAACACATGGGGTTGCCATAGGATGAAATCGACTAGACAGTAGCTAACAGTATTAAGTGGGGCCAGGAGTACCAATTTCATGGGGTTGTTATGAGGATTAAAGGGGCTAATGCACACACAGCACTTAGCACAGGGTCTGGACGTGGCAGGCCCTCAACGGAGGACAGCCTTTATTTTTATTATTAGCGTCAGGTGATGCCTCTCATGGCTTCTTAAATGATGGCCAGTCTTTGTGGGTGTTCCTTCCCCACTTTGAATCTTCCAAACGAATTTTCTGGCTGAAATGCTTGTCTCCAGTGGTCGAGAGTTCTTGTTAATAAGGCCCTGGACCTCTGTTCCTTAGAGACAATTCGCTGGGATAATTGGTAAGAAATTGAGTTAGGGACTGCTATGGTTTCCTCAAGGTTGGCCAATTGTGCTTCTCTCATCCGGGGGCCAGGACAGTCTGGCTTTTGTCTCCATCTTCAAACAGGAGCAAGCGTGGGTGTGAGGTGAGTTCAGGCCTCCGCAGCTGCTCATGACATTTGGAGGGCTGCCAGAGAGAGAGGAAAGCAACACACCCACGTTTGTCTGCTTTTGTCTGCCCACAGCTGGGAGAAGAGCAAAATCGCTCTCCTGGACTGTACCCCACTTCTGCTGTGGTCTGGTCCTTCCCAGGCATGCAGGTTCCAGGCTCTGACCTGGCCTCATGCTGCTTCTTTTGACTTTTTTCTGCCCCTCCCCCACATAATGATAATACTAGCAATTAATAGCTACCAATTATAAGGACCAGTGGTAGAATTATCACCTTCCCTGCAGGAGGTAAGAGTTCGATTTCCAGCCAATGTACCTCACATGCAGCTCCCACCCATCTGTCAGTGGAGGCTTACATGTTGCTGTGATGCTGAATAGGTTTCAGCAGAGTTTCCAGACTAACACAGACTAGGAAGAAAGGCCTGGCCATATACTTCTGAAAACCAGTGGATGAAAGACCTATGGATCACAGCAGACTGATCCCCAAGTGATCACGGGGTTGGCGCAGGACCAGGTGGCATTTCATTCTGTTGTACATGGGGCTGCCATGAGTTCGGGGCAGACTTCGCAGCAGCTAACAACAACAGCCATCATTTATATCCACTTTCACAAGACACCTGACTATGGTGTCACACAGACATGAGTTTACACCCTAGCTTGGCCATTTATTACTATGTGACTTTTACCGAAACCAGTGGTCCTCAAACTGCTATACAGTAGAGTCATCTGTTATTGTTGTTAGGTGCCATCCAATGGATTCCAACCCATTGTGGCCCTATGTACAACAGAACAAAACACTACCTGGTCCTACACCATCCTCACAATTGTTATATTTGAGCCCATTGTAGCAGCCACTGTATCAATCCATCTCGTTAAGCGTTGTCCTCTTTTTTGCTGACCCTCTACTTTACCAAGCATGATGTCCTTCTCCCGGGGCTGATCCCTCCTGATAACATGTCCAAAGTATGTGAGACCTAGTCTCGCCATCCTTGCTTCCAAGGAGCATTCTGGTTGCACTTCTTCCAAGACAGATTTGTTTGTTCTTTTGGAAGTCCATTGTATATTCAATATTCTTCTCCAACACCATAATTCAAAGGTGTTAATTCTTCTTTGGTCTTACTTTTTAATTGTCCATCTTTCAGACGCATACGAGGCAACTGAAAACTCCAGGGCTTCGGTCAGGCCTACCTTAGTCCTCAAAGTGACATCTTTGCTTTTTAACACTTGAAAGAGGTCTTTTGCAGCAGATTTGCCCAACGCAATACATCGTTTGATTTCTTGACTGCTGCTTCCATGGGTGTTGATTTTGGATCCAAGTAAAACAAAATCCTTGACAATCTCAATCTTTTCTCCGTTTATCCTGAAGCTGCTTATTGATTCAGTTGTGAGGATTTTTGTTTTCTTTATGTTGAATGTAATCCATACTGAAGGCTGTGTGTAGTTTTTGATCTTCAAGTCCTCTTCACTTTCAGCAAGCAAGGTTGTGTCATCTACATAATGCAGGTTGTTAATGAGCCTTCCTTCAACCCTGATGCCCCATTCTTCTTCATATAGTCCATCTTCTTGGATTCTTTGCTCAACTTACGGATTGAATAGGTGTGGTGAAAGGATACAACCCTGACGCACACCTTTCCTGACTTTAAACCACTCAGTGTCCCGTTGTTCTGTTGGAACGACTGCCTCTTGATCCATGTACAGGTTCTTCATGAGCACAATTAAGTGTTCTGGAATTCCCATTGTTCACAATGTTATCCATAATTTGTTATGATCCACACAGTTGAATGCCTTTACATAGGCAATAAAACAGGTAAACATCTTTCTGGTATTCTCTGCTTTCAGCCAGGATCCATCTAACATCAGCAATAATATCCCTGCTTCCACATCTTCTTCTAAATCTGGCTTGAATTTCTGGCAGTTCCCTGTCGATGTACTGCTGCACCCACTTTTGAACGATCTTCAGCGAAACTTTGCTTGTATGTGATATTAATGATATTGTTTGATGATTTCTTCATTCACTTGGATCACCTTTCTTGGAAATAGGCATAAATATGGATCTCTTCCAGTGGATTGGCCAGGTAGCTGTCTTCCAAATTTTTAGGCATAGATGAGTGAGCACTTCCAGCACTGCACCCGTTTGATGAAACATCTCAATTGGTATTCAGTCAATTCCCAGAATCTAGGCTCAAGCATAGCAACAATTGTGAGTATGGTGCAGGACCAGGCAATGTTTCATTCTGTTGTGCATAGGGTCGCTAAGAGTCTAAACAAACTCAATGGCACCTAACAACAACAACAATTGATGGTCTGTTCACAGTCGGCCCCTGGCCTTGTTCTGACTGATGATTCTGCGCTTTTCCATCATCTCTTTCCACAGATGTAGTTGATTTGATTTCTATACATTCCGTCCAGCTAGGCCTATGTGTATAGTTGCCGAAAAAAAGGTATTTGCAATGAATAAGTCATTAGTCTTGCAAAATTCGATCATGTGATCTCTGGCATCGTTTTTCCAACTACTGATCCCTCTTTTATTTCCAACTTTCATATTCCAATCACCAGTAGTTATCAGTGCATCTTCATTGCATGTTTGGTCAATTTCAGACTGCAGAAGTTGGTAAAAATCTTCAATTTCTTAATCTTTGGATTTACTGGTTGGTACGCAAATTTGAATAATAGCTGTACCAACTGGTGTTCCTTGTAGGCTTATGAATATTATCCTATCACTGACTGCATTGTATTTCAGGATAGATCTTGAAATATTCTTTTTGACAATGAATTCAACGCTATTCATTTTCAATTTGTCATACCTGACATAGTAGGCCATATGATTTTCCAATTCAAAATGGATAATACCAGCCCCTTTCAGCAAAACTATTGCCTACAATATCAATCTTCAAGCTTTCCATTTCATTTTTGATGGATTCCAATTTTCCTCGGTTAATACTTCGTGCATTCCACATTCCAATTATTAGTGGATGTTTGCAGCAGTTTCTTCTCATTTTGACTAATGCCTCATCAGCAAATTAAGGTCCTGATAGCTTTACTCCATCCACGTTATTAAGGTCAACTCTACTTTGAAGAGGGAGCTCTTCTCCAGTTGTATATTGAGTGCCTTCCAGCCCGAGGGGCTCGCCTTCCAGCCCAAGGGGCTCACCTTCCAGCACCATATCAGACAATGTTCCGCTGCCATCCATAAGGTTTTCACTGGCCAGTTGTTTGAGAAGTAGACCGCCAATTTCTTCTTTCTAGTCTGTCTTAGTCTGGAAGCTCCACTGAAACCTGTCCACCATGGGTGATCCTGCTGGTATATGAAATACTGGTGGCACAGCTTCCAGCACACAGCAACGTGCAAGCCACCACAGTACGACAAACTGACCGACGAGTGGTGGGAGGTTTAAAAAATCCCAATACACCCAGCCCACACTCCCTACTAATTATGCCAGAATATTTGTGGATAGGACCCAACCATCTGCATTTTTAGCTAATACCGGTGTGCAGCTTAATCTGCGAACCGTGAGCTAACTTCTTGGCTAGCTTGTTAGCACTCAAAGTGTGGTGCTCAGACCAGCAGCACTGACGTCACCTGGGAGCCTGTTAGAGATCCAGGACTTTCAGCCGTGCCCCTTGTCCACTGAACCAGAACCTGCATTTTCACACAATCCCCAGTGATACTCAAGCACGTTAAAGCGTGTGTGAGAGGCACTGGTCCGAGACTCACTTTCCATGTCAGGAAACCAAACCAAACCAGTTGCCGTTGAGTCGACTCTGGCTCATGGTGACCCCATGTGTGTCAGAGTAGAACTGTGCCCCATAGGGTTTCCGATGGCTGATTTTTCAGAAGTAGATCACCAGGCCTTTCTTCTGAGAGGCTCCTGGGTGGACTGGAACCTTCAACCTTTCGGTTAGCAGCTGAGTATTAACCATTTGCACCACTCAGGGACTCCCCGTATCAGGAAAGTGGGGGCAATAACAATGCCTGGAGTGTTCTCAGGTTTATCTGATCAAAAGTGTCACTTGGGAGAGGGGGGCCAAGATGGCGGACTAGGTGGACGCTCCCGCGGATCCCTCTTGCAACAAAGACTCGGAAAAACAAGGGAATCGATCACATACATAACAATCTATGAACTCTGAACAAGCACAGACTTAGAGACGGAGGACGAACAAATACGGGCAGACAGCGACTGTTTTCAGAACTAGGAGCCAGCGCACCGGGCAGGTGACCTTCGGAGCTCGATCGGGGGCAGAGCCCAGGGGGGCAGACGGCACAGAAAGGGGGCCCACCCTTTCCCCCCCGAACCCATCCCGGGAGGAAGCCTAGTAGGTTAGCGCAGGCGGCGTAGGGGCGCAGCCGGAGGGAGAAACACCCGGGAGGCAGTGACTGATCTGAGAGGGGGGAGAACAGCCTCCCAGCTGGGGTGCTGTCCCGCCGGGAGTTAGGCGAGAAGCCGACGGGGCGCGCGCGCGGGGGGGTCAGCTGTGTTTCCCTGGAGTGACCCCAGGGCGGGGCCCACGCGTTCGTGCGGGAGGACGCGCACCCAGTCCGCGCGTGTGGCACGGCACACCAGAGGCAGAAATCCCCGGAGGTGTCTGGTCTCAAAACAGGGAAAGCAGCATCCCAGACGGGGAGCCATTCCGCTGCGATCTGGGCACGCGCGCGCACGCGCGCGCGGGCGGGGCATGAGCGCGGGGTCCATTTTTATTACCCTGAATTGACCCAGGGGGCGGGACCACCTGGTCGTGCGAGTGACGCCCTCCCAGTTTGCGCGAGAGGTGTGGCACACCGGAAGGAGAAGTCCCCGGGAGGAACTAATTGGTCCCAAAGCGCAGAAAGTAGCATCCCAGACAGGGTGCCGTCTTGCCGGGGCTTGGGCGCGCGCACGAGCGGGGCGTGAGCGCGGAGTCCATTTTTATTGCCCTGAATTGACCCAGGGGGCAGGCCCACCTGGCCGTGCGGAGGAACTGATTGGTCCCGAAGCGCAGAAAGTAGCGTTTCAGACGGGGTGCCGCCCTGCTGGGGCTTGGGCGTGCGCACGAGCGGGGCGTGAGCGCGGAGTGCATTTTTATTGCCCTGAATTGACCCAGGGGGCGGGCCCACCTGGCCGTGCAGGTGACGCCAACCCAGTTCGCGCGAGAGGTGTGGCGCTCCGGAAGGAGAAGTCCCGGGGAGGAAGTGACTGGTTCCCGAACAGGGAAAGCAGCGTCTCAACCCGGAAGTCATCCCGCTGGGATTTGGGCACGCGCACAAGCGGGGCGTGACCGCGGGATCTAATTATAATCGCCTGAATAGACCCTGGGGGCGAGCCCACCCGTTCGTGCGGGAAACGCCCACCCAGTGCCCACGAGCGGTGCCGCGCACCGGAGGAAGTCCCCAGGAGGAAGGGACTGGTTTCCGAGCAAGGAAAGCAGTGTCCTAGCCAGGGACCCCTCCAGCCCGGATTTTGGCGAACGGGGGCGGAGCGTGAACGTGGTGTTCAGCTCTATATTCTGTGGTGCTACACTCCTAGCTCTCAGATCCCTCCCCCACCCTCCCCAGGTGACCCCATTAACATCCGAATACCCGGAGCCAGAGACAGAATTCAGATAGGGATCTGACTGCATTTTTTTTAGCTGACTACTTGGAAAATCTAGTTTCCCAGTGATGGCTTGGAGACAGCAGTCCATATCAAACCACATAAAGAAACAGACCATGACAGCTTCTCCAACCCCCCAAACAAAAGAATCAAAATCTTTCCCAAATGAAGATACAATTCTGGAATTATCAGATACAGAATATAAAAAACTAATTTACAGAATGCTTAAAGATATCACAAATGAAATTAGGATAAATGCAGAAAAAGCCAAGGAACACACTGATAAAACTGTTGAAGAACTCAAAAAGATTATTCAAGAACATAGTGGAAAAATTAACAAGTTGCAAGAATCCATAGAGAGACAGCATGTAGAAATCCAAAAGATTAACAATAAAATTACAGAATTTGACAACGCAATAGAAAGTCAGAGGAGCAGACTCGAGCAACTAGAATGTAGACTGGGACTTCTGGAGGACCAGGGAAACAACACCAACGTAGCTGGAAAAAAATCAGATAAAAGAATTAAAAAAAATGAAGAAACCCTAAGAATCATGTGGGACTCTATCAAGAAGGATAACTTACGAGTAATTGGAGTCCCAGAACAGGGAGGGGGGACAGAAAACACAGAGAAAATAGTTGAAGAACTCCTGACACAAAACTTCCCTGACATCATGAAAGAAGAAAGGATATCTATCCAAGATGCTCATCGAACCCCATTTAAGATTGATCCAAAAAGAAAAACACCAAGACATATCATCATCAAACTTGCCAAAACCAAAGACAAACAGAAAATTTTAAAAGCAGCCAGGGAGAAAAGAAAGGTTTCCTTCAAGGGAGAATCAATAAGAATAAGTTCAGACTACTCAGCAGAAACCATGCAGGCAAGAAGGGAATGGGACGACGTATACAGAGCACTGAACGAGAAAAACTGCCAACCAAGGATCATATATCCAGCAAAACTCTCTCTGAAATATGAAGGAGAAATTAAGATATTTACAGATAAACACAAGTTTAGAGAATTTGCAAAAACTAAACCAAGACTGCAAGAAATGCTAAAGGAGATTGTTTGGCCTGATGACCATTAATATCAGGTTCCAGCACAATACAAGGTCACAAAACAGAACGTCCTGATATCAACGCAACTCAAACAGGGAAAGCACAAAAACAAACAAATTAAGACTAATTCTAAAAAATAAATAAATAAACAAAATAATACACACAACAGGAAATCATGGAAATCAATAGATAAACGATCAAAATAATCAAAAAGAGGGACTAAATGTAGGAGGCATTGAACTGCCAGATGGAGAGTGATACAAGGCGAAATAGAAGGATACAAGTTAGGTTTTTACTTAGAAAAATAGGGGTAAATAAAAAGGTAACCACAAAAAGGAATATCAATTCCATAACTCAAGAAAAAAGCCAAGAAAAACGTAACGACTCAATAAACACAAAGTTAAACATTATGAAAATGAGGATCTCACAAGCTACTAAGAAAAACGTCTCAGCACAAAAAAGCATGTGGAAAAATGAAATGGCCAACAACACACATGAAAAGGCATCAAAACGACAGCACTAAAAACTTACTTATCTATAATTACGCTGAATGTAAATGGACTAAATGCACCAATAAAGAGACAGAGAGTCACGGACTGGATAAAAAAACACGATCCATCTATATGCTGCCTACAAGAGACACACCTTAGACTTAGAGACACAAACAAACTAAAACTCAAAGGATGGAAAAAAATATATCAAGCAAACAATAAGCAAAAAAGAAGAGGAGTAGCAATATTAATTTCTGACAAAATAGACTTTAGACTTAAATCCGCCACAAAGGATAAAGAAGGACACTATATAATGATAAAAGGGACAATTGATCAGGAAGACATAACCATATTAAATATTTACGCACCTAATGACAGGGCTGCAAGATACATAAATCAAATTTTAACAGAATTGAAAAGTGAGATAGACACCTCCACATATATAGTAGGAGACTTCAACACACCACTTTCGGAGAAGGACAGGACATCCAGTAAGAAGCTCAATAGAGACACGGAAGACCTACTTACAACAATCAACCAACTTGACCTCATTGACTTATACAGAACTCTCCACCCAACTGCTGCAAAATATACTTTTTTTTCTAGCGCACATGGAACATTCTCTAGAATAGACCACATATTAGGGCATAAAACAAATCTTTGCAGAATCCAAAACATCGAAATATTACAAAGCATCTTCTCAGACCACAAGGCAATGAAGCTAGAAATCAATAACAGAAAAACTAGGGAAAAGAAATCAAATACTTGGAAAATGAACAATACCCTCCTGAAAAAAGACTGGGTTATAGAAGACATCAAGGAGGGAATAAGGAAATTCTTAGAAAGCAACGAGAATGAAAATACTTCCTATCAAAACCTCTGGGACACAGCAAAAGCAGTGCTCAGAGGCCAATTTATATCGATAAATGCACACATACAAAAAGAAGAAAGAGCCAAAATCAGAGAACTGTCCCGACAACTTGAGCAAATAGAAAGTGAGCAACAAAAGAATCCATCAGGCACCCGAAGAAAACAAATAATAAAAATTAGAGCTGAACTAAATGAATTAGAGAACAGAAAAACAATTGAAAGAATTAACAAAGCCAAAAGCTGGTTCTTTGAAAAAATTAACAAAATTGATAAACCATTGGCTAGACTGACTAAAGAAAAACAGGAAAGGAAACAAATAACCCGAATAAGAAACGAGAAGGACCACATCACAACAGAACCAAATGAAATCAAAAGAATCATATCAGATTACTACATAAAATTGTACTCTAACAAATTTGAAAACCTAGAAGAAATGGATAAATTCTTGGAACAACACTACTTACCTAAACTAACACATTCAGAAGTAGAACAACTAAATAGACCCATAACAAAAAAAGAGATTGAAACGGTAATCAAAAAACTTCCAACAAAAAAAAGTCCTGGCCCAGATGGCTTCACTGCAGAGTTCTACCAAACCTTCAGAGAAGACTTAACACCATTACTATTGAAGGTATTTCAAAGTATAGAAAAAGACGGAATACTACCCAACTCATTCTATGAAGCTACCATCTCCCTGATACCAAAACCAGGTAAAGACATTACAAAAAAAGAAAATTTTAGACCTATATCCCTCATGAACATAGATGCAAAAATCCTTAATAAAATTCTAGCCAATAGAATCCAACAACACATCAAAAAAATAATTCACCCTGATCAAGTGGGATTTATACCAGGTATGCAAGGCTGGTTTAATATCAGAAAAACCATTAATGTAATCCATCACATAAATAAAACAAAAGACAAAAACCACATGATCTTATCAATTGATGCAGAAAAGGCATTTGACAAAGTCCAACACCCATTTATGATAAAAACTCTCACCAAAATAGGAATTGAAGGAAAATTCCTCAACATAATAAAGGGCATATATGCAAAGCCAACGGCCAATATCACTCTAAATGGAGAGAACCTGAAAGCATTTCCCTTGAGAACGGGAACCAGACAAGGATGCCCTTTATCACCGCTCTTATTCAACATCGTACTTGAAGTCCTAGCCAGGGCAATTAGGCTAGACAAAGAAATAAAGGGTATCCAGATTGGTAAGGAGGAAGTAAAGCTATCACTATTTGCAGATGACATGATCGTATACATGGAAAACCCGAAGAAATCCTCCAGAAAACTACTGAAACTAATAGAAGAGTTTGGAAGAGTCTCAGGATATAAAATAAACATACAAAAATCACTTGGATTCCTCTACATCAACAAAAAGAACACCGAAGAGGAAATAACCAAATCAATACCATTCACAGTAGCCCCCAAGAAGATAAAATACTTAGGAATAAATCTTACCAAGGATGTAAAAGACCTATACAAAGAAAACTATAAAACTCTGCTACAAGAAATTCAAAAGGACACACTTAAATGGAAAAACATACCCTGCTCATGGATAGGAAGACTCAACATAGTAAAAATGTCTATTCTACCAAAAGCCATTTATACATACAACGCACTTCCAATCCAAATACCAATGTCATACTTTAAGGGAATAGAGAAACAAATCACTAATTTCATATGGAAAGGAAAGAACCCCCGGATAAGCAAAACATTACTGAAAAAGAAGAAGAAAGTGGGAGGCCTTACCCTACCTGATTTCAGAACCTATTATATAGCTACAGTAGTCAAAACAGCCTGGTACTGGTACAACAACAGGCACATAGACCAATGGAACAGAATTGAGAATCCAGATATAAATCCATCCACGTATGAGCAGCTGATATTTGACAAAGGACCAGTGTCAGTCAATTGGGGAAATAATAGTCTTTTTAACAAATGGTGCTGGCATACCTGGATATCCATTTGCAAAAGAATGAAACAGGACCCATACCTCACACCATGCACAAAAACTAACTCCAAGTGGATCAAAGACCTAAACATAAAGACTAAAACGATAAAAATCTTGGAAGAAAAAATAGGATCTACCCTAGGAGCCCTAATACAGGGCATAAACAGAATACAAAACATTACCAAAAATGATGAAGAGAAACCCGATAACTGGGAGCTCCTAAAAATCAAACACCTATGCTCATCTAAAGACTTCACCAAAAGAGTAAAAAGACCACCTACAGACTGGGAAAGAATATTCAGCTATGACATCTCAGACCAGCGCCTGATCTCTAAAATCTACATGATTCTGTCAAAACTCACCCACAAAAAGACAAACAACCCAATCAAGAAGTGGGCAAAGGATATGAACACACATTTCACTAAGGAAGATATTCAGGCAGCCAACAGATACATGAGAAAATGCTCTCGATCATTAGTCATTAGAGAAATGCAAATTAAAACTACGATGAGATTCCATCTGACACCAACTAGACTGGCATTAATTCAAAAATCACAAAATAATAAATGTTGGAGAGGCTGCGGAGAGACTGGAACTCTCATACACTGCTGGTGGGATTGTAAAATGGTACAACCACTTTGGAAATCCATCTGGCATTATCTTAAACAGTTAGAAATAGAACTACCATACAACCCAGAAATCCCACTCCTCGGAATATACCCTAAAAATACAAGACCCTTCACACAAACAGATATATGCACACCCATGTTTATTGCAGCTCTGTTTACAATAGCAAAAAGCTGGAAGCAACCAAGATGTCCATCAACGGACGAATGGGTAAATAAATTGTGGTATATTCACACAATGGAATACTACGCATCGATAAAGAACAGTGACGAATCTCTGAAACATTTCATAACATGGAGGAATCTGGAAGGCATTATGCTGAGCGAAATGAGTCAGTTGCAAAAGGACAAATATTGTATAAGACCACTATTATAAGATCTTGAGAAATAGAAAAAACGGAAAAGAACACATACATTTGTGGTTACAAAGGGGGGAGGGAGGGAGGGAGGGAGGGAGGGAGGGAGAGGGCTTTTTATTGATCAATCTGTAGATGGGAACTGCTTTGGGTGAAGGGAAAGACAACACTCAAAACAAGGAAGGTCAGCCTAATTGGACAGGATTAAAAGTAAAGAGGTTTCCGAGATAAAATGAAAGCTTCAAAGGATAGCGAAGCAGGGGCTGGGGTCTGGGGAACTTGGTTTGAGAGGACTTCTAAATCAATGGGCAAAACAATTCTATTATGAAAACACTCTGCATCCCTCTTTGAACTGTGGCACCTGGGGTCCTAAATGCCAACAAGCAGCCATCTAAAATACATTAATTGGTCTCAACCCACCGGGAGCAAAGACAAAGGAAGAACACCAAGGTCACACGACAACTAAGAACCCAAGAGACAGAAAGAGCCACTTGAACCAGAGACCTACAATATCCTGAGACCAGAAGAACAAGTTGGTGCCCGGCCACAATCGATGTCTGCCCTGTCAGGGAACACAACAGACAACTCCTGAGGGAGCGGAAGACCAATGGGATGCAGACCCCAAATTCTCATTAAAAGACCACACCTAATGGTATGATTGCGACGAGAGGAATCCCAGAGACAATGCTCCCCAGAACTTCTGATGGCACAGGACAGGAACCATCCCCGAAGACAAATCATCAGGCATGAAAAGGACTGGTCAGTGGGGGGGAGAGAGATACTGATGAAGAGTGAGCTAATTAAATCAGGTGGACACGGGAGAGTGTGTTGGCAACTCTTGACTGGAGGGGGGATGGGAAGATAGAGAAAGAGGGAAGAAGGTAAAATTGGCACGAAACGAGAGACTGTAAGGGCTGACTCAATAGGGGGAGAGCAAGTGGGAGAAGGGAGTAAGATGTATGTAAACCTACATGTGACAGACTGATTGGAATGGTAAATGTTCACTTGAAGCTTAATAAAAATTTAAAAAAAAAAAAAAAAGTGTCACTTGGAATGCCTGCTAAAAATACAGATTCATCCAGCCTCACTCCAGTCTTTAAAAAAAAAAAAAAATTGCCATTGAGTCAATTTAGAATCACATGACCCTACAGGCTGAGTAGAACTGCCCCCATAGGATTTCCAAGGAGCAGCTGGTAGATTTGAGCCACTGAGCTTTTGGTTAGCAGCCTCAGCTTTTAACCGCCGTGCCACCAGGACTTCCGCTCTGGTCCTACTGCATCACAGTGTCCAGGGTGAGGGTTTGGCAGCCTGTTCATTCCAGGTGATTTGTATAATCAGGCAAGTTTGAGAAACACTGAGTGCCTCAAAGGATTACTGTCAGGATGAACAGAGAAAATAAGGGGATTATTTTTATTATTACCGTATATTGGGGGTTCCCTGTTATGTGACACAAGGCTAGCTGCTTTGTTTACCAACAGGCTGAATGAGATAAATATTATAGGTTCCTATAGTCAAACTGAGTTTCAGAGAAGGGAAGTGACTTGCCCTAGATCACAGAGCTGGGATATGGGTAATACAGTCTGACCCCAAAGCCTGAACTCCCTGTTGTCATGGAAGTTCAGTTCATGCTTTTCTTGTCCCTCAAGAAATTTCACATTCGAGCCACCTATAAAAATTTCAGATTCATCTACCAATGCACCTACCTATCTGCCGACCCATTTGGTTTGGCCATCAGACATTTATTGAGCATCTATTATGGGCCATGGTGCTAGGTAGTAAGGATATAGCAGTGAGCTCGAAAAATACATATCTCTTTGGGGCTTACAGGTTAGTGAGGGAGAAAGACAATATACAAGTAATCCTACAAGCGGTTAGTTAATTACAGTTCAGACAAGTGCTAGAAGGATAACTATAAAAGCATAAGATTTAGTATTCTTTCCTAGTCTGAGAAATTAGGGTCAGCTTCCCTGAGGAAATGACTTTTTGTTGAGCTTCGAAGGATGAGAAGGAGTTACCAGATGAGGAGGGGAGGGAATAGTGTACCAGGCAGAGGGATCAGCTTGTGTGAAGATGCTGGGACAGATAGAAGTCCATGTTCATAGGACTGTAGACTCAAGGTACTTGACTTTCTGCCCATCTTCTATTTTCCTGAATCCAGTCTCTGCCCTGTGATTTACAATATATATATTTTCACTCCAGCCCTCTGTTAAAAACCCTTCACAAGTTCTCTTTCTGACTGGATAAAGTCCCAATAGCTTGGCAGGGAATTTAAGGTCTCTGTTATCTGACTGCTGCCATCTTGACCATACATATTTCACGTTATGGCCTTGACAAACTAAGTACAGTTTCCTCAATATCTTTTTTCAGTGAGTCCATGTCTTATCAGAAGCTATTCATGTCATTTTGGTTAGTTGCCATTGAGTTGGCTCTGACTCATGGTGGCCCCAATGTACAGCAGACAATATACAACATTGCCTGGTCCTATGCCTATTAACGGAAACCCTGGTGGTATGGTGGTTAAGAGTTCAGCTGCTAACCAAAAGGTCAACAGTTCAAATCTACCAGGAGTTCCTTAGAAACCCTATGGGGCAGTTCTACCCTGTCCTATAGGGTTGCTATGAGTGAGAATCAAATCGACAGCAATGAGTTATACCCATCAGCAGTCACTCCCTGTCTCCCCCCTCCGCCTCCCCCCCAGCTCCTGGAAGCCATTAATTTACTTTCTGGCTTGATGGATTTGCCTTTTTTGGACATTTCATGTGAATGGAGTCAGACAATGTGTGGTCTTTCATGATAGGCTTCTTTCACTTGGTGTAATATTTTCAAGGTTCATCCATGTCATAGCATCACTCAGAACTTCATTCCTTTTTATGGCTGAATGATATTCCATTATACGAATGTGCCACATTTTATTTATTCTTTTATCCATTGATGAACATTTGGGTTGTTTCCACTTTCTGACTATTATGAAAAATGTATTTCTTGATTATTTAAAGTCTCTTGAGACCCCATCCAACAATCCAGGGCAGCGATCCTCCCTGTGCTGACACTCAGTGCTCCCAACTGCCTAATGCTGAAGTTCCACCACCTCCATACCAGACCCACACATTCGCCCACCACTCATGTTAGCTCTGTGTGTTTTGGCCTGGAATGAAACGCGCCTCTCTCCCCTTCTTACAGTCCACTGGCCAGAGCCAGTCTCATGGTCCTGTCTAGCTGCAAGAGGACTGGGCAGGTACCTTTCCTGGTGCTCAGAAAGGGGAAAAGGAGAACCAGATATTGGTGAGCCCCAGTCATGCCAGGCAGGCTAATAATTTGGCATCCCTGCAAACTATTATTCAAATATTTGTTAAAATAGTATTTAGAAAAGAGGCTGAATGCTGTTAAGGGTGAGTAATGAAAACAAATGGAATTCCTCTTGGCAACATTTAGTCTCTCTGTCGTCCAAGCAAATTAGCTCTGAACTCAAGCTTACATGTTCCTTCCGCAAAACAAAGGCTTGCAGTTATTCTGAACTACCTTCCCTGAAAGATGATAATAATATTACAATATTGCTATATTAATAATTATTGGACCAAACTTCTTGGGGGTCTTATTGTCCACCAAATTGTTCTTCAACTAATTCTTCCCAACCCAGCATGATAGTCTCCTTACAAGGAAACCTAGGGATGGTGTAGCAGACACAGCTAGTTGCCTACCCAGCATCCACTCTTTTTTTCTTCTTTTTGAGGATAGAGTAGGAGCGATAGCTAGCTGCCTGCTCAGTGACCATTCTTCTTTTATCCGTAATAACAGGATTCTGAATATAGTTGTGGGTGGCAATGTGCCCAGATAAAGGATTCTATTTCCCAGTCTCCTCTGAAGATTTGTTGTTGTCGTTTGCTGTTGAGTCAGCTCTGATTCATGGCTACTCTGTGTACAAAGAATGAGATGTTGCCCAGTCTTGTGCCATCTTCATGATTGTTGGAGTGCTGGAATTTATTGTTGGAGCCGCTGTGCATTTTGAGGCCTTCTGACCCATAGACTCATGTTCTAACACTATATTGGGCAATATTCTGTTGTGATCCATGGGATTTTCATTGGCTGATTTTCGGAAGAAGATCATGAGGCCTTTCTTCTTAGTCTGTCTTAGTTTGGAAGCTCCATTGAAACCTGTCCATCATGGTTTCCAGCATCATAAAGACAAAAAACAAAACCTATTGCCATCAACTGGATTCCCACCCATAGCCACTGTCTTAGTCATCTAGTGCCGCTATAACAGAAATACCACAAGTCAAAGAGAAGTTTATTTCCTCACGGTAAAGTAGGCTAAAAGTCCAAAGTCAGGGCATCAGCTCCAGGGGAAAACTTTCTCTCTCTGTTGGCCTTCTCATCAATCTTCCCCTGGACAAGGAGCTTCTCTGTGCAGGGACCCTGGGTCTGCTTTCTTGGTAGTATGAGGTCCCCCTGTCTCTCTGCTAGCTTCTCTCTTTTATATCTCAAGAGATTGCCTCAAGACGCAATCCAATCTTGTAGACTGAGTCCTGCCTCACTAACACAACTGCCGCCCATCCTCCCTCATGAACATCATAGAGGCAGGATTAACTATACATAGGAAAAGCACATCAGATCACAAAATGGTGAACAATCACAAAATACTGGGAATCATGGCCCAGCCAAATTGATACACATATTTTTTGGGGGACGTAATTTAATCCACAACAGCGACCCTATAGGACAGGGTAGAACTGCCCCACAGGGTTTCCAAGGAGCAGCTGCTGAACTTTTAGGTTAGCAGCGGAACTCTTAAACGTAGCAACACACAAACTACCACAGTATGACAAGCAGACAGGTGGAGGCTCCCTAAAGGTAAGAATGGTCAAATGGCAGCATTTGGGCGGGGCTTTCAGGAAAGTTCCTTAAGAAACATTGACTCTGCTGAGTCATTTCTTTTAACTTTTTCCTTTCCTACTACTTGGAGTGTGGAAGTAATTCCTGGAAATACAGTAGCAGTCTTGTCACCATGAGGTGACTTTTGAGGATGGAAGTAAGAATGCTTGATGATGGAACTACCACACCTGCCCTGAATGACTGCCTTCCAGACTTTTTGTGTAAGAGAAAAGAGAAGAGAAAATAAAAATGTGTTTATGTCACCAGATAAGGATTGCTGTTATAGCCGGCATTATAGTCAGTCCTCAGCTCCAGGCTTATGTCAGAGGGAAAGAGAGGGATAAGGGGAAAGGAAGGTAAAAGGTGGCAAGAATGAACAAAGAAGAGACAAGAATCTGTGTCCCAGAAGTTTGAGGTAGGGATTGGGGTGTGAGGGGAAGGGGAAGCAAGGAGGTATTTAGACAAGGTGAATGAAGGCAGGTTAGTGGTTAGGAATGCTGATTCAGAACCAGACAATGCTGAGTTTATGTTACTAGCTTCAAGACCTTAAGCATATAGCAGGTGTTCAGTACAATAACAACAACATCAGCGTTATATAACACGTTAGATGTGTGAGTCACTGTTCTAAGTACTTTACACATATATTAACTAATTAAATCCTCACAACAACCTTCTAAGTATTATTACTATCCTCATTTTTTAAATGAGCAGACTGTGGCACAAAGATGTTAGGCAACTTGACCAAGGTCACAGCTAATGAGTATCAGAGCCATGAGTACAGCCATGTGTACTCAAAACTATAAGCTATTAAGAAATTCTTCTCTTTAGCAAATGGATTGAGTTCTCAGGGTCTGCTCCTAAATCTGCTTACTTTAAATCCAAAGTGACAATATACAAGTGACAGCTCTGTTGGTGGAGAGCAGAGCTGATGACCCTCTACTCTGGCATCATATAAACTACCTTAGCTCATAAAAATGCAAGTTTATAGGGCCGAAATTTCAAAAGTTGTTGAGGTTCTGATTTATGACAATAATAATTATTATTGTGATTAACTGAGCACATGCTAAGTGTTGGATGCCATGTGAGAAATTTTCACTTATGCTATTTCCAAGGTTATTAAATTTGTCCTGTGAGATAAGTAATACTGTTTTCGTTTAACAGATAAAGAATCTGAGACAGAGAGAGTTAAAGCAACTTTCTCAAGTTACTCCAAGGTATCACAGAGAGTAAGTGGTGATGGCGGAGGGGAAGGGGTGGTTGTGATGGCAAAGGTGGTAGTGGGATTAGAGGTGTTTGTGATGATGGGAGAGGAGGTAGTGGTGACGGTGGTGGTGGTGGCACTGGAGGTGGTAGAGATGGTGGTGGTGGAGGTGGCGGTGGTGGTGGAGGTGGTGGTGGTGGCAGTGATGGAGGTGGTGGAGCTGGAGGTGGCAGTGGTGGTGGTGGTGACGGAGGTGGTGGTGGTGGTAGTGATGGAGGTGGTGGTGGTGATGGAGGTGGTGGTGGAGGTGGTGAAGATGGAGGTGGAGGTAGTGGTAGAGGTGGTGGTGATGGAGGTGATGGTCATGGCAGTAATGAAGGTGGTAGTGTTGGCAGCGATGCAGGTGGTGGTGGTGGTGGTGGTGATGGAGGTGGTGGAAGTGGTGGCAGTGGTAGGGTGCTGTCAGGAAAAAATCCAGGTTTATTTGAAGACAAAGCTGGAGCTCTTTCCACTGAGTGAAGATTTTCTGGAAGTAGGAGAACAGAAAGGGTGGGCAGAGAATATGGAAGATGGAGGAGAGACTGAAGGGGAGGCAGGAGAGACGTAGTGAGGCACGGACAATCAGTATAGGTTTAATGGGGAACCTGACTCAATGTTGCTTGAAAGGTGGGAATTAGGCCTTTTGTGCCTGTGCTTAATTAACCTTTATTAGCATCTCTAGCAATCTAACGGCGAAGTTTCATTTATAAGCCTCCTGGTATTTAACAGCAAGTTGGTGTAGTAGAAATTGTTTGTAGTCTGGATACCTGAATTCTTTGTTCAGTATTGTCACTAATTTGCCATGTGTGCTTGGAACAGTCATTGTACTTCTGAGCTTCGTTTTCTCTTAAACAAAGATAAGAATGTATAGAACAAAGGGTTGGGAGAATAAATGAGACAGTATATTTGTTTTCTAAACACTTTTTACTTGTATTTAATTAAATATAGCATTTATTATAATAAAAGTAATACATGTCAATGTGGCTTGACTGCTAGCTGAAAGGTTGGCAGTTCAAGTCTACCCCCACAGGCCTGGAGATCTGCTTCTGAAAGTTCACAGCCTCTGGAGCACAGTCCTACTCTGACACACATGGGATTGCCATGAATTGGAATCAACCCTACAGCAATTAACTACAGCAACAACAACTTGTCAATGTAGAAAAATTAGGAGATACTGAGAAGCAAGAAGAAAAATGTAAATGTCTCCTGCGATGGGCACCATTGCCTGGGCAACCCAATACCCATTTCCTACCCCCTTCTCCCATGCCCACCTGCACCTGCACACTGGTGTCCCCAGCGAGGGTGGTCATGTGACCCAGTCCTGGCCAACGAGGTAAAAGCATAAGCCTTTTTCTTTTCCTGTTCATATGAACAGATGGGGCCCATGCCATCCCTTCTCCCTTGAATGTGGGATATAATGCTTAGAATTGAAACCATCTTGAGACCACAAGTGAAAGGCCAAGAGAACTGTGCAGATGCTGGCCCTGACAATGTTGAGCTGCTGAGCCAATGCCAGCAGCCACCTACCCAGACTTCTTGTTTTGTGAGAAGAATAAACCCTCAATTCTTTAAGGCACTGCTGGTTGGGTTCTCTGTAACTTCTACCATAACTATTACATTAATATGCCCTCATCATCCAGAAATAATAGCTGATAACACCTCAGTGTATATCTTTTCAGATTTCGTCCAGTGTATATGTAGCAGGAAAATATTTTGAATTATTAAGAGGCTGTTTTCTCCTAACACATGTTGCCTTATACTCTTTGCATTTACACCCACATTTCGGGCAGCTGTGATGGCTTTTTATAGGCACTGCCCTTGAGGGACAGTAAAGAGTCTAGAAAAAGACAAAACAAATTCTTGCTTACACATAAGATAACTTGAAAAATCTGCAATAGGTACAAAATTTGGGAGCCAAAGCACTTTTGATTCAGAAAAGCCAGGATTTTTTTTACACAAAAAAGTTTATCTCCAGATTTGCAGCAGCCTGACTTTTTATATAAAAAAGAAAACCTGGAAAAATCCAGAGCATAGAAGCCAGAGCTCATACTCAGCACCCAGAATGAAGAAGAATGTATATCCAAAATTAAAAAAAAGAGAGAGATGAGTTGGAATATCTGGACAGAAATGGGGAAAATTGAGAGAAAAGACAAAGGCTGGCACATTACTTGGGATCAGAGCTCTGGCCAACACCTGAGGCTGGGAGAGGCATCAAGAAAAGAACAAAACCCTTTGCCATCGTGTCAATTTTGACTCATAGTGACCCTATAGGACAGAGTAGAGCTGCTCCATAGGATTTCCAAGGCGTGGCTGTTGGGTTTGAACTGCCAACCTATTGGTTTGCAGCCAAGTTTTTAATCACTGTGCCACCAGGGCTCCTAGAGGGTGAGGGGCATTGGGAATCCTAAATAGTTTAGGGAGAATACAAAAGCAGAAAGCATTTGAGCCTCTCTTCCCAGGGGTTTTCTGGCAGATGCCAAGTTCCTCAAAGTCTCTCCATAACAAACCTGGCACCTTGAGGGGTAAAGTAGTTGCCCCTTGGGGAAGAGGAGTAGAAGGGGTAGAGAGCATCCTTTCAGATGTGGGAAAGCACCTAAGCATTTCCCATGGGCCCATGGGATGGGCAGTAAATGGGCTGAGAATAAATCAGGACAAAGTAGACCAGAAATGCATAGACCTCGGAACAGGCAGCCAGGACAGGACCACAGATATTAGCAGTAGATGCCAGAGCTTGATGACGGGACCACAGAAGATGAACTGCAGAGGCCAGAGAAGAACAGAGGGCAGCACAGGGTCCAGTTGCCACTCTGTGGCTTCCAGGACAATGCGTCTGTACACGTAAGAACACTTCTGGAATGCAGGGAAGGAGCTGGAAATGAGAGGATCTTGTTCTGGCCACTTCAAATTAGGAAGTGTCTAAGTTACTTTGCATTGCAAGATTAAGTTTTATACAGTCAGCAGGAGTGGAGTATAGTAGTCTAAGATAAGCTCAGTTTAAAGAAATAAGTAAAATTATTTTCTGGAGAGCCAAGTACATTAAAAAAAAGTACATACTTTATAAAATTTAGCTCACCCCCACACATACGTACCTTTATGACATATATTGTATGTAATTTTTCTAATCTGAAACAATATTGTATGTACTGTTTTATAAATTTATTTTCCCTCAATATGTTGTGAACATCTTCATACATCTACAGCCATTAATTTTTAATAATGATCCTTTTTTTTTTATTGTGCTTTAAGTGGAAGTTTACAGTTCAGGTCAGTTTTTCATACAAAAACTTATACACATTGTTATGCAACCCTAGATGCTCTCTCTACAATGTGACAGCACACTCCACCCTGTATTTCCCGTGTCCGTTCAACCAGCTCCGGTCCTCCTCTGTCTTCTCATCTTGCCTCCAGACAGGAGCTGCCCACATAGTCTCATGCGCCTACTTGAGCTAAGAAGCACACTCCTCACCAGTATCATTTTATGTCTTATAGTCCAGTCTAATCTTTGTATGAAGAGTAGGCTTCGAGAATGGTTTTAGTTTTGGGCTAACAGAGAGTCCAGGGGCCATGACCTCTGGGGTCCCTCCAGTCTCAGTCAGACCATTAAGTCTGATCTTTTTATTAGAATTTGAGGTCTGCACCCCACTTTTCTCCTTCTCCATTAGAGACTCTGTGTTATGTTTCCTATCAGGGCAGCCATTGGTGGTAGCCGGGCACCATCTAGTTCTGGTCTCAGGCTGATGGAGTCTCTGGCTTAGGTGGTCTTTTCTGACTCTTGGTTAATAATGATTCTTAAACTTTTTTTGAAATCTTTAAGAATCTGATAAAAATAATATACCTGGAAAAATGCACATATGCAGCTCACGAAAATGTCTGTGTGCAATTTAAGGGCACTTGTTTAAGAGCAGGAAACCCTGGTGGCATAGAGGTTAAGTGCCATGGCCGCTAACCAAAAGGTCAGCAGTTTGACTCTACCAGGCGCTCCTTGGAAACTCTATGGGGCAGTTCTACCCTTTCCTATAGTCAGAATCGACTCGACGGCAATGGGTTTGGTTTTTTCGGTTTGGTTTAAGGGCACAAAGTTAAGACTTCCTTGTTTGCAACACAATTTTCAATAACTGAATAGTACACATTATATGGCCACCCCACAATTTATTTTATTAACCTCCTGTTGTTGGATATTTAATGTTTCCAGTTTTTTTCTATTATAGTATAGTCTTAATGATAAATTCCTAGAAGTAGAATTGCTAGTTATATTACAAATTTTTCCACTGGAGGTAATGGAATACCCAAATAAAAACAGCTTAACAAGCAGGGATTGACTTTTCTTACAAAACAGAAGATTCAGAGAACAGCCCAGGGCTGGTGTAGATTCAAAGATGGCATCAAATATCCGTGTTTTTGTTGTCTTTCTGCTCTGTCATTCTTAGCTTTTTGTCTTGTCATCTCGGGGTTACAAGATGGCTGCTACAGTACCAGGTATCTTATCTTTGTTTAAGGCAGGATGAAGGGGTGGGGGAGTACTTTTTTTTATCAGGAAAGCAGACTTCTGTCTAAGTCTCAATAGCTAGAACTAAATCACATGTCTGTAGGTCTCTAAGGGAAGCTGCAAAAGTGAATTTTTAGTTTTTCTAGGCTTTTTAGTGGAGGCAGTTAAGGAAGAAGAGTGTTGGTGGTGGGTTTTGGGTTAATTAGTCTTCTGCACAAGCCCAGTTCTGAGCATTTTTAAGGACTTGAGCTACAGAGGTAACATACTTCAAAGGGCTTTATACACCAAAAAATTTTGTACAAATGTGGAGTATAATTTATTAGAAGTATAATTTACTAGAAGCAATGCTGTGTTTTCTCAGCAGATGGGATATGTAGTATTATTGCTAATCCCTGGGCAACACTCTTGCTAATTGGCCACCCCTGTTCAGAAAGACATTGTTAAAAAGCTCTTTTCAGAGAAACAGCATTCTCAGTGACCAAATTGCTTGTTTAGACCCTATTTTGATATTTTCAGTCACCTCCCACTGGGGTGTCAGGGAAACAACATTAAATGTGGATTCTAAAGTCTTGAGTTCACCTCTTAGCTCTGCCAGCTGACCACAAGGAAGACATTTCTTTGGGCCTTGGATTCTTCACCTATGGGATATGGATAAGGATTGCTACTTTGCAACATTGCTGGGGGACAAGATAAGATTATGGATGAGAAAGTGCTATTAAGTGGGATATAAACATTGGTGGTTGTTTCTTTAACAGTCATTCTTAGTAGTCATTCTGAGACTTCTTCCTCTGAAGCCAGAAGCATCTGCTTACTGGTAGATCAACTTTTGCGGGGGGGCAGGGCGAGGAGGGGGAAATGCCTTGATTTGTAGTGTTTGCCAATATCCATGGTATAAATACTCTCACCATGGCTGAATTCAAGCTACCAACAGTTTAACAACCAGCTTGCAAAGTTCTAAAATATTTAACAAATGGCTCTGTGAGCCAATACAAGTCTGCTCCAGCACACCACTGGCCCAGAGTACAAAATCAGCCATGCTCTACATCAAGGTGTCCTGGCTGGACTAGAACCAGCATTTGGATACACCTGGCAGGTGGAGTTATTAGTAAACCACCATTTCACCTCCTTTGATCTTCACTATATATTTCACCCCCTATTTGTGAAAGAGTTTTGTAAACTCCAAGGGCCATACTCATACAAATTGTTTGATGAATTGATATTTGGTAGTGAACAGTTCTAGGTCAATAGAGAAAAGGTTTAATGAATTTCAAGTAGGGAGAAGTCACTGAGAACTAATATTGTACAATTCTATTGGTGGTATGTGACAGAAACTCAACTCAAACTGATTTAAGAAATATGGAAAGTTTATTGGCTCACATAACTGAGATGTTCAGGGTTGTTTTGGCTTCAAGCAAGGCTGGATTCAGGGGTTCAGACAATGTAACCAGGAACTCAGGCAGGCTCTCCCCTCGCAGTGGCAAACTGGCCACTAGCAGTTCCAGTTTAGCAGTCCAGGTGAAAAGAGCACTTCTTTCCTGACAGTCCTGATTGGCCCCTCTAGGGTCATGTGCTAATCTCTGAGCCAATCATGGTAAACTAGAGAAGATAGTGCTCTCAGTGGCCAAGCATGAGCCATATTCCTCCCTGTCTTGGAGCTGGAGATGTGGTCCACCCATCTAAACTACAGGCGCCAAGAATGGGCAAGGATGGTTCCAAAGAAAAATGTAACTCTGTTACCAGAAGAAGGGTAAGTAGGTACTTGGTGGATCAGAACAACGGACATCCACTACAAATCTGATGGCTTCCCATTGTCCTGGGGAGATCCGAATCGCATGAAAAACAGACCTACCAACTATAACCAAAATATCCTTGGCTTCACCAGTCTGTGATTCCCAAGAAGGTCACTTTAACATTAATTCTCACATTTTATTGGTTCTTAAAAACTGCTTTTAAAAGTGACTCCCTATGGTATTTTTTAATGTCTTTGGGATATTGTTGTGGATTGAATTGTGTCCACCCAAAATATGTGTTAAAGTGCCTGTAAATATTACTGTTTGGAAATAAGGAATTTCTTTTGTTATGTTAATGAGGTCATACCAGGATAGGGTGGGTCCTAAACCTAATCCCTTCTGAGTGATGTCTTATAAAAAGAGCAGAAAACAGATACATGAAGGGGTAAGAGACCACTTGAGGGACCGTTTATAAGCCAAGGAATGCCAAGGAATTCCCAGGTCTACCAACAAGGAGGGACCTACCCTTAGAGCCAATGCCCACTTGTGGTCTTTTATTATGGCAGCACTAGCGAACTAAGACAGGTATACCCACATGGACTCACCAGTTAACCTGGGCTACTGCTCCAGCAAACTGCATCTGCTGTTCATTGTTACACTCCAGAGCCATAAAGACAAAACAGTTGTGGGCCCTGCTCCCCGGAGCCCACAGTCTACCTGGGAGATGAGATGAACCATGAACGTTTACGTATTGAACACTTACTATGTACCAGGCAACTTACCTGCCTTTTCTCACTTAATCCTCCCTCCAGGGAGGGAAACTGGGTAAGGGTGAGGTTGGGGCCTTATGCCTTTTGAACTTCACTTTACACACCATAAACTAGTTGCCATTTAGTCAATTTCAAGTCATGGTGAACCCATGTGTGTCAGAGTAGAACTGTGCTCCAGAGGGTTTCCAATGGCTGTGACCTTTCAGAAGTAGATCACCAGCCCTTTCTTCCAAAGTGCCTCTGGGTGGACTTGAGCCTACAGCCTTCCAGTAGTTGCTGAGCACATTAACTTGCCCAGGGTAACTCAGCTAGTGAGTGGTAGACAAGACTTACAAATCTCCAGAAGACTTGATGTGTGTTCCTGTGCTCTTTCTCCTCTCCCGGTCTCCCTACAGGCCGGAATAAAATCTAACTCAGCCTGGTACTATCCCAGCCCTAAATCCTCACAAGAGATGTTCAATAAAATTTGAATAAATATAAGAACCCACAAGTGTTCCTCAGAGAGCCTCTGGTCTGAAGGGGCTAAGTTCACAGGAGTAGGCCAGGAATATCTTAGAAGAATTGGATTTAAATCTGATGCTGAGATGGAGGAAGAATGTCTTTTGTTGATTTTTTAAAAACTGGCTGGGTAATATGTGCACATTCAAAAGACATAAAGCCTCATCCTCTCCTCCACCCACCTTCCCTCCCTGGGGGCAGACGGTACCAACCTCTCCTGTTTCCTTCCAGGGATATCCATTCTGTTTCTCTCTCTCTACAAACAAAGGTGAATATACATTTAAATTATTCTTCTCACCCTATAGACACTGTTCTGCACCTTGCTTTTTCATTTAATAAAACAGCCTGAAGATCCTGCAAGCATGACTAACAAAGCATGTTTGGAAAGTCAGAGAAACACCCTGGTGAATCACCAGCCCGGTGAAAAAACAAAAGCCGTGCATTAAAACAGCACTGCCACCCCATCAGGTATTTTAAGCCTGCTGCACTCTGAAGAGCTGGAAGGAGGGGAGAGGGGCCTTATCCGACGTGTCCGTAAGCCAGAGAAGAGCTGGACTTTCAGGGGTGCAAACCTTCGGTTATCTGCCCCCTCCTTTTAGTGCTCCTCTCTGTCCTCCTCTTCCCCACACACTCAAAGTAGGTCAGCACAAGAGACGCTGCCTGCCGCCTGGAGCGGGAGGGAGGATGGTCCATGCTGGGTGGGAGGTGCGTACTTCTGGGTGCATATTGAGATGCCATCTGTAATCATAGTCCCTCAGAGCTGCAAGGAATCTTATCATCTTGTCTCATTCTCTCATTTTACAGATAGGGAAGCTGAGCCCAGAGAGAAAAAGGAACTTTCTGTAGGTCACATAGCTAGGAAGGGACAGAGCAGGGACTGGAATGTGGGATTTCTGCCTCTCAGGCCACTGTGCTTCTCACGGGGTCACCGGGCCTCTGTTGGTTCTGAAATCTTTGTTTAGATGTTTAGATTTTACTTGTCTTCTTTGCCATGCCCTGCATGCTTCTCCTCTGCAATGAAAAATAAGAGAATAGACCCTGAAGTCAGACTGTCAGGGTTTCAATGCTCATTATAGCTCACTCGCCTTGTGATTTTTTAATTAGCCTCTCTGTGCCTTAGTTTCCTCCTCTATAAAATGGAGATAAGCAGAATATTTTTGCCATAGAGTTGATGACAAGGCAGTCATGCTCCACAGCTCAAAAGGCACAAATTATGGCATAGTGTATAATACTAACCAGGGGAGTCCCTGCGTGGTGAAAGTGGTTAAACTGCTGGTTACTAATTAAAAGGTTGAAGGTTCTAATCCACCCAGAAGCAACTCGAAACGAAGTCCTGGCAAGCTACTTCTGAAAGATCATAGCTGTTGAAAACCCTGCAGAGCACAGTTCTACTCTGATACAAGTGGAGTTGCCGCGAGTTCGAATCAACTAGACAGCAACCAGTACATATGAGTCAAGCCCCCTGCAGTTGTGCAGTTCAGTCTGGAGGGCCATACACAGTGGGTCCAGTCTATTAACAGCTCAATGAGATCACGCCTGTAAATCCTTTAGCATACATACTAATAGCTCATTAATGTTAGTTCTTATCATCATCATCATCATCACTTCTATAGTTATCAGAAAGAACTAATTGTTTTTAGGAATGGAGAGCTGAAAAGAAAAGTCACCTTTTCATAACTTCCATTTCTATTAAAAAATTAATAAACATTCAGTGCAGAAAACCTGGAAAACACAGATAAAACCAAACTAAACATCAAAAACAACCTGTAATCCAGCAGAAATTACCTCTTTTGACATATGGAATATGTTTTTCCACATTTTTTTTTTGTGCCTGCCTTTTCATTTACTGATACATTGGGAACACTTTCTCATGTCAATAAATTTTCATCTATAATATCACTATAGTGTAACAGGTCAGCAGTTCGAACCCACCAGGCACTCCTTGGAAACTCTATGGGGCAGTTCTACTCTGTCCTATAGGGTCGCTATGAGTTGGAATCGACTCGATGGCACTGGGTTTGGTTTTTGGTTTTGTAGTGGCTAAGAACACTATTCTTCACCTTGATTTTATACGTAGCTGACCTGGATCTAACTGACCCGAGTTCAAACGTCAGCTCTACCACATACTATCTGTGTGACCTTAGGCAAGATATTTAGCTCCTCTGTTCTACAGGGTTGCTATGGGTCGGAATTGACTCGACAGCAACAGGTTACCGGTGCTACAGTTTCTTCCCCTGTAAAATGGGGCTAATAAAAATAATATCTATCTTGTAGTATTGTTGTATTAAATTAGTTAACATATGCAAAGTGCCCAGAAAAGTACTGGGTGCTTTTGATATGGAGTGTTTGTCATATTATTGTTATTAGATCAGTCCGTTGTCTGGAATACTATAATTTGCTAAATTGGCCCACCATCATTGGCCCTTTAGGGGTTTCCAATTTTCCTGTGTCATAACTAATATGGCCACATATCTTCTTACCCAAGTATCATTGAGCACATCCATGGTTACCTTATTAAAATAAATTCCTAGTAATGGAATTGCTGGCTTGTAAAGTATGTACGTGCCAAATTATCCCTAATGTTTGTACAGTATATTCTGACAGCCTTTAAAAGGACAGGAAAGCAGCATGAAACCCTGGGATCCTGGGGAATCAGAAGAGGGGACTGTGGGGACACAATTTGAGACTACGAAATATGTCTGGGGTTTTAATTGTTGGGAGAGCAACAGTTCCCTGAAAGATGTTATCCATATCTGTCCTTTGCAGCCTAATAATCCCACGTTTTCCAAACTTCAATTGTTTGAGGACCACCTTCATGATTTTTCCATCTCCAAGTACCATCTGTACCATAATACACTTAATATTTTAAGTTGATTTATTTTTAAAAAGTATAAACAGCTTACTTTAAAAGGAAACTTTAAATCACTGCTATAAATGGAAAACCAGAATCACCTGCCATAAAAGCACATAACTCTATAAATAAATATAATGAAAGCAAAATGTTATTAAATTGTACCTAGGCAGTGTTGCCTAGGAAGGCTTTGAACTCTAGGCTCTTGCTTTGCGTTGTTAGAGACGGGGTTTAGCAAATTAGCAAGTGCTAGAGAGGTGTTAAAGTCCTGGGTGACACAAACATTTGTGCTCAACTACTAACCAAAAGGTTGGCAGTTCAAATCTACCCACAGGCGGTGTGGAAAAAATCCCTGGTGATATACTTCTGGAAGGGCACAGTTATTGAAAACCCTGTTGAGCACAGTTCTCCTCTGACACATGTGGGGTCGCCAGGAGTCAGAGTCCACTCAGCTGCAGCCGGTGGAGAGGAGCGTTAAAGATGTACTAGCGCCGAGATGACACTTTCTCCCTGGTGTAGTCAGAAGGGTCAAAAGAGAATTGAAAAGAGCTTTTTTTTGGGGGGGGGGGATGGGGGGAGCATGTGATTTTATGTTTAAGGACCTATGACTTTATCTCCTAAAATTGTCTCTATAACCATCACTTTCCTCACTTTGGGAAACGTCAGTCAGAATCGCCTCATTGAAGGACACCTTCCTGGATGTGGAAGAACTCTTAACACACATCCTCATTCAACCTTCACAAGAACCCTGTGAAGAGGGTGCTGTAATTACCACCTCCATTTCGCAGACGAGGAAACTGAGGCATAGGAAGTTTAACTAACACGCCCAAGGTCGCTACAGCTAGTAGGTCGCAATGCTGTGATTTGGAACTCAGGTGTTCTGCTCCAGAGCCTAAGCTCTTAACTACCATATTATGCTGTCAATACATGGTCCCTTGTATCCCTAGTCCCTCATTCTCACACCTATAAAGGTGTATTTAGAAAATGGGATCACCTTGGACCCACTTAACCCTGCCTGACAACTGGCTTCTTACCTGGCCAGCTTGACATTACTTTGACCTTGATTTGACCTCGACCTTGACCTTACCTTGTTATGTAGATGGGTGACTTTGAGGCTCTCAAACCTTTTGTTGGTTCTGATGGTTGAAAGTTTTCTTGTACCAGGGATGCTTTGGGTCTAGAGGTAAGTGTTACATTTGCTTGAGCCTTGTGGAAGCTCCAGTGGAGAGGGGAAGTGACTTTACCAAGGACTGCAGAGTGAGTTGCTGGCAAAACCTAAAGTAGAACCCAGATCTGCTGACTGCTACTTGAATGCCCCATCCTTAATACTGTGTGATTTTCTTAAGCTAAATGACCAATTTACCTTCATGACAATTGTCTCATTTGCATTTCCCAGCAATCCTGGGAGATAGGTAGGTATTGTTGTGAGTGCTTTAAAAATGAGGAAACTGAGGCTGTGTTTGAGGTCACGTAGCTAATAAGTGGCACAGCATCTTACATACATCAGAGGAAATCTGCCAGAGAGGTGCATAGTTAGGATTAGAACCCAGTATTTTTTTTCTTTTTTTTTGTATTTTTATTATGCTTTAAGTGAAAGTTTACAAATCAAGTCGGTCTCTCATACAAAACCTTATATACACCTTGCTATACACTCCTGTTGTCAGGAGGGATCAATCTCTGGAGAAGGACATCACGCTTGGCATAGTACAGGGTCAGCGGAAAAGAGGAAGACCCTCAACAAGGTAGATTGACACAGTGGCTGCAACAATGGGCTCAAGCATAACAACAATTGTGAGGATGGCACAGGGCTGGGCAGTGTTTCGTTCTGTTGTGCATAGGGTCGCTATGAATAGGAACCGACTCAACGGCACCTAACAACAACAACATACACTCCCAGTTGCTCTCCCTCGATGAGACAGCATATTGCTCCTCTCCACCCTGTATTTCCGTGACCATTCAGGCAGCTTCTGTCCCCCTTGGCCTTCACATCTCCCCTCCAGACAGGAGCTACACATGTAGTCTCATATGTCTACTTGATCCAAGAAGCCCACTCCTTGCCAGTATCATTTTCTATCCCATTGTCCTGTTCAATCCCTGTCTGAAGAGTTGGCCTTGGGAATGGTTCCTGTCTTGGGCTAACAAACAGAAGGTCTGGGGACCATGACCTCCGGGGTCCCTCTAGTCTCAGTCAGACCATTAAGTCTGGTCTTTTTATGAGAATTTGAGGTCTGCATCCTACCGCTCTCCTGCTCCTTCAAGGATTCTCTGTTGTATTCCCTATCATGGCAGTCATCGGCTGTAGCCAGGCACCATCTAGTTCTTCTGGTCTCATGATGATGTAGTCTCTGATTTATGTGGCCCATTCTGACTCTTGGGCTCATACTTACCTTGTATCTTTGGTGTTCTTCATTCTCCTTTGTTCCATGTGGATTGAGGCCAATTGTTGCATCTTAAATGGCTGCTTGCTAGCATTTAAGACCCCAGAAGCCACTCTCCAAAATGGGATGCAGAATGTTTTCTTAATAGTTTTTATTATGCCAATTGACCTAGATGTCCCCTGAAACCATGGTCCCCGAACCCCTGCCCCTGCTACGCTGGCCTTCGAAGCTTTTGGTTCATTCAGGAAACTTCTTTGCTTTTAGTTTAGCCCAGTTGTGCTGACCCCTCTTGTATTGTGTGTTGTCCTCCCCTTCGCCTATACTAGTTCTTGTCTACTATCTAATTAGTGAATCCCCCTCTCCCTCTCTCTCACCGTCCCTCTCCCCTCTCGTAACCATCAAAGATTATTTTCTTCTCTGTTTAAATTATTTCTTGAGTTCTTATAATAGTGATCTCATACAATATTTGTCCTTTTACAACTGACTGATTTCACTCAGCATAATGCCTTCCAGATTCCTCCATGTTATGAAATGTTTCACAGATTCATTGCTGTTCTTTACCAATGCATAGTATTCCATTGTGTGAACATACCTAATTTATTTATCCATTCATCCGTTGATGGGCACCTTGGTTACTTCCATCTTTTTGCTATTGCAAACAGTGCTACAATGAACATGGGTGTGGTATATCTGTTCGTGTGAGGACTCTTACTTCTCTAGGATATATTTCAAGGAGCGAGATTGCTGGATCGTATGGTGGTTCTATTTCTAGCCTTTTAAGGAAGTGCAAAGCTGATTTCCAAGGTGGTTGTACCATTTTACATTCCCACCAGCAATGTATAAGTGTTTCAGTCTCTCCACAGCCTCTCCAACATTTATTATTTTGTGTTTTTTGAATTAATGCCAGCCTTGTCAGAGTTTTTTTTTTTTTTTTGTCAGAGTGAGATGGAATCTCATTGTAGTTTTGATTTGTATTTCTCTAATGGCTAATGATCGTGAGCATTTCCTCACGTATCTGTTAGCTACCTGAATGTCTTCTTTAGTGAAGTGGCTGTTCATATCCTTTCCCCTTTTTTAAATTGGGTTGTATTTTTGTTGAGTTTTTGTACTAACATGTAGATTTTAGAGATCAGCCACTGATCAGAAATTAGAACCCAGTCTTGTCTGTTCTTTTTTTTTTTTTAATGTATATAATTTTATTTATTTCGTTGTTGTTGAGAATATACACTGCAAAACATATGCCAATTCAACAGCTTCTACATGTACCATTTAGTGACACTGATTACATTCTTTGAGTTGTATAATCATTCTCACCCTCCTTTTTTGAGTTGTTCCTCTTCTGTTAACATAAACTCACTGCCCTCTAGGGTTACTGAATAATCTTTTGAGTTGCTACTGTCATATACATAGTTCTTAAAAGAGCATAATGCTCTAGGCAGACTTTTTTTTTTTACAGTTAAGCTAAACTATTTTTTGTTTTAAGAAGACTTCAGGGGATATTTTTCATTTAAGCTTTAAAGATTGTCTCAGGGCAGTAGTTTCAGGGGTTTGTCCAACCTTCATGGCTCCAGGAAGTCTGGAGTCCATGAAAATTTGAAATTCTGCTCTGCATTTCCTCCCTTTTGATCAGGATTCTTCTATGGAATCTTTGATCAAAATGTACAGTAAAGGTACCCGGGTACCATCCAGTTCTTCTGGTCTCATGGCAAAGGAGACAGTTGTTCATGGAAGTAATCAGCCACGCATTCCATATCCTCCTCCTATTCCTGACTCTCCTTCCTCTGTTGTTTCAGGCAAATAGGGACCAACTGTTGTGCCTTGGATGGCCACTTGCAAGCTTTGAGGACCCCAGCACTATGTATTGAACTAGGAGGTAGATCAGAGGAACTAAATATGTTATTAGGCCAGTTAACTGGGATGTCCCAGGAAACCATGACCCTAAACCTCTAAACCAAGAAACTAAATCCCATGAGGTTTTTGGTTGTACTTAAGCAGGCTCAGCACCTACTCTTCTTCTTTTTTTTTTTTTTTTAAGTCTAGATGTCTACCCACAAGGTGCCCCACATCAAATTATGCCTCTCAGTGCCCCAGTTTTCAAGTATAAATGCAGAGCAGAAAAAAGCAGAATTATGAATGTGGGAACCTGGAGCAAAGGGACCCCAGAAACAATGGGATTTGATTGGAGCCATACCCAGAGCACCCTCCTTTGTCCCCACAGGCCTGACTTGAGTATGAAATCATTGCATTAGGAGATTATGTCCCATTTTTTAAGACTTAATCTTATCTTTTTTTTCTGGTGAGGATGGTGCAAAGTGTGAGTAATTCATACTAAAGTGTGAATGACAATACCTAGCTTTATATGTTGCCCCATCTGTGTGTGTTTACATTTAGAGTGATTGCTGTCTAGCACAGTTAAGGGATTCACTCCTATATTAGTAATTTACTGCTGCATAACAAATCACCCCAAAACTTAGTGGTTTGAAATGACAGTAATCATTTATTACCTCTCAGTTTCTGTGGATCAGGAACTCAGACAGGGCTTAGATAGGTCTTGACTTGGCTACACAACGTCTGGGTCCTCAGCTGCAAGACTTCAAGGCTGGGGGTAGGAATCATCTGAAGGCTCATTCATTCACATGTCTGCTGGCTGATGCTGCCTGTTGCTGGAACACTGGCTCATGGCCTCTCTATGTGGCCTGAGCTTCCTCTCAACATGCTGACTGAGTTCCAAGGGCAAGTATATTAAGAGAGAGGCAGACAGAGCTTGTATTGGCTTGCATGACCTAACCTTGAATTTATGCAATGTTATTTATGCCTCATTTAGGTGATTTCCATACATTTTCAAGGGACGCTAACATAGACCTCTCAATGGAGGAATGTTGATGTTACATTATAAGAAGACCATATATTGGTGCAGCTATCTTTGTAAAATACAATCCAACACAATTCCCTAATGGTGAGATTTCATCCACAAATCAGGCCTGTGGGGACAGATATTGGGTGGGGGAGGGGTTGGTCTTCTGATTGTGGCTCCAATCAGACCTCATTGCTTCTGGGGTCCCTTCGCTCCAGCTTCCTGTATTTATAATTCCGCTTCTCTCTGCTCTGCATTTATACTGCAATTACTTTGTGATCCATTTTTCTCAGAAGGTTCAGACAGCCCTGGCCACTGGCAGGCAGGAGTGTGATCTTGCCTCCCAAGGGGACCTGACATTGACAATAAACAGGGATAAAAAGTGCTGATCTGTTTCAGTGCCATAGAATGAGGCCCAGCCAGCCATGACTACGAAGGTTCCTGCTTTGAAGTAGGCCTGTCCTAGACCCAAGAAGAAGCAGCAAGACTGGAGGTGAGCTAAGCACTGGATGAGGGTGTGTGTGTGTGTGTGTTATTAAGATCTGTCCAGCAAAGTGGTGGCAATTCAAGAATTCTTATATGGGAGTATTATGGGCAGCAATCTGGTTGGAAGAAGGGAATCAAAGTTCTATTTGCATAATGCTTTACAAATGTTTGAGAAAGCATTAGTTGTTGTCTTAGGCTGGGTTCTCTAAAGAAGCAAAACCAACAAAACATGTATATATATGTAGAGAGAGAGAGAGATTTATATCAAAGAAATGGCTCACACGGTCGTAGAGACTGGAATGTCCCAAGTCTGTGGGCCAGGATAGAGGGTTCTCCCGATTCATGTAGCTGCAGGGGCCGGTGACCTCAAGATCGGCAGGTCAGAGAGCAGGGCTCTTGCTCACAGGCTGCGACGGTTGATGAATCTCAAGGTTGTCAGGCAAGACAGCAGGTAAGCTGCTAGCTCAAGTCCCAAGAACTGGAGGTCAGATGAACAGGAGCCAGCTGTAGGACCCAGCATGAACAAAAAGCCCCCAAGCCTTGCCAGAAAGTCCACTTATCATCAATGCAGGCCACACATCCACAGAAACTCCCTTTCAACTGATTGGCTACTCACAGCAGATCCTATCATGGAGGTGGTCACATATTGAATCTCAACAAGGAAGTGATCACAACGTTGTACGACTGCCAAAACCCTGAGAACGAGGCCCCAGCCAAGTTGACACACAATCTTAACCATCACAGTTGTCTATTCCAAAGATTTGGAAATGGGAAGGGGCACAGTCTTAGTTGGATTTGGCCAGAAGCAGACCCTGAGATAAATAATCAAGAGTGGGACAGTGAGACAGGAAGAGAAGGCAGGCAATAAAGGCTATGTTTTCAGGCCAGCTACCTTTGTGGGTGAATGGAGCTTATTGGTTATTACATATTTATATATACTGTTGTATGTATATTTTGGAAACCCTGGTGGTGTAGTGGTTAAGTGCTACGGCTGCTAACCAAAGGGTTGGCAGTTCAAATCTGCCAGGCGCTCCTTGGAAACCCTATGGGGCAGTTCTACTCTGTCCTATAGGGTCGCTAGGAGTCAGAATCGACTCGACGGCACTGGGTTTGGTTTTTTTTTTTTTAATGTATATTTTAAAAGGGAGCACATATCTGGGTCCTGAAAAGTGAGTAGTTCATCAGACAGACATGGGTGGGGAATAAAGTGGAACCAGAGAGAACTGAGTGATACCTGTCTCCAGAACGGCAAAATGAAGTAGGGTAAAGTTTAGGTGTGTGTTTGGAGTAAATAAGGGAAATGCATTCCTTCATTCGTCTATTCATCGTTTATTACCTTGTACTTCAGGTCAGGTTCTGTGCTGATAACAATGTTGTTACCTGTGAATGGATAAGGCATAATCCCTGCCCTCACCGAATTTACAGATGTGTGAGAGTGTGTGTGTGTGTGTGTGTGTAGGGGGACATGGACAGACACACAAGGAAATAAATCCACTACTACACTACATGTGAAAATGACAATAATGATAATTAAGACTTATTACACGCTAGGCAACGTGCTACATCTTTAGAGATATTATCTCATTTAATCTTCACAACTCTTAGAGGTAAGTAATTAACCGTTGTGGCTGCTGTACTAATGACCAAACTGCATGGCTTAAAACAAAAAAATTTATTCTATCACAGTTCTGGAGGCCAGAAGTTCAAAATCGAGTCAGCAGGTTCATGCTTCCTCTGAAGGTTGTAGGGGAGATTCTGTTCCTTGTCTCTGGTGGCCCCAGGCTGAGTTATGTCTTTCCTCGAATTGCGGCTGTATTACTTCAATCTCTGCCTCCATCTTCACGTGGCCTTCTCCTCTGTGTCTGTGTCTTCTCTTCTGTCTCTCATAAGGACACTTGTCATTGGTTTAAGGCCCACCTGGGTAATCCAGGATGATTTCATTTTAAGATCCTTAATTTAATTACATCTATGAAGGTTTTTATGAAGGTCCCTTTTAAAAATAAGATCACATTCATAAGTTCTGGGGACTAGGACATGGACATAGCTTTTGGGGGGTCACCATGCAACCCACTAAAACCGCCACTTTACAAATGACAGGAAAAACAAAAAAACCAAAACCCAACGTCGTCGAGTTGATTCCAACTCATAGCAACTCTATAGGACAGGGTAGAACTGCCCCCACAGGATTTCCAAGGAGTGCCTAGTGGATTTGAACTGCGGATCTTTTGGTTGGCGGCCGTAGCTTGCTGTAGCTCTTAACCACTGCGCAACAGATGAGAAAATTGAATAATTTTCCAAAGCAACACTGCTAACAATAGCAGGGCACAGATGTGAATCCAGACAGCCTGGCTTCAAAGCCCATGTTCTTAACTACAGAGGAAGAAAGGGACAAAACTGGATAAGATTTCTCCAACTGTATGGTAAAGAATGGATGAGAGAGGAAGAAATAGGTGGTATGTAGGCGAACTTAAAAAACAAAAACGAATCTCATTGCTGTTGAGTTGATTCCAACTCCATGTGTTATAGAGTGGAACTGAGCTCCATAAGGTTTCCTTGGCTGTAATCTTTTTTTTTTTTTTAATTGTATTTTAGATGCAGGTTTACAGAACAAACGAGTTTATCATTAAACAATTAATGCACATATTGTTTTGTGACATTGGTTGACAACCCCATGGCCTGTCAACGCTCTCCCTTTCTTGACCTTGGGCTCCCCATTTCCAGCTTTCCTATCCCCTCCTGCCTTCTCATCCTTGCCCCTGGGCTCGTGTACCCATTTAGTCTCTTTTTGTTTCATGGGCCTGTCTAATCTTTGGCCAAAGGGTGAACCTCAGGAGTGAGTTCATTACTGAGCTAAAAGGATGTCCGGGGGCCATACTGATGGGGTTTCTCCAGTCTCTGTCAGACCATTAAGTCTGGTCTTTTTGCTCTGTTCAGGACCCTCTATTGTGATCCCTGTCAGAGCAGTTGTTGGTGGTAGCCAGGCACCATCTAGTTATGCTGGACTCAGTCTGGTGGAAGCTGTGGTAGTTGTGGTCTATTAGTCCTTTGGACAAATGTTTACCTTGTGTCTTTGATTTTCTTCATTCTCCCTTGCTCCAGGTGGGGTGAGACTAGTGGAATATCTTAGATGAATGCTCACAAGCTTTTAAGACCCCAGATGCTACTCACCAAAGTAGAATGTAGAACATTTTCTTTATAAACTTTGTTACGTCAGTTGAGCTAGGCGGTCCCTGAGACCATGGTCCCCACAGCCCCCAGCAAGTAATTCGGTCCTTCAGGGAGTTTGGATGTGTCTATGGAGCTTCCATTACCTTGCCTTGGACAAGTTGTGCTGGCTTCCCCAGTATTGGGTACTGTCTTACCCTTCACTAAAGTTACCACTTATCTATTGTCTATTTAGATTGTTTCTTTTTGGGTGTAAACCTTATCATGAGGTTTTATAATAGTGGTCTCATACAATATTTGTCCTTTTGTGATTGACTTATTTCACTCAGCACAATGCTGTCCAGGTTCATCTATGTTGTGAGATGCTTCACAGATTCATCGTTGTTCTTTATTGCTGCATAACATTCCATTGTGTGTATGTACCATAGTTCATTTAACCATTCATCTGTTGATGGACACTTAGGTTGTTTCCATCTTTTTGCTGTTGTGAATAATGCTGCAGTGAACATGGGTGTGCATGTATCTATTCATGTGACAGCTCTTACTTCTCTATATATTCCTAGGAGTGGGATTGCCAGATCATATGGTATTTCTCATTCTAGCTTTTTAAGGAAGCATCATATCTTTTTCCAAAATGGTTGTGCCATTTTGCATTCCCACCAGCAGTGCATAAGTGTTCCAATCTCCCTGCAGCCTCTCCAACATTTGTTATTTTCTGTTTTTTTTTTTTTTAATTCTTTTGGCTTTATGGAAACAGATCATCAGGGCTTTCTTCCACGGTGCCACTGGGCGGGTTCAAACCACCAAACTTTAGGTTCGTAGTTGAGCACAAACCAGTGTCCTTGGGTGTTGCGAACAGTTAACACATTGAGCTGCTAACTGAAAAGTTGACGGTTCGAGTCCACCCAGGGGTGCCTCAAAAGAAAGACCTGACAATCTACTAACTCTGACACACATAGGGTTGCCATGCATTGGAATCAACTTGACGGCAACTGGTTTGTAGACCAACGAGGAGGCTATTATAAGAATCCTGGTAAGACATGAGAAAGGTCTGCACTAACACAGTATCAGAATAAATGGAGAGGAAGGGAAGAGACCTTGTATTCCACCCCAGTCTTTGGTTCTTTCCCAGCCTCGGGAGTTCCACCTGGGCTTCTGGTCACAAAACCTATTTCTTCTTCCTTAGGGACTAGGTTCTGCCTTTATTGCCCACTGTGATGGAGATAGGATGGAGGGTTGTGACCTGTCCCTAGAGATGCTGCTTTGAAATTTCTCATCCCTGCACCTCCCTATGCAAGTATTCAAGTAAAACTGGTGAGAATAAATCTCCAAAGGTGGTCTCAATCTGGGTACGTAAGAAGAGAGTGCTGAAAAATCTTCAGTAGTTCCCTCTGGCCACAGCCTAAAGGCAAACTCTTCAAATCCAGCCCTTGTCTACTTTCCTTAACTTAGCTCTCTCCAAAGCAAAACTGTGGGACTACCGCCAGAGGAAGGGAACTAGATACATGGCAATAAATACAATATGTGATCATCATATGTTGCTCTATTCTTATAATAAATTTCTTTATTTCTCTTTAGCCAGCTTAAGATGGTTTTGAGGAGGGTTCTGCTATTTGTAACTTAAGGAATCCTTGACTGGCATAGTCAGATTTCTACCATATACTTCCAGGTCTCCTACTCTACCCTTTCTTAGCTATTTAGTGCTGCTGTAACAGAAATACCACAAGTGTGTGGCTTTAACAAAGAGAAATTTATTGTCTCACAGTCTAGTAGGCTAGAAGTCCAAATTCAGGGCGTCAGCTCCAGGGGAAGGCTTTTTCTCTCTGCTGGCTCTAGAAGAAGGTCCTTCTCATCAATCTTCCCCAGGACTAGGAGCCTGTCTGCGGAGGAACCTCAGGTCCAAAGGACATGCTCTGCTCCTGGGCACTGCTTTTTAATGGTGTGAGGTCCCCATCTCTTTGCTTGCTTCTCTCTTTTATATCTCAAGAGATTGGCTCAAGACACAATCCAATCTTGTAGTCTGAGTCCTGCCTCATTAACATAACTTCCACCTATCCCACCTTATTAACATCATAGAGGTTAGGATTTGCAACTTATAGGAAATTCACATCAGATGACAAAATGGTGGACAATCACACAATCCTGGGAACCATGGCCTAGCCAAATTGATACACATAGTTTTGGGGAACACAATTCAATCCATGACAACCCTCTAGTCCCCATCTCCATTCAGTCATCCAATGTTCTCTTTTGCCTGCTTTTATACTCTTATACATAATGGTAATGGTGGTTAAATATTGCTGTATTTCTTTCCCTTCCACGAGACTGATACAGACTAGCATCTTGGAAACCACGCTGAATATGGCAGAGCCTTAAGCTGGAAAGAGCTTGGGTTCTTGAACCAACATTAAGGAGAACCATCTGTCAATCAGGACCATACATACTGAGCTAAATGTACACAGAAATAATCTTCTATTGTGTTAAGCTTCTGAGACTTGAGGGTTGATGAGTTTCATTGGGTATCATTACCTTAAATAATATGAAGGCTCAAATAAAGAAGAGCTTTGTAATGTAGGTTAAGGAGTTTTAGACTTGATTTTCACTGATGGTGAACTTTACCAGTCAGGGATCTTAGTTGCAAACAGTAGAAACTGTCTCTGGATTATATAAGCAAAAAAGGAATTAATTGAAAGGACGTTGGGTAGCTCACTGAATTGCCAGCTAGGCTAGGGATCCAAAATTAGTAAATGGGCAGGAATGCAGGCAAAATCAATCTCAGAGCCAGACTGGTGAGGGCCCTGCCACTGTCACTGCTGGACACTGGATGTTCCAGTTTACATGGATGATACCTTCCAGCCCTGAATATCTCTGCACTGTCGTCCCTAGAAATTGGGTATTGGGACAGCTCCTGTGTGCTTGTTTCACCAATAACTAGATTCAAAATCCCAAGCGAGTGCTTCAGTGGGGCCAAACCTAGGCCATGGGTCCAGATTCTGACTGCTAGGAAGAGAATACATCTGTGTGTTTTATGGGCTCTACATTGGGCATTTAACTTCCACCGAGAATTGCGAGTGGGAAATTTCACAGTCTAGGAAGGTGTTCAACCAAATTGCCCCTCTAAAACAATGAAAACCTAAATCTGCAGTTGCTACTATTTCTACTATTTTTAAAACAAATGTTCATTCGAGGAATCACTGAAGGGTTTTAAGCAGAGAAGTGACATGTTCAAATGTACTTTAGAAGGATACTTTTTTTTTTTTGACAAAGTGTAGATTAGATTGGAAGAAGACCAGGACGGGAGCAGGGAAACAAATTAGGAGCCACTCAAAGTATGGTCTGTGGAAGAGCCAGGTCTGGCATCACCTGGGAACTTGTCAGAGATGCAGAATCCTGACCTGGTCTAGTTCAGTGCTTCTCAGACTTTAAGGTGCATATGAATCATCCAGGGATCTTATGAAGATGGAAATTCTGATTCACTAGGTCTAGGGTAGGACCTGTAATTCTGAGTTTCTAGCAAGCTCCCAGGTGACTTTAATGCTGCTGTTCAATGGATCATATTTTGAGTAGCAGGGATGGAAGTGAGACAGGATGAGGGCTTGGCATAGGTTAGTGGCAGTGGGATTGGATTCCACAGCTATTGAGGTGATTGTTCCAATGTATGGAGAAATCAAGAGTGATTCCAGGTTTCTGGTTTGAGTGATTGGGTGGCAGAGTTTGGAGGATATTCTTTTCCTTTTGCTAGTTTGTATTTCTTATTAAGAACACACACCTAGTCGAGTTTTAAAGAAAAACTTGTTGCCTTTGAATTGATTCCAACTCACAGTGACCTCATATGTGTTACAGAGTAAAACTGCCTCATAGAATTTTCTTGGGTATAATCTTTACGGCCGTAGATTGCCAGGCCTTTCTTCTGCAGCACTGCTGGGTGGATTCAAACTGCCAATCTTTAGGTTAGTAGTCTAGCACAAACCATTTGCGCCAAAGAAAGGGGAGTGGAAAAGAAATCAATGAGACTGCAAGGAGCTCAGGTGAATAAGGGAACGTTTTAAAATAAGGTAAGCATTTTCACTTTTGCTGAACAAAACATATAGTTTTCTGCTGGATAGTTTCTTGAGTGTGCTATGTTCTGAACTGTGAGGGGGACTAGAATTCCTGCAAACTATTGAGTTGCTAGATTCCAACTTTATTCCCAAGATTTAATAAAATGTGGTGCTTTTTCCTCCTTGTTAATTTAAGAACTAATCATGTTATAATGCTGACCAGGTGTGACATACTGATATCTCTTTAGAAATACTTGTTGGGGAGATAATTATGAAAACATAAGGAAGATAATGTGCTTCTTTCAACACCAAACCCAATTAATTTCAGTGACTCATAAATGCTAGGGTGAAAAATTAGAATATTAAAGCTCCATTTGTTTCAGAAACTATTTTCCTTCTTCTCAATATACTTCTCATTGTTCTGAACATAAATTTCTTTCTAAAGTTAGATTAGAGAATCCAGTGAAACTAAAGGAAGGTTCATCCTCGAACTTTCTTGGAAGGATGCTCAACTATCAGGTGACAGACAGGCTACTGGAGCAATGATGATAACAGCTAACACTTACTGAGCCCTTACGTGCACCATGCATATCGTTGAATTTTTCACAACACTCTGCTGTAGGTATTTTTAATTCCCGTTGTACAGATGAGGAAATGAGGCTCAGTGAGATTCAGTAGGTTGCCAGTTCTCTCAGCCGATAAGTGACAGAGACAGCACCACAGTTCAGGCCCTAATGCAGAGCCACAAGCCTTCAAAATACTGCCATTGAATCCTAGGATGTGAAGCGACCACCAGTGTTTACATATGAGAAAAACAAAGTCCAGAGAGAGAAAGTAAACCTCCGATGATTACAGAGAATTAGTGGCAGAATGAGACTTGAACTCAAGCCTTGTGGTTCCTGGTCCAGTGCACTTACTGATGCACCACACCACCTCTTATTTAAAAGGACTCAAATCCCTAAAGCTAGAGAAATTGATCCCATCTGTAATATATGTAGGTGGGTCCCTGTTGGCATGATTTTGGGGGCCCTGGGAAGACTTTGTTTTCCCAAGACATACTTTCTCCCCATTAGATGGCCTCTGAAATTCTGCCATTAAATGGTTAAGTCCTTTAACTTAGGGCATTCTTATTTCCTTGTTAAAATTCAGTTGCTGAACAATTCCAGTGTGGATATGTGCACTCTTTCCTGAGAGCAGGTTTTGGAGAGAGGAAATGAGGAAGGAGAACAGCAAACTTAGGTGAGTTTTGGAGCAGGAGGAAGAAGAATGATAATCTGAACACCTGCGTGACAAATTATCTCTTTACTTTTCTGGAATACTGATTTAGACTGAAGCGGACTCTTGTTGTTATTGTTGTTAGCTGCCACCATGTTGGCCCCTGACTTATGGTGACCCCATACACAATGGAACGAAATACTGCCCAGTGCCATTCCCATGATGGGTTGGGGATCAGACCATTGTGCTCCATAGGGTTTTCACTGGTTGATTTTTGGAAGTAGATTTCCAGGCCTGTTTTCTAGTCTGTCTTGGTCCGAAAGCTCCACTGAAACCTATTCGGCAACACACAAGCCTGCCCTGACCAATCTGTGGTGGCTGCACAAGAGGTGCATTGGCCGGGAATTGAACCCAGGTTTCCCACACGGAAGGTGAGAATTCACCATGGAACAACAAATGCCCTCATTAGGGGACTCTTTGGGTTAACGATAAACTTTGGTTTTGAATAGTCAAGCAGACTGATTTCTTTCTCTCATAAGATCACCTACAAATATAATACGGATTGGAGCATAGCTACAAATAGCTTGGAGAATAAGCTCTAGGTCTGAGCCCTGAATCTGCCACCTTCTTGTTCTGTGACCCTGAGCAAGTCATCTTTTTTTTTTTCTTTTTCTTTTTCCCGTTCTTTTTCTAGGCCTTTGCATTTAATGTGAGTTGCTCTCAGAAATGTTCAACTGTATGGATCATGTGAACAATCATAACAAATATTATGGATAACATTGTGGAGAATGGGAATTCCAGAACACTGAATTGTGCTCATGAGAAGCCTGTACATAGATCAAGAGGCAGTTGTTCAGACAGAACAAGGAACTACTGTGTGGTTTAAAGTCAGGAAAGGTGTGTGTCAGGGTTGTATCCGTTCACCATACCTATTCAATCTGCATGCTGAGCAAATAATTCAAGAAGCTGGACTGTATGAAGAAGAATGGGGCATCGGGATTGGAGGAAGACTCATTAACAACCTGCATTATGCAAATGACACAATCTTGCTTGCTGAAAGTGAAGAGGACTTAAAGCACTTATTGATAAAAGTCAAGGACCACAGCCTTCCACGTGGATTACACCTCAACACAAAGAAAACAAAAATTCTCACAACTGGATCAATAAGCAACATCATGATAAATGGAGATAAGGTTGAAGTTGTCAGGGGTTTCATTTTACTTGGATCCATAGTCAACACCATGGAAGCAGCAGTCAAGAAACCAAAAGACGCATTGCATTGGGCAAATCTGTTGCAAAGGACCTCTTTAAACTGTTGAAAAGCAAAGCTGTCACCTTGAAGATTAAGGTGCGCCTGACCCAAGCCATGGTATTTTCAATCCCATCGTATGCATGCCAAAGCTAGGCAATGAATAAGGAAGACTGAAGAAGAGTTGATGCCTTTGAATTGTGTTGGTGAAGAATGTTGAATATACCTCGGACTGCCAAAAGAACCAACAAATCTGTCTTAGAAGAAGTGCAACCAGAATGCTCCTTAGAAGCAAGATGGCAAGACTGTGTCTTACATACTTTGTACATGTTGTCAGGAGGGATCAGCCTCTGGAGAAGAACATCACGCTTGGTAAAGTACAGGGTCAGCAGAAAAAAGGAAGACCCTCAAAGAGATGGATTGACACAGTGGCTGCAGCAATGGGCTCAAGCATAACAACTATTGTGAGGAAGGCACAGGACCGGGCAGTGTTTTGTTCTGTGGTACATAGGGTCACTATGAGTTGGAATGGACTCGACGGCACCTAACAACAACAGGTCTCAGATAAGGCAAGACAGGAAGGGCCAGAACAGAGAATTAATCTGGCTGGTGGGTAAATGATATTTTTGAAACACTCTGAAACTTTCCTAGCGTTATATCCTCCTAGAGCTTATCCATGGACATGCTTCAAGCAAGGTTGACATTAAATGCCCTTCCAGAGGCTTCTCCATCCCCAGTGATTTCTCTGTCTCATAGCCCTCTCTTCTCATCCATCATTAGTGGAGCAGCCTAAGTTGTCCTTCTTAGCATTCTTGTTGGGACAGTGAGGTCTCTGCCACGTTCCTTCTTGTTGTGGAGTCCTTTCTTACCTCTGGGTGAAGGAGAAGGAGAAACAGTTTACATAATGGTGTGATGGCACTGCTGCCTCAAACTTATTTTTTCCTCCCATTACCACATTTTCTGACAGCTAGTTTAGAGGTTGTTACCATTTTATTTTCTAGCAAAAGAGCTTTCAATTTCAGACCTAAGCTTATAAGAGCGTAACTTTAAAGAACACATTTAAAGAGAACTTCAGATTTTAAAACAGAGATCGATGAGCATTTTTCCACCAATGGCACAGGTCTGGAAGAAGGTGATTCCTCCTCTGAAGAAGCTTGTGAGAGATGCGAATGTCTGGGAGTTTCCCCAATTAGTTTCATGGGGCAAGTCCTTCTTGAGGGGGCTTACCTTACGGCTGTGGCTCAGTTTGGGGAGTGGGAACAGACCTATTGACACAGCTGATCAAAGAGAAAAACCTGACAAAATGGGCAGGGCCCTGACCAGAAACAGGCACCTGTGTGGTTGAGAGCCATCTTGCCAGGTGAGACCAAGTGTTTGACATAATCCTTCAAACTCAGAGATAGCTGGTCCCCTGTTGTTAACATGTCCATGATAGTAAAGATGGGCAAGTTGATTAAAATAAAAACCAGAGAAAAGCAGTCTTCTGCTGTGCAAAGAACTTGGTTGAAGAGTCAGAAAGACCTAGGTTAGAATCCATGCTTTGCTTTTTGTTATTTTTACCTGCATCAAGTTGGCCTCTGACTCATGGTAACCCCATGCACAACAGAACAAAATGCTGTCCAGTCCTGTACCATCCTTATGATCAATTGTGTATCAGACTGTTGTGATCCATAGGGTTTTCACTGGCTAATATTCAAAAGTAGATTGTGAGGTCTTTCTTCCTAGTCCATCTTAGCCTGGAAGCTCTGATGAAACCTGTCCAGCATCATAGTAACATGCAATCTTCCACTAACAGATGGGTGGTGGCCACACATGAGGTCTGGGAATGGAACCTGGGTCTCCCACATGGGAGGTGAGAATTCCACCTTTGAGCCATCCTTAGGAAAGTCCTTATACTTCTCTGGGCTTCAGGAGCTTCATATGTGATGGGCTTGTATTCAGGGAGGATTAGACAAGAGGATGCAACTGAAGTGTTCCAGAACACAGGGCCTGGTGCAGAACAAGTTCTCAACCAGGGCGTGAAAATAGCTCTTAAGACCCTTTCCTGGCATCTATCCCCAAACTCATTCCTGACTCTGAATGACCTCTCCCATCCAATGATATCATTTCACTATGGCCATAGCTCAGCCTGCTTCTGAGACTCTGCATCCCAGAGAGCTGGAGAAAGAAGTCATTTATGCAGTGTCACTTGAAGCTTCACACAGATCTTAAGTGGCTCTGGTGGCTCCCTATTGACTCAGAATGAATACTCTTCAGCAAGTGTGATGGACAATTTTATATGTCAGCTTGGCTAGGCTATGGTGCCCAACTGTTTGGTGAAATGCTAGTTTAGATGTTGCCATGAAGGTAATTTGTACATATGATTAACATTTAAATCAACTGAACTTAAGTAAAGCAGATTACCCTCAAAAATGTGGGTGGGCTTCATCCAATCATATGAAGGCCTTAAGAACAAAATCAGTTCCTGGAGAAAAGATTCTACCTCAAGACTGTGACATAGACCATCCTGCTGAAGTTTCCAGCCTGCATGCCACCTAGCATATGGATTCTGGACTTGCCAGTACTCCCAATCATGTGAGCCAATTCCTTAAAATCAATTTCTCACTCTCCTTCTCTCTCTCTGATTAGTTCTGTTGGTTCTGTTTCTCTGGAGAACCCTGACTAATACAGCAAGGGAGGCAGCATGGTGATGAAGCATCCTGCCTCTGAAATTCTAGCTCTGTCCCATCCTTGCTATTTGACATTGGTGGAGCCACTCCACTTTCTGTAGTGTATTTTCAGCCGTAAGAAAAAAAAAAAAAAAAGAATTATAATAGTGCCTGTTTCATTGGGGAAACCCTGGTGGTGTAATAGTTAAAAGCTATGGCTACTAACCAAAAGGTCGGCTGTTTGAATCCACCAGGCACTCTTGGAAACCCTATGGGGCAGTTCTACTCTGTCCTATAGGGTCGCTATGAGTCAAAATTGACTCAATGGCAATGGGTTTTTTTCAAAATTTTTTTCATAGGATTGTTGAGAGGATTAAATGAGATAATGCATGTGAAGTGTTCAGCTCGGCCTGGCATACATCAAGCATGTGATTAATGTTTGCTAGTGTTGTTAATATTCATTATTATTTTATTTTGTTTAGTATTATTTAATTACACGATTATTAATTTTTATTATTACTTATTACCACCTGGTTCCAACTTGTTTGTCCCGTCTTATCTCCTTCCACTCATCTTCACACAGCACCATGCTTCAGCCTGCTTGAAATATTTACCCCCAAAAATGTATTGAGCACCTACTACGTTCTAGGTTTTTTGCTAAGCGTTAGATACCTGCTAAAGAATAAGACACATGAGCTCATGGTTTACTTTTCTTTTATGTTTATGTTGTCATGTCTTTGTAGATGTTCTTCCTGCTGCCTAACAAAATCTTTCTTTCTTTTCTCTTTGGTGTAATCTTATTTTTCCCTTAAAGTCCAGGTCATTTGTAAAATATTTCCTGATCCTGTAGGGCAAAATTAAATGCTCCCTGCTCTTCAATTCCATAGTATCTTGCACACACTTCTATTATAGAACTTATCATATTGGATGCTTATATGTCTGTTGGAATCCCTGTGTGGTACAAGCAGTTAATGCACTTAGTAGCTAACCAAAAGGTTAGAGGTTCAAATCCACCCAGAGTTGCCTCAGAAGAAAGAAGTACTTCTGAAAAATCAGCCATTGAAAACCATATGGAGCACAGTTCTACCTTGACACACATGGGGTTGCCAAGGGTCGGAGTTGATTTGATGGCAAAAAGTTGGTTTCTGCTGCTGGACTGTGAGCTCACTGAGGGCAAGAACTGTGCCTTGTTTATCCAACAGTAATTTATTGGTTCCTACTCTTAAGGAGATCATAGTTTGGTAAATAAGCAGCTATTTCCCCATAAAGTCCAATTCAAACTGACAATTGTTATAGGGAAACAGCTATCTCATTTTTCTGTGTATTCCTAGTACCTTTCCCCTTTTGGCTGGGCACAATGCTGAAATTTCATCATTCCATTTTGTTTCCTTTAGGTCTGTATTAGTCAGGATTCTTTTGGTTGTAAGCAGCAGAAACTCAGCTCAAACTAGTGTAAGCAATAAGAGGAATTTACTGACTCACCAGATCCAAGGAAAATTTGAACAACCAAATTATGTGAAAGGCAGGGAAAGCTGAACTTCAGGAAGAACCGGCATCAGGAACTTAGTGCCAGGATTCTCCTCCATCCCCTTTCTCAGTATGTTGACATCATTCTCACTGCAGACCAGCTTTTTCTGTAAGGTGGTGTTGGAGGCTATGCCAATGTACCACGAGGTGTCCTTGAGGTGACCATGAGAATGTGACTCAGAGATCCCCCGACTACAGAGAGCTGCATTGACCAAGGGCTACAGCTACTGTCTTCTGAAGGTCATTACCTGTGTTTGCCCTGAGGCTACACTTCCCATGGGCTATTCTCTTCCTCCCTTCCCATGGGCTACTCCCTTGCCACCATCTAATGTGGCAAGGACACTAAGACAAGTCCATTCCTGGAAGATCCAGGAACCCTTGATGACTAATTTGGCTTAAGGACTCCCTAACAACCTTGCCAAACCTTCCTCTCATAGGTGACTGACCTAATAAAATTTTTGCACCTTCAATCCTGCCTTAGTGTTGGCTTCTCAGGGGGCTGAACTAACACATTCCTTCAAAAGAGCCTGCTGTGGGGTGCAGAGTTGACCAAAAGGCCTATCTGCACCCTTCTGGATCCTCATAGTTTCCCCTCAGACTGCTTCCAGCCAATAACTGAGCATGGTGCTAGCCTGGTGCTATGGACAACTTTGGCTTGAGGACTCCCACTGGCCTGACTAAAACTTTCTTAGAACTGTGCTTCAGTCTGAGATTCTTCCTATCCCATCTTCCTTTCTTCCCCCTCTTCTTTCATAGGTGCCAGAACTGTCCTACTCCTGCTCCCTTCCCTTTATTGTTCCAGGTGTTTCCCTAAGAAATCTCTTGTCTAATTCTATGTTGGCATCTGCTTATCAGAAGACCTGAACTGGTAAAGATGGTAAAAAGTCTTGCGTTTTTCCCTTATAGCTCCCATTAACATAAAAACTAGTTATTAATCTTTATTCTAAAAAAAAAGAAACAAACTCCCAGGGAAAGATTCTGATTGGCTTGGCCTGGGTTAGGTGAACGAATCAAGTGTAATCAAGAGACTGAGTCATGTAAAAATATGGCAGCCATGTGGGTGTAGTGTGGGAGAAAGTTTCAAGAAAAGATGAGGGAAGAGAATGCTAGACAGTGTAATAAACATTTTCTGCTGGGTCTTGGTGCCATCCTGGGCTCTCAGAGTCCCTTGGAAAATCCATGGCCTTAAGAGGGGGATAATTCTTAAATCTTATCTGCTGGTATTTTGAGGTTAATGAAGATTGTTAACCCAGAGCAAAGCATTATGGGTAGTGTTCAGGGGAGAGCAGCAGCATCAGGCCTGGGCCAGTGACCCTGGAATGGGAGTGGGAAGGCAGTAGAGGTGAACTTGTATCTTCTTTACCATTCTGTTGGGACAAGCCTTATCTTTGTCCCCATATTTAATGGAGAAGCAAAGGTATAGTCCTTTAGCATTATAATGGTTAATATGTAAAAATATTATTTTTTTTTTTATATATTGCTGTTGTTGTGTGTTGTTGAGTCAATTCCTACTCATAGCAACCCTATATGACAGAGTAGAACTGCCCTATAGGGTTTCCTAGACTGAAATCTCTGTGAAAGCAGACTGCCACATTTTTCTCCTGCAGAGCAGCTGGCAGGTTTCGACCCCCAACCTTTTTGTTAGTTGCTGAGCATCTAACCATTGCACCACCAGGGCTCCTTGTATCATGTACACAATGGTTAAATATCAAAAATGATTCAGGAGACCTGAAGTCCAAATGCCAGAAACAGAGACAAGCTGAATGAAATCCAAAAGGGGTCAGAAGCAGGTATCAAAGTCAGGGAATGGAGCCAGGAGCTCAGAGCAGGGAGATCGGATTGATCTGAGTGGGCTAGGATCAGATAGCAGTGGGGATTGGCTGGCCTTGAGGGATTGCCCAGAGTACCAGCTACTGTTTATAGCTTGCTTTTAAGATCTAGCAGGAAAGTGGGGAGTGGGTGGGATGGGTTTATTGAAAGGTCCAGGGTGGAACAGCCACAGCACAGTCCAAAATGCACACCCTGAACTCTTACTGTGAGCCAAATTGAGCCACAATTATAGATTAGTATATTTGAAGCCTTAATGGAATTTTCCAGGGGGATTCAGTGCTGGAAAGCCCTCTACTCTCCAAATAGGAATCCGTAATTCTTGGGTATTGGAGATTTTGGGAAATAGAAGGAATAACTGCAAAAGAAGATTTGGGATATTTGTTTTTTTATAGGTCTTCTGAGGAAACTTTGTGACTGCCAGCTGGGGAGGGTACAAATACAGGCTCACAGGCTTCAAGCTGTGGAAGTCAGAGGTCTAGGACCCTGTGCCTATCCTGTACGGTGACTGAACTGTCACAGCCCCTCTCTTCTGAGCACATGCCAGGTGCCATCCCTGCACTTACGATCTGCCAGACATCATACTAAACAACGCAGAAAAACCCTATAAGGTAATTACCATGATTACTCCCATTTTGTAGATAAAGAAATTGAGGGTCACAGAAGTGAAGTCAATTGCCAAAGTCACACGGCTAGCAAAAAAGTGAGTCAGGAACTTCAGCATCAAAGCCTGTGTGATTAATCATCCCAGCATACTCCTCCACCCTGCTTTCAATTCTCTCCACATCTGCCTTTGATGCCCACAGTTGTCCTTTCAGCTGTACCCTGGATCTTATTGACTATTATTAAAAACCATTTTTTGTTTGTGCTTTTTTGAGCTTGGGTTTTCTTATTTTTTAACTTTTAATATAGGCAGTTGTGGATCAGTGGTACGATTCTCTCCTTCAATGCAGGAGGCCCAGTTTCAATGCCCAGTGAATGCCCCTCAAACATAACTACCACCCGTCTGTCACTGGCGGCTTGCATGTGGCTATGGTGCTGAATAGGCTTCAGTGCCGCTTCCAGACTAAGATGGAGAAGGAAGAAAGTCCTGCAGATCTATTTCCAAAAGTCAGCCATTGAAAACCCTGTGGAGCACAGCAGTCCAATCTCATTGTGCATGGCGTCACCATGAGTTGGGGGCCAACTCGACAGCAGCTAACACAACAATATAGGCAAATGATACAAAATTTAAAGATGCAAAAGGGCATATAGGCATTTCCTCTGCCCCCCAGTCACCCAGTTCTCTTATTATGCATAAAGTTTAGAAGCCATTTGTATTTCCTTTCTTTCACACTGTTATCTATCTTGCTATAGCACTGTCAGTGTTTTTTTTTTTTTTTTTCTTATTGCTATACAGGAGCGTTTAATATATTAAGGACATTAGTGCTATTTTTGTGGTATGAGTTGCAAATATTTTTCCCAGTTTGTCTTTCGCCTTTTACAAAGTTTTTTTTTCCACCATGAAGAAACATTATGGTACTCAAATTTACCTTCTTTTTTTTTAATTTTATGACTTCTAGGGTGTATCAATTCTTAGACAGCTATACCTCACTCCAAGATTACAAAACAAAAATTTCCACATTTTTCTTCTAGTACTGTTTTGGTTTTGATCCATCTGGAATTTCTTTTTATGTAATGTGTGAGATAGGGATTCAACTTAACTTTTTCCCCAAGATAACTATCCAGTTATCTCAGCAACACTTACTGAATAATCTTGTTCCCCCACTGATTTGAAATGCCACGTTTATTTTATATTAAATATCTGAATATATTGGAAACCCTGGTGGTGTAGTGGTTAAGTGCTATGGCTGGTAACCAAAAGGTCAGCAGTTCAAATCTACCAGGCGCTCCTTGGAAACTCTACAGGGCAGTTCTACCCTGTCCTATAGAGTCGCTATGAGTCGGAATCGACTCGATGGCAGTGGTTTTTTTTTTTTAATCTGAATATATTAGGTTTATTTCTGAACCTTTTCTTTATCGATCTGTCTGTGACTTGAGGCACAAGTTTCACACTGTCTGAATTACTGAAGCTTAGTAACATGTCTTAATGTCTGGTAGAGCTAGTCTCTCCATTTCTACTCTTCTCTTTCAGAATTCTCTTAACTATTCCTGCTTGTTTATTTTTTCATATGAATTTCAGGGTCTATTTATCTAGTTCACCCCCCAAATCTGTTGGTATTTTATATTGGAATGGTGTTAAATTTACAGACTAACTTAGGAAGAAATGACATCTTTATGATGTTGAGTCTTCCTATCCAAAAACATAATACATCCTTCCTTTGTTCAAGTGTTCTTTTGTCTCCCTTAGTAATCTTAGTTTTTAAAAAATAGAGTTTGCACACATCTTGTTAAGTTTGTTGATGGATAATTGAGCCTTTTTTATTGCTACTGTGAATAATTTTTTCCCTTCCAGCCTATTTACTAACTGGATGTTGTTTTGGCAACAATTTTAACTCTCCACTTTGGCTGTTTTACCTCAGGATGTCTTGGGGAACTTCCTATCTGATTTGACCTGGGCTCCAATTCCCATTCCCATTTGCTGGCAAGACTCAGACCTCTTGAGGGATAGATGGCATTGGAGGGTTCTGAGCAGAGGGGATGTCCTATACTGAAGGAACTCTAGGATGGGCGCCATGGATGCTAAAACAGGTTGATGATGTTATGAATATTATAAATAACTACAAATCTGTATGAATCTAGTGCCATTTTGTCCACTGTGAGGTGTCCACACCAGGGCAGAGACGGCAAATTAAAGCTTATATTGCTTCAATCTGAGACTCTTTAGATAGACTTGTCTCTAGTGTCCTGAAGAGTGGTCACCTTGAAGAATCTGAGGCAGCCTTCAGTATTATATTTGGCACTGTATTTTCCTCAAATCAGGAAAGGCAATAAGGTGTCCAGTGTCCTCCCAGAAAAATGGAATCTTCGGCCTCCCAGTAGACCCCACTAACTGCCTTTGTGGCCAACATTGGAATTAGAAGTCAATGCTTGTTAGTGTCCTTAACCAATACTACCATTCAATGGGCACTTGCTATCTATGTGCCATCCTGTGCTGGGAGTCAGGGACACAGAACTGAATAAAGCCACAATGTCTTCCCTAGAGTAATCCACTGTCCAGTGGGGAATCAGGCAGAAAGTCAGTATAATGCACATAAATACCCAAAAGAGTTTTGTTCAACATGCCCTGGGAATGCAGAGCAGGGAGCCGTGGAATTTGTTTGGGATTATAGGTGGTGACTTCTGAGCTGGACTTTGAAACATGGGGAGTAGTTATCTAGATTGTCAAGGGTAGCAAATGGTATTAGCGCACTACCCAAACCCCCTCACCGTGAACTCTACTTGAGAATTTTCTCTGGTGCAGAAATGTGCCTGGCCCTTGCACATGGCAGGCTGCTGGGAAGTTAACACCCCTAGGAGCAAAATGCAACCTATCTTGAATGGAATTTAGTAGATAAATGCTCTAGCTCAAGTGGGATGTCTTCCAGATGTGTTCTATAGTATCTCACTGGGATTGAGCCCTAGTAGCCAAAAGCGATAAACACTCACTGATCAACCTTGTGCTGGCTTCCTTCCCTTCCCTATCTCACTTCCCCCGCAATGGAGCCTCCTGGGATCGCTTCTCAAGTAAACTATTTGCACTCCAATCCTAGTCAAATCAAATCAGGGTCTGTTTCTGGGAGAACCAAACCTAATACAGCAAAGTGAGGGCACAGAACATTCTAGAAAGAAGGAATGGCATCAGAAGGGGCACAGAGGCATGGTAGAAAGGAGCTGAGTATGGCTGAAGAGCAGTTCAAGGAATTCGAGAAGATGAACTAGAAAGGTAGGATGGAGAATCATGAATGCCTTGCCAACAAGTGGCTTTACCTTCCGTGGAAGGAAGGATGGTGAGATTAGAATGGAATTTTTTAAGAAGTCCCTCAGATGATTTGGCAGTGGGCAGGGCACTGTCTGGAGCAGGAAGAAAAAAGACCCTCTGTTCCTCCCTGGCTCAGTTGCCCAATGCTCCAGGCTCTGTGCTCCAGCTCTGCAGAGCTCTGGGGCTCAGATCCCCACTCCAGCCTGACCTCCTGCCTTTCTGCTTAATTTGTAGCTGCCTTCATCACTGCCAGGCTGAGCCTGCTGGGCTGCGGCACAGTTGCTGGGGATGGGCGGAGCTCCGGTCGGCCAACAGGCGGCCACACTTGTTACCAGGTCTGGGGCTGCAGCTTATCCCCACAGGCTCTGCACGCGGAGTTTTCCTTTCTGCAGCCATGCTTTACCGCGCACCCCTTGCCTGTCTCCACCCTCGCTGCAGCGCGCATCCGAGGGTTCCCATTCGGCAGTCATTGATATTCCTGTCTTGTTGTTGGCTCCTGTCAATGGAGAATTGGGAGGCATTTGCCCAGTAGGCTGGGGAAGGACCAGGTGCTTTTCCGGTCTGCCTGGATACAGAGATGGGAGATTTGTTGGAGCAGGTTTTGATAAGCAGTTCTGTGCCTGGTTTTCTGTCCCTCCTGTGCTTCTTTTACTTTAATTCTTTCTTTCTCCCTTCCTTACGCCTGCCAGGCCCTGGACAGACATTCAGGATTCTGAGATGACTCAGACAAAATCTCTGCTGTCAGAAAGACCCCAGTCTAATGGGGGGAAACAGAACATGAACCAATAATTACAATATTGTGTGCTGACTACTATGATTGAGTTATTTACGTATTTTGATTATTTGTTGAATGAAGAAATGAAAGAATGTTAGGGTAGGGACAGGGAGGCCCAGGCAGGGAAGGCTCCATGGAGGTGAGGGCACCTGAGCTGCATTTGGAAGGGCTGGTTATAGTCAGGAGCGTCTGCTGTCAGCACCATACTAGGCTCTTTGAGCTCCAGTGCTCACGAGAACACTATGGGGTAGATAGCCCTACTTCACAGAGGAAGAAACCCCCAGGGAGATTAGATAAATTGCTTGAGACCATAAAGGAGCAAGTGGTATAGTCAGGATTCCCAAAACAGCTCTGTCTTCCAAAAAGCCTGGGGTTATTCCACTCCACCATACTGCAGGGCCTGGGGAGCAGTTTGGGCAAAGGTTTGGAGGCACATCAAAGATGACACAGGGGCTGATTTCTGGGACCCTTGGCTGCCATGCTCTCTAACCCCCAGCACTTTCCAAAGCTCTCGCTATGGCTTGTAGGAAAAGTCTAAGTGGCCAGTGAATGAATGTTCAACCCTTCTTCCTAAAGTTGGGAATTAGAGTTTGAACCTCAGCTCTTCTGTGTAGGCTTTGTGACGTTAGGGAAGTCTTCTCCCCTCTGTGAGCCTGTTTCTTCATTTCAAAATAATAGTACGATTATTATCCTGTAAAGTAGTGAGAATTCAAGGGAAGATATGATCTGTTCAAGATGACATTAGGATACCCGGGGCTGGCTCCCGATGGAGGGGTTGGCTGAATCATCAACCGAGGGGACTTTTAAATAATTGGATGGAAGATGTCTACTATCTGCCAAGAAATGAGAGTGCTGGCAGAAAGCCTACAGCTAGCTTGCTTCGAATGGACCAGATGCTATTTCGGAGATGAGAAAAGGCATTCTCTTGATACTGGCAGTGCTGGGAGAAGATAAAAACCAGAGAATAGGAATACTGACTCACTCCTGAGCAGTAACACAGGTAGGCAAGCCAACCAGGTGCCTTCAGTCCTCCACCCCGTGTGTTGGCACAGTCCTGCAAGCATGCAGGGTCAAGGGGAGGGGGCGGAGAGAGAGTGTTGACGGGCTTTCAGGGAGAATCAAATTCAGTGAGACAACAGTCAAGTATTCGACCTTGTACCTTCAGATCCCTGGAGCTGGCTGTTTCCAAGAGCAGAAGAAATGGGGCCATCTGCTCAGAGCTGGCCCTGGCACTAAGGAACCTTTCCCTGGGGACAACTGTGTGGGAACTCACACAGTGTGGAGTCATGGGGTAGGGCTAGGGAAAGCTTTCTTCTTAACGTACCACCACTTACACCAAGAGCGAGGATAGGGTTGGTTCATTTTCACTTTGCCACTTACTAACACGTTGCTCTTCTTCCTTAACTGAAAATTTGTGAAAATGATTCCTACCTCCTAGGGTTGTTATGAGGATTAAATGAGAGAACAAAAGTTTTCTCTTACAATGCTTAGGGCTTAGTGTTGTTAGGTGCCATTGAGTCGATTTCAATTCACAGCGACCCCATGTGGCAGAGTAGAACTGCCCCATAGGATTTTGTAGGCTGTAATCTTTACAAGAGCAGATTGCTAGGTCTTTCTCCTGTGGAACTGCTGAGTGGGTTCAAACTGCCAACCTGCCAGTTAGCAGCCAACCACTTAACGCTTGTGCCACCAGGGCTCCTGAAAAAACCAAACCTGTTGCTGTTTGAAGGAGTGGCTGGTGGATTTGAACTGCTGACCTTTTGGTTAGCAGCGGTACTGCTGCACTGCTAGGACTCCATACCAGGGCTCCTAAAAAAAAAAAAAAAAACAACACATCAAGTCGATTCTGACCCATAACAACCCTATAGGACAGGTTAGAACTGCCCCATAGGGTTTCCAAGGAGCGGCTGGTGGATTTGAACTGCAGCCGTATCACTTAACCATTATGCTACCAGGGCTCCCCAGGGCTCCTAGACAGTGCTCGATAAAGATGGCTATAATTCTGACCTTATGCCATCTCACCAATAAAGGAGAGCTCAACTTTTTTGTTTTTCTTTTTAGCCCAAATCAGCTTCCCAAGAGAGGTATTAGAATCACACTTTAAAAATAAAATCTTCACATGGAACCTCATAGGTCATCCCAATCCTTTCATTTTACATATGAGGAAACTGAGACTCAAAATAGAATTGACTTTAGAATATTACATAGGTATTAAGCAGTAGGAGTCCCTGGGTAATGGCTGAGTCCCTGGATTCATCTGTTAACCAAAAGGTTGGGGGTTCAAGTCCACCCAGAGGCATCTTGGAAGAAAGGCCTGGTGATCTACTTCCAAAAAAAAAAAAAAATCAGCCATTAAAAACCGTATGGAGAGCACAGTTTTACTTTGACATACAAGAAATCACTATAAGTCAGAGTTGGCTTGATGGCAACTAGTTTTTTTTTTTATTAAGTGGTGAACCAGGGATTCAAATACATTATCTGTCTGTTTCATTATGTTTCTTTATTTTAAAAAATTGTAGCTATCATGTTCCAGACACTGCATCGGGCACTTTTCACACATGATCTCATTTTAATATTCTGTGACAACTCTGCAACAAATGATTAATCCCACTTTGCAGATGAACAGCCTGAGTCTCATGTAAGAAACTACATGAGATGGCATTGCTAGTGACTGAGGCAGAGGATAGAACCACGTGGCCAGACGCTCAAGATCTAACTGGCCCACAGTCTGAGAGTCTCCAAACAAGGCTGGGGGAGTCAGGGGCTGCCTGCTGACTCTAAACCAATAGCGTGTGTATTGGCTACTTGTAAATATTTCTTGCTACCACCTGCAAGGTTCCTTCTTGGAGAGACGCTGTAGCAGAGGTCGAGGGAGGGGATTGCCTTCCGCACTGACTTGGTACAGAAAGCTCAGCTGTGACCCTGGGGTGCATCAAACGCTGAGTGTAAAGGTTGCTCTTTCGTTCATCTTGAAGTGGTGTGATGTTGGTGCTGGGAAACAGTCTCTAATGAATCCTATGAGTTTCTCAGATGGGTGAAACCCACTCTTTGCTGCTCATGTGTGCATGACAGAGATGTTCCTCTGTCACCATGGCAACAGCCAATACACTGGCATCCCACAAGAGGCCAGAGCTGCTCTGTGGGGAGCTGTGGTCCTAGCTAGGCGGGGGAAGAAGTAGGGTGGAGTGGTGGTGGTGGTGGTGGTGGTAGTGGTGGTGGTGGTGGGATGTCTCATCAGCTAGATTCTTTTTGCTTGAGTCTAGCTCATTCCTGGGGCAGGAATGTTTATACAGGGTCGCTGCTGCACAACCCTCCTATGTCTGCAGGATTTGGGGCAAAGGGAGATGGCAGGGAAAGTTACAAGGACAGTCCTGGAGGGTATATTATTTCTCCTATGGCTTCTGATAAAAGTGTTTATTAGGTAAGCTACTGATGGATGGCACCTTTTGAGGGGTCTGTCAGTATATCATAATGGAGAATCTCATGGGTTTTGCAGGCAGCCAGGCCTGCCTTCCAGCCCTGCAACTTTTTTTTAGTTCTAAGATCTCATGTTTATTGGTGTAACCTAAGTCTAAATTGCTTCTTTGGTTAAAAGGGGCTATTCAACCCCTCCCTTGTGAGAGACTGAATGAGATAACACATGGGCAGTGTCTGGCAGGCAGTAGGTATCTAGTCAGTAGTAGTTATTATTGTGTCCCCAATACTGTGAGAGAAATGAAGATTTAGGAAGGGGACCATCTAGACTCTCTTAAGTCAGGGGCAGACTTGGAATTAGAATTCATGTCACCTGTGCTTCTCCTGGGCTCCTCTGCTTCTCTCTCTCCCTAAACCATCTGGTCTGTCAGTGTTCCGTGCTTGCTCCCCAGATTTGGCTCCTGTATGCCTTGGCTGAGCCCAGTAACATCAGGTGATTGTTTCCCTCTGTGAGGCTCCCCTCAGAGAATCTCGCAACACTAGACCTTGGGGATCACCCAGCACAGCTACCTCTCCCTCATCTCCAGGCCAGGAAATGGAAGCCTAGAGAGAGTTGTTAAGTGCCTTGGTCAAGGTCACCTAGGAAGGTAGAAGCCATTAGTCGAAGTGGTTGTTTCGTTTATTTTAGCAGATATGACTAAGCCAGGGAGTCACAGAAGAGAATCAACCTCATGTATGCCTGCATTCTCTTGAGTGTTTGATGTTGAGATAAGTGTGTGGGGAGAGTCCTTCTTTGTGTTTTAGTTGTGGGGCTGGCAAGCTCTGAGATTCCCTTCGTGTCATAGGTATTAATAGCTAACATTTGCACAGTGTTTTACAGCTTATAAAATGCACTCATATACTTACCTCATTTAGTCCTCACAATAGTGCTTCAAGGTAGTTATGATAATTATCATTCTTCTTTTACAGATGGGGAAACTGAGGTTAAAAGTGACTTGCTCAAAGTCACACAGTTACCAAGTAGCAGATTTTGGAATTGAGCTTATATCTGTGTGATTCCTAACTATAGCAAACTGGCCCTGTTGACATGGGGTTATCTTTGGGGAACTTAATTTTGGGGGCATAGCTGTCTTCTGCTGACCCTACCCAGAAGTAAAGAGGGAAGCATCCACAGGGATGACTGCAGCATTGTCAAGAAGGCCCACCTGAATGAAGATTGGGTTCTCCAAAACGTTAGCTAAAGTGCTTTGTCACTTTCTAAAGTGCTTCCCAAGGCAGACACTAAAAGCCAGTTGCTGTCAAGTCAATTCCAACTCATAGCGACTCATGTGTTTCAGAGTAGAACCATGCTCCACAGGGCTTTTAATGGCTAATTTTTCTGAAGTAGATCTCCAGACCTTTCTTCGAAGGTGCCTCTGCGTGGGTTCAAACTGCCAACTCTTCAGTTAGTAGTCAAGCACGTAACTATTTGCACCACCCAGAGACTCCAAGGCAGACACTCTGTCTGTCACTAATTGGGAAGTCAAAGACTGGAATTGCAGATTGGAATTGCAGAGCCGGGACTAGAAGCCACAATTTCTGACTCTTAAATTCTTTCTGCTTCTCTTTAGGACAGGTAGGTTCCTGATTCTGAGAGGTGAGCAGGGACCAAGGATGGCATGGCTCCAGAAAATTTCCTTGTCTAACAGGTAACCCAGACAAGCATTTTGCCAGGTGGCTGGGTGCCGCAGGTTTTCCTTTAAGCTAGGATTTTGAGCTCTGCCTACAGAAGGACACTCAATTCCGTGATGTACTCAACCTTCTCCTTGTGAGCTTTTCCACAGCATTGTTGCTCCGGGGAAGAGAGAAATCAGAGAGGCGAAAAAGCATTTAAATTAGTTCCTGATTTTAGCAGGATTCTTTCATCTGCAGTCTCCAGATGTTTACTTGTGTTTACAGTTCAGTGGAAAGATGAAGAAAACGCAAGAAGAACCTCAAAGAGTCCTGGGCTGCCAGAACTAGAAGGGACTCCCGAGATTCTGACAGTTGGCTGAGGCGGTGGCTGAGTGATGGAGAAAGTGAGGGGAGACCCCTCCACTGATTGCTCTGGGAGAAGTGCCTTCCACCTGGAGACAGGAGAATGGCTGGTTGACCTCAGAGTGATAGGCAGAAAAGGCCCTGACTGCTCCAGAATTCTATATTTTGTAGAACTTCCTGGATCCAAATCCTGTTTCTCCTTCAATTCCAGGGAAATGGCGGGACATAAAATAGACTGATGTTAGCTGCCGCTGAGTCAGCCCCCAACTTATGGTGACCTCATGGACAATGGAGTGAAATGCTGTCTGGTTCTTGGTTGGGCCATCCCCTATGATTGCCATGACTGGCAGATCAGACCACTATTATCCATCAGATTTTCACTGGCTGATTTTTTCAGAAGATTGTCAGGGCTTTCTTCCTTGTCCATCTTAGTTTGGAAGCTCTATTGAAAGCTGTTCAGCATCATAACAACATACAAGACTCCCCTGACAGACCGCTGGTGGCTGCACGTGAGGTGCATAGGCCAATACTGCTATAATATTCTCCCTGAATTTGGAATCTGGATCTACAGGTAAGAAAAAGGGAAAGATTTTCATTGTAGCTGACTACAATTCTAGTCCATTTATAATAAAACATCTTTGCCTGCTGCAAAGACACTTCTTGGTGAAGACTCACTGGAACATGGAGGATATTTGTTTAAGCAGATATGATTTACGGTTGTACCAACTAATGAAAGACTTCTGATCATATACAACTGATTAATGATCACCCGTGCCCAATTATTAGACAATATAGTCTGTTCTTCCATAATAATAATATTATTATTAAAACCTACTAGAGAATAACCGAATAATTTAATGGAATATTTGATAAACATTTTTAATGGTCACGTGGGTGTCTATGGTTTCAATGAGGAATCTAAAGAAGCTCTCTGGGAACATCCTGATCCTGCTCCCAAGATTGGGGCACTTGCTGTGTGTTGGATGTTATGTCAGGCTTTGTGGATTTTTCCTGAGGGAAGCAGAAGACAGAATCCCTCACCTTGAGGTGCTTGAAAAAAATCTAAGCTGGATAGACAAAAGACTATCCATAAACATACACATACACATACACATACACGTACACGTACACGTACACGTACACGTACACGTACACGTACACGTACACGTACACGTACACGTACACATACACATACACATATACACAAGTACAACCTCTCAGAGCCTCCCCAACAAATGTTTGAGTACATACTACATGCCAGGTGCTATTTATTCCAAGGCTTAGGAAATATAGTGTAAACAACACAGAGAAGGTCTTTTTCTTCAAGGAGTAGATCTACACATTCTTACAACTTCCACAGTCCAGCCTCCCTGACTTTCTCTTGCCACCTCGCCTGTCTTGGTTGCCTTCTCCACTCTTTCCTGCCTGTCTGCAGTTCATCCATTTTATAAGACCTAATCCCTACCTCCACTGTGAAATCTCCTACTCCAGAGATCTCCTGTTCCTCTGGTTCCTTCAATACTCACTGTCTGCTCCACTTTCTGATCACTCACAGAATGCTCTAGTTGTATGTTGCTAGTTATGTGTTCACTTGTTTATGAGCTGTTTTCTTAAGGGCAGAATTTGGGTCTTATTCATTCGTGAATCCTCAGTAGCCTTCAGTACCTAGCTTAATGCCTAGCACATATTAGGCATTATTGATTGGCTGATTTTTTCTATTATACATACACTATAAGCTTAATGGTTAAGGGGAATTATTTAGTGAAACATAAAAAAGTAAAAACCCACTGTGATCATTAAGTTTGTATGTCAGCTTGGCTGGGCCATGATTCTCAATGGTTTGGTGGTTATGGTGTAGTTTGGCAGTCATCTAATGATGTGATCACCTCTATGATGAGATTTGATATAATGTGATCACATCCATATGGGATCAGCTATGAGTAGCCAATCTGTTGAAAGGGAGTTTCCTTGGGGGTGTGGCCGGCATCCAATATAGGTGAGCTTTCTGGCAAGGCTAGGGGGCTTTTGCTCGCTCTGAGTCTTGCAGCTGGCTCCTGTTTGTTTGACTTCTGGTTCTTGGGACTTGAGCTGCTGTCTTGCCTGCCAGTCTTAGGATTCATCAATCTCCACAGCCTGTGAGCCTGGTGAAGCCTCCAGTCTGACTCACAGACTTGGTACTCTGCAGCCTCTACAACTGTGTGAGCCATTTCCTTGATATAAATCTCTCTTTATGTATATATTTATAGAGATTTATATCAAAGAAATGGTTGAGTGCTACGGCTGCTAACCAAAGGGTCGGCAGTTTGAATCCACCAGGCGCTCCTTGGAAACTCTATGGGGCAGTTCTACTCTGTCCTATAGGGTCACTATGAGTCGAAATCGACTCGAGGGCACTGGGTATGGGTATATATATTTATATGCTTTACTGGTTTTGCTTCTCTAGAGAACTCAGCCTAAGACACCCTCTATCAAAAAAAAAAAATTGAAGTTATGCAGTGTCTGAAATCCCACCATTAGAGAATCATGTCTTTGGATAAGATTCCTTTGATCATCTTAAAAACACTCCTAGGAAGGGCAATATATTAAATTAATTCATATTATAAATGACGTATCAGCTTTTTTTCTCCAATAGACACAAGAATTGAATTGGTTAAGAGTACAGTTCAGTTCTCAAATAACTGAGTCCTTACTATGTGCCAGGCACTGTGCTTGGTGTTGGCCTATCTTTGAAAAGCTTACATCCTAGTTAGGGAAAGAAAAGAGTTGCCAGAATATTTTATTATAATTTCTTTGGGGCTATGGCAAAGTCACAGGATATGAAACACTTAGCCCAGAGAGTTGAGGGAAGGCTTACTAGAGGAGTCATCAACTTGTGTACCTCCATGTCTTCTCTGTCTGAGTGTTTCCCCCTTCTCTGCTGGTAAACTCCTACAGCTGCCTCAAGACCCATCTCAAATGTCATCTCCTCTGAGAAGCCTTTCCTAACCCTCACAGGCAGAATGATCACTCCTTTCTTGGTGTTCTTAAACTACCTTGCCCAATTGTATTATACATCCAATTGTGAATCATTGTTTCTCTGTCTCTCCTTGCCCTCTTAATCCCCCAGTTCACATAGATTGTGAGCTTCCTGCAGGTAGGGACCACTTTTCATGCATTTCAGTCTTCCCAGTTCTTACCAGTGTGCCTGGCACATGGCAGATGGGAAGACTACTGCATTAGTATAGTTGCGTAGAGGCCTCTCTGACACCACTGGGTCTCTGGCTCAGAGCTGGATTGTGTATCTCCAGGCCCCCAACTGAGTGCCAGCTGTGACGCAGGGAGCATGATCTGCCTGCCAATATTAGTGACAAGCCCCTCATTGATTCCATTCAGCCCAGTAAATACTTCCCGAAAACCAATTCAAATAAGAATAAGAATTCAGCCACCACTACTGTCATACCTACTGTGTACCAGGTGCTTTACATACATTAAATCCGTGTAATAACTTTGAAAAGTGTTATTTGTCCCCTTTTGTGAGCTGAGGAAAAAAAGGCTCAGAGGGGCAATTTGCCCAAGGTCACACATTACCCAGGGCCGCCTGACTACAAAGTATATCTGCCATATCCTGCTCCAATACAACGGAGGTAATAAGCGTATCTCATGAGAGGTGAAAACGAAGGTTCAGGGGTCACACAAGATTTAGTGAGTACACATGGGAAGACTATCAGAGAAGTCTTCATGGAGGCTGAGGCAGCTGCGACCAGTGAATGACCTGGGAAAACTAACAGAAAAATTTTGAAGAAATGGCCTTCCTGGTACTACATAGGATGGCAAGGTATGTCAACAAAGCAAACACTGGAGGGCTGGGGAGTCTTAGATATCCCACCGGGGGCTCCTGCGCGGGGCGGGGGATAGGGGCGGCAGCAGCCTTACCCGTGCTCTCCTTTCTCTGGTTAATGAGGAGGGGGAGAGGAGTACGAGCTGTCAGATGAGCCATGCATAAAGTGCAGGCACTGGAAATGCACCCCATGCCCCCTTCCAAAGCAGGGTGGAGAGAGTCCTCTGGATCCGTTTTCCCCCATCCAAAGTGGAAGAAATAGCCCTTTCCATCCCTACGCGGATGGGAGGGGGTAACTTGCCTCTGTCACCTTGGAGTAGGGGAGATGTCTCCTTTTCTCCCCAGCATTGAGGAAAGGGTAGTTTTTTTTCTTCTCACCACGGGGTGTGTGTGTATGGAGGAGGGGGGCGGATTATTCCTTTCTGTTTCACCTGGGGTTGGGGAGACGGCACCTTTCTCCCCAGCATTGGGGAAGGAGACAGTTCTTTTTTTTCTTTATATACGGTGTGTGGGGGGTGTGTGTGGGGGGGGGTGTGCGTGCGTGTGCGTGTGTGTGTGTGTGTGTGTGTGTGTGTGTGTGTGTGTGTGAGGGAGATGGCTCTTTTCTCCCTCACCTCAGGGCAGAGAAGCTGACGCCTCTCTTCCCTCCAAAGGGGGTGGGAAAGGTTCCCTTCGCTTCCATCTCGGGGGAAGGGAGACATGGCTCTTTTCTCCCATCCAAAAAGGTGGTAGGGACTCTGGGCCCCCTTTCCCTCCCTTCGGGGACAAGGACGGCTCTTACGCCCTCCCCACACGCACACAGGTGGCAGAAGGGCTCCCGGCGACGCGCTTCGCGCGCCAGCGGCAGGTCGGGGCGGGGCCGGCTCTGCGGCGCGGGGCGGGGCTACCCGAGGCCCCGCCCCGCCCCGCCCCCGGCCGCCCGCCCCCTCGCGCCGAGCGCCGCGCCGCCCGGCTCGCTGGCCCAGTCCGCGGCGGCTGTCTGCTGGGCTCGCGCCGCGGGGTCTGCCGGGCTCGCGCCGCGCGGGCCGCACCTCAGCCGCCTCGGGCGCCGCCTGGGTCTCGCCCCCCGCCCCTCGTCCGCCCTCCGCCCGCGCCGCCGGCCCGCCGCCCCGCGCGCCCCAGCCCCTCCGGCCAGATGATGAACTTCCTGCGGCGCCGGCTGTCGGACAGCAGCTTCATCGCCAACCTGCCCAATGGCTACATGACCGACCTGCAGCGGCCCGAGCCCCAGCAGCCGCCGCCGCCGCCGCCCCCCGGCTCGGGCGCCGCCCCGGCCTCGTCGGCAGCCCCGGCCGCGTCGCCCGGCCCCGAGCGGAGGCCGCCGCCCGCGCCGCAGCCCGCGCCCCAGCCCGCCGCGGCGCCGTCGGTGGGCAGCAGCTTCTTCAGCTCGCTGTCCCAAGCCGTGAAGCAGACGGCCGCCTCGGCGGGCCTGGTGGAGGCGCCCGCGCCCGCCGCCGCCCGGAAGGCCAAGGTGCTGCTGGTCGTCGACGAGCCGCACGCCGACTGGTGGGTGCCGGCCGCCGGGCTGCGGGGCTCGCGAGGAGGAGCGGTCGCGGGGCTCCGGGGAGGGGTTAAGGCCCCCCCAAAAAGGGGCCCCGCGCTGTCCCGCGGGGGGGACGAGGTGGGGGGCAACGCGTGTGCACTGGGGGTGACCCCGCTTGGCTGCAAAGGGGAACCCGAGCTAAAGCACTTCGTCAGTTGGCTCAAGCCCCCAAGAGAAATCAGAGGAGGAGCTACTTTATGCAACAGAGACGGCTCTTAAATAAGAGTTTCTTTTGGGGGGGAGGGGTTTCACACTTTTCAGCTTAGACATCCAAAAACGGAGGTGAAAATGGTCCCGAAGGGGCGTTTCAGGCCGATAAGAAAGGTCCTACTTTAGGGGGCACGGAGTGGGAACGGACCTGGGTATTTTTTTGAGGGGAAGGTGATGGTGTATTTTAACCCGGACCTCAGAAGGCCGACAGCAAGGTTGATAAGGTGACAGGTGGCGGCCCAGGGGTACTTGGGCTTGTTCCCCCCGAGCGTGTTTGTATTTTATGCAGCAGGAAGGGGTTTGTGCATTTGTCTGTTTTTGGATGTGTGTGTGGGGGGAGGGTTGGAAATGATGGTGGCTTATTTCAGCTGAAAAGATGAAGACTGAGGTTAAAAAATATTCTGGATCATGAGAAGGACACAAATAGAAAAAGAAGTCTACCTGAGTGCAGTAAACGGGGAACTTCAAGAAATTGTTTTTCCTTTTTTTTTTTTAAAGGGAAGCGTAGCATTTTTCCAACTTAAAATGGTGAAGGATGGGGGGAAATGTTACCTCTAGTTGTTGGAAGCACGAATGAGGTCCCAGGAAGACAAATGAATTAAAAGAGGATGTATTTTACGCAGCAGAAGTTACCCCAGGGGATGGTTTGGGTGGGTGGTGGTGGTGGAATTGACTGGTGAAGGGACAGACAGCTTGAAGAAATGACAGGTGAGGAATCTGGGTTGCTTTTTCTTCAGGAATATGGGGAAGAGTTTTTTTTTTTTTTCTTCCCCCTTTCTCACAGGGTTTGAGGTTGGAGACTGAACCTGAGTGCCCCCTCCCAAGAGGGAGGCACAGAGGGACCACAGAGATGTTTATTTCCATTTCCTCTTTTGGCTGCTTAACTGCTTCTCTCTCTGTCATTCTCTCATTGGGAGATGGGAGAGAGGGAGGGCGGGCTGGTGTGGGTGTGATGGAAGTGAGATGTACATACATGCAGTGGAGATGCCCTCCTGCTGGCCGCTGATGTGACCATTCTGAACAGTCATTTGGGAGACTTGTGTGTTTGGCCTTTTCTCTTCAAGACAGAAAGTAGAAAATCAAAAGGGACCTTTTGCCAGGAAATGACAAAGACACAAATAAAAGTTGGCCATTGGCAGCCCCCCAGGACAATTATTCTCACTCAGTTCAGATCAACAAGTACTTATGAACAGTTTCATGATCCAGTTATTTTCTGCTTTGAGTTTTTTGTTGATGCCATGTGTTTTCATTAATGGAAGTATGCTGAATCATTGCGTGTGTCTGAATTTTTGGTAGGTGATAGGGATTTTTTTTTTCATTGCCCCCTCCCACAAGGAGGCATATGATATACTATTAATTCTACCCCAGAGTCCCCACCAGAGTCTACTGGTACATGTGTGTAACAAATAAAAATTTTCCAAAAATTTCTATTTTTCCTACCAAAAAATCAGACACCTCATATAATAAATACCCTGTAAAAACAGTAATTTGCAGCACACACCCGTTGCTTTGGTTTCAAACAGCCATAAAAGCCCCTGTCTTGTGGTAGCACACACTCTCAGTGGTACAACAGCTTCCCAATAAGCCCCAGAGGCTGAAAAAGTTCATGGTTGGGATACACAAACACTGGGCACAAAAGGATTAAAGAGGAAGGGAAGGTAACTAAACTTTAAAGGACGTCCGTTATGGCCAAACAGTGTTCTAGGAGCATAATATCTCACTGAATTCTCACCAGGAAACTGAGGTTTAGAAAAGGTAAGTAATGTGCTCACAGATAGACAGGCCAGCCAATGACAGAACCAGGATTTGAATTTAGGCCCCTCTGACTCCGCTATTGCCACTCCACTGTGTTATATTGCCCTTCTATTATCATTATTAGAAATATTAACAGTAAGCTCTTTATAAGTGCTAGGCAGTGTGAGGGCTTTAAGAAGAGCTCACACTCAAATTTAGGAGACAAGCAGGATACATGAAACAGTTAACAAAAGGAATCTTAAATTATTGGTTGAGACATTGTTTCAGACATTCAATAAACAGAGTAATTAGTGAGAATCAGGGTTATTGGGGAGGGCTTCACAAAAGTTGAATCTTGAAGAAAGGCCAGGAAAAGAGAGAAATGGAAATGAGATTGGTGCGTCATTTTTCCATGCAAGAATCTGACCCTCCTGCACCTTGTCCTGACCGCCTATCCTGTTAAAGATGTTTGTTTGTTTTGGGTCTAATGACCACTTACCTGAAGCCACAGCTAGGTAGATACGCATTTGTATGGGTACTATGAGGTTGCTGCAGACTTGTGTTTGGTTCTGAATGCCTCAGTGGTGTGAGCTTGGAAACCCTTTGGAGAGTAGTATTCTCTAGGAAGACTGTCTGCGTGGACCAGAGAATTTGCCTTTTTTTTTAGACTTAGCTTCTCATGGAAGTAGTACAAGCTGCTTTTTCTGTGGGCTGACTTTCAACTGTTTTCTGATTTTCTCTGAAGTAATAACATTGATTTAATGAAACCCAGTTTGAGTCTAGTGCCTGACAGCAGTTCTGTGTTTCTGTCCTTAATAGCAGTTCCCAGAATTGCAGAGTTTGTGTTCTTCTAACATGTGTCTCAGATTTGTTAAAAAAAAAAATCTCAGTTAAATATTGATGAACAGTTTTATTATTGAAAGGTCTCTGTGAGTTAAGGAGCAGGTGCCTGCTTATGACAAGTATAGTAACTTAAAAGGGTGCTTTTTGCTGTAAAGACTGATTTTAGATTAATTTGACTCATAGCTTAAGCAACCTAGATAGTATTCAGGGAACAGGTGTCATGTATGCCCAACATTATTTTCCTGGTGCTTAAATAGAAAAGCAGAGTGGAGCCACCCAGTAGAATTTAAGAATGTTGGTCCCATCTGAATTATAGAATGCTATTATTAAGGAGGATTTTAACAGGTATTTAAATAATTGGCGATTTAAAAGAAGGGCTTAAAATAGGCGGCCTCTCGGAGCAGTCTTAATACACAGCAGATTACTTTGAACTTCCATCAGTGTAATTGTGGGCAGTGGAATGGAAGTCCCTGGGTGGCACAGATGGTCAAGTGCCGGGCTGCTAGCTGAACGGTTGGCAGTTTGAGTCCACCCACACGTGCCTGGGAAGAAAGGCCTGGCAATCTACTCCCCAATAAAGCAGCCTTTGAAAGCTCTATAGAGCACAATTCTACTCTCACACACATGGGGAGTCCACTCAACAGCAACTGGTTGTTATTTTTTTGGGGGGGGGGTGGGGGAGACCTGATTAGATTGATAGAAAAATTGAGGACTGTTCTTTTTGTCTGTCTCTGTCCCATTCTAGCTCAAAATGTGTTTTCATGGTTTGCCTGAGATCTTTAGATTAATTGCACACTCAAGAATCATTGAAAAATATATCTGTGCCACTAAAAAATGAAATCAAGCTCATATACATTATTAATAATTGTTATTAGTGTTTTTTATGTCTCCTTTTAAGGTTCATTCCTAAGTTTGAAGCGCAGTTAAGACTGAACTTTAATGATCTTCCTGCCTAAGCAAGGAACAGGCATTCATTCGTGTGTGTTGTTTTTTTCTTCTGTGTATTTTAACTGGTGAAGAGGTAATTTTTCTTTTCTCAGAGTTGCTTTTGCCTCCATTCCAGGGACACGTGAGATTCATGCGTTTCTGATTCCAGTGGCCAGGTGAGCTCTTTGATCTAGCGCATCTGTGTTTAATTTGAAAATCAGCATAGCACAAGCACTCTTGATTATCTAGAGACTGCGGGTATGCTAAGTCAACAGATGTTTATTGAGCACGTTCTCTGTATAGGGTAGGTATGCCAAGAAATACGAGACATAGTACCTGCTTGCTAGGAGCTTACTGTCCAGGTGAGTAGATAAGATTTTTTTTTTTTTTTAAGTTTACTAAAAACTAGCCCCTTGTATTCAAAGTATGGTCCCTGCCTCAGCAGCGTTAGCATCAACCAGGAGCTTGTTTAAAAAAAAAAGACCAGTTGCTGTCCAGTCAGTTTCAACTCATGGCAACCCCACATGTGTCAGAGTAGAACTGGGTTCCTTAGGGTTTTCAATGGCTGATTTTTTGGAAGTAGATTTTTTTTTTTTTTTAGATAGCCAGGCCTTTCTTCTGAGGTGCTTTAGGTAGACTTGAACCTCCAGCCTTTAGGTTAGCAACTGAGCGCATTAGCCATTTGCACTAGTGGATCTACGAGCTTGTTAGAAATACAGAATCTCGGGTCCCATCTCACATCTATTGAATCAAAATTTGCATTTGAACAAATCTTCAGGTGATTCATGTGCACAGTAAATTCAAAATGTGCTGAATTAAAAGATATGTGATTAGTGCTAAAGTAGTAGCCACACCCCAACTACTATCCATTATTCAACAACTGCTATGTACCAGATGTACTTAGGCCTTTACAAATCACATTTAATCTTTACAATAGCAATCCAAATGGGAACTACTGTAGAAGTTTAAAAGAATAAGAGATGGATGTGGGTTAGAGTGGGAAGGGAAAGTTTCACGGAAGAAGTGAGATTTGAACTGAGCCTTGAATAATTTTTTTTTTATTGTACTTTAGATGAAGGTTTACAGAACAAACTAGTTTCTCATTAAATAGTTAGTACACATATTGTTTTATGACATTGGTTAACAACCCCACGACATGTCAGCACTCCCCTTCTCGACCTTGGGTTCCCTATTACCAGCTTTCCTGTCCTCTCCTGCCTTCTCCTCCTTGCTCCTGGATTGTTGTACCCCTTTAGTCTCATTTTGTTTTATGGGCCTGTCTAATCTTTGGCTGAAGGGTGAACCTCGGGAATGACTTCATTACTGAGCTAAAAGGGTGTCCAGGGGCCATATTCTCCAGAAAAAAAAAAAAAAAAAAGAGCCTTAGATAATTTGAATCCAAAGAAGTAGTGTTGATTCAGTCCAGACAGTAGAGGGCATAAGGAAAATACAGTGGCAAAAAAAGAGGGAGACAACTAAGAGCCGGGGTTAATGCATTATGTAGGCAGCTCCTGTTCCCATTCTTTTTCTGGCCAGCCTTTGGGCATCTCATTAAGAATAGGGGAATTTGAAGTGCATTAGTTAGTTTGGATCAGGGCTTGTGAGTGGCTCTGGAAAAATCTATGGGTTGGAACTTGGGGAAAGCTCAAGTGAGGTTTGGAGTATTTCTCTGCTAAGTATTTATATGTCCTTGTTTCTGACTAACACAAGCATACGGATTCCATAGAACTTTATTGTTTATAGCAGCAGTAGCCTATACTTTAGAATTCTAGAATATTAGATTTGGAAGACCATCTGGGTTACTTTATATATGGGGAAGTCTTGGTCTGGAGAGAGGAAGTGGCTTGTTCAAAGCCACTCAGCTCATTAATGCCAGAAACCAGAACTAGAATCCAGAACTTCATTCTCTCTACCAAGCTTTTTTCACTATATCATAGTACTACAGTATCTTTGTATTTTTATTGCCTTTCTGCCTTCCTGACTTATCTTTCTGCATCCCTGATTCAAAGATCAGTGGACACCATTAATCTTATAATGATAGCATTTTGAACTTGAAGGACCGGAGTGCTCATCTAGCCAAGAGAAATGGAATAATTTGCCCAAGGTCAAATAAGTTAATGAGAGAGTGAGAACTAAAACTCACCGTCTTCTGACTCCAGCTGAAGTTTCTTTCTACTTTTATGTCACTCTTTCAGTAGATCCCTCAAATATATCCTTTTTCTTCTTAAAAATACTGTTTATGTCTTCTTGTAAAGACTCATTGTGGAACTGTTAGTAAATGCTTAAAAAAGTACCACATGAACACTCGTAAAAAACGTGTTGCTGTCGAGTTGATCCCAATACATAGCGACCCTATTGGACAGTATAGAGCTGCACCTTAGGGTTTCCAAGGAGTGGCTGGTGGATTTGAACAGCCAACCTTTTGGTTAGTAGCCGAGCTCTTAAGCACTGCGCCACCAGGGCTCGCACATGAGCACATCACACTATAACCACACCAGCAATTACACTGTTTTTATTTGTGTTACTATTGTTTCAGTGTAGTCATTCTAAAGTAGTTGAAGGAGACTCTTAGAGACCTTGGCATTGAAATCCAACTCTCTGATAAAGTTAATAGGACCTGTGTTGCAATGATGACTTTCCTTTCAGGAACCTGTTTTTACTGTAGTGTCCTTGTCTACCCAAGATTGCTTACTATATTTCTGTACTGAAGTTCAGATCTGTGGTAAGAATAAGCCATTACCGTTGAGTTGATCCTGATTCATAGCATAGTCTTTTTAAATATTGTGCTGCACCCCCTACAAAGGAAAAAAGTAATGGAGGCCTGAATAGGAAACTTGTCAGAAGTGCATACCTTCCCTTCAAAATTTTTTAAATAATATTTTATTGTGTTTTTGGTGAAAGTTTACATAGAAATTAGGTTCCCATTTAACAATTTCTTTACATACTGTTTAGTGACATTGGTTACATTTTTAATAGTTTATCAACATTCTTGTTTCCCTTCTGGTTGTACTGTTCCCATTAATCTAGCTTCCCTGCCCCCTTTACATTCCCATCTTTGTTTTAGGGTAAATGTTCACTGTTTGGTCTCATATAGGATGATTTTTCAAAAAGAGCTCAGTACTCGCTGGTGGTATTGTTTATTTTATGAGCCAATCTGTTATTTAGCTGAAAGCTGACCTCTGGGTGTGATTGTAATTTCAAGTTGAAGGGTATCTCAGGGCAACAGTCTTGAGGGTGTCTGTAGTCACTACTGGTACAGTAAGTCTGGTCTTTTTTAAGAATTTGAGTTTTGTTCTACATTTTTCTCCCGTTCTGTCTGGGACCATCTATTGTGTCCCTGGTCAGAATTGTTGGCAATGATCTAGTTCTTCTGGTCTCAGGATAGATACGTGCTATTAATCCTGCAGAGTAGTTTCTTCTATGAGTCTTTGAATTCCTTCTTTCTCTTTTGTTCCAGAGGAATAGAGACTAATAGTTAGAAGGCTGCTCACAAGCTTTTAAGACCCCAGATGCTACTCACCAAAGTAGAATGTAGAACATAAAGTTTATTGACTATGTTATGCCAATTGACAGAATTGTCCCCCAAGACTATGATAATAAACCTTTAAACCCAGTAAACCAGTCCCTTGAGATGTTTGGTTATGTCTAGGAAATACCTGTAATTGTGCCTCCTGTGTGGTTTATTATATATGTGAACGTATATCAGCACACGCAAACATACATGTACATATGCCTGCCGACGCACCAGTATATGCATATGCATATACTCACATATGCTTTTCCATACACATATGTGCATGCTTATCTACCTATGTGTTATGGATTGAATTGTGTCCCCCAGAAATATCTGTCAACTTGGCTGTCATGATTCCCAGTACTGTATGATTGTCTACCATTTTATCATCTGATGTGATTCCCTGTGTGTTGTAAATCCTATCACTATGATGTAATAAGATGGATTAGCGGCAGTTATATTGATGAGATCTGTAGGATTAGTGTCTTAAGCTGATCTCTTTTGAGATATAAAAGAGAGAAGTGAGCAGAGAGACATGGGGACTTCATACCACAGAGAAAGCAGTGCTGGGAACAGAGCACATACTTTGGACCTGAGGCTCCTGCCTTGAGATTCTCCCAGACCAAGGGAAGACTGATGACAAGGACCTTCCTCCAGAGTTGAAAGAGAGAGAAAGGCTTTCCCTGGAGCCAGTGCCCTGAATTCAGACTTCTAGCCTACCGAAGTGTGAGAGAATAAACTTCTCTTTGTTAAAGCCATCCACTTGTGGTATTTCTGTTACAGCAGCACTAGATGACTAAGACACTATGTAAACACACACATATTTTTTGGTCGTTGTTGCTGTTGTTGCAAAATTGCATAATATTTGCCAAAACATCCCTTATTCTTGTGTACTTCTTAGTGTCATCATTTACCTTGGTCAGGTTGTGCAGACTTCACCTACACTTGATAGTGCCTTTCCCATCACCAAAAGTAAGAATTATCTACTTTCTAGAAAGTGATTCCCCCTCCCTCCTCCTCTCATCCCCGGTAACTAGTAAAGAACATTTTTTGTATATGTATACCTATTCTTGTCTTTTTATAAAAGTGAGGCCATACAGTATTTGTCCTTTTTGATAGACTTATTTCACTCAACATAATGTCCTCCAGATTCCTTCATGCTGTGTTTTGAGAACTTGTCATTATTCTTTATAGCTGTGTAGTATTCCATTGTATGTAGGTACCACAGTTTGTTTACCCAGTTACCTGCTGATGGGCACTTGTTTCCATCTTTTTGCTATCATGAATAATGCTGGAATGAACATAGGTATGCATATGTTTATTTGTAACACTGCTATTAGATCTCTAGGGTATATACCTAGGAATGGGATTGCTGGATCATAAGGTATTTTTATTTCTGGCTTTGAGAAAGTGCCATACCATTTTCCATAATGGTTGTACCATTTTACAATCCCAGTGAATAAGGGTTTCAATCTCCCCACAACCTCACCAGAATTTGTTGTTTTTGGTTTTTTGATACTCAGTCCTGTTTTTGCAGGGGCGAGGTGGTATCTCATTGTACTGTTGATTTGCATCTCTAATGACTAGTGATTCTTCTCCTCAAATTTATAAAACAGTTTTACCTGTGATATGGTTCTTTTTTTTTTTTTTTTATGGTTCAGTGCAAAGTCTCTAGGTACTTTACTGCTAACCTAAAGGTTGGCAGTTGGAACCCACCTAGTAGCACTGCAGAAGATAGACTTGGTGATTTGCTTCCATTAAGATTAAAAAAACCCTATTAGGGAGTTCTACCCTGTAACACTTGGGGTTCTCACAAATCAGAATTGACTTGAGGGCAACTAACAACAGCAGCAACGTGGTTCGATGCAATTGAGCATCTGCCATAAGCCAGGTGCTTGGGTTTATAAGGATGAGTTGGGCATAGGCCTTGTCTCCTGGGAACTTCCAGTTCAAATAATGGAAAAGACACCATTTAAACAGAATTTTAATATAGAATGGTAATTAGTGTACAGAGGGTGCTGTGGAAACATAGAGGTCGGCTATCCTGAGGGGTGATGATATGGTTGTCCGAACCTTAGAAATGCTTGTTCAATAAAAACATGCTACCATGTATTTGGAAACCCTGGTGGTGTAGTGGTTAAGTGCTGCCAATGCTAACCAAAAGGCCAGCAGTTGGAATCCCCCTGGCGCTCCTTGGAAACTCTATGGGGCAGTTCTACTCTGTCCTGTAGGGTTGCTATGAGTCAGAATCCACTTGACGGCAACGGGTTTTTTTTTTTTTTTTGGTTATCATGTATTCTTATGTAAACCAGTTTGTGTCTTTGGACTTTGATTCTCTAAAGTCTATTGAATGAAAGGATTGGAACAAATATTCTCTAAGATCCTTTCCAGCACTACATCATTTCCATGGTGCAGTTTTATGCCATTTTCTTTTATAAATTTTAATTCTATAATTTTTTTCTATGTGGTAATGCTTGTAATCTTTGCAAGAGGAGACGTATGTCAGTACATGACTAAATATTTCTTTCTTAGATATCTAGTGTTACTATAACAGAAATACCACAAGTGGATGGCTTTAGCAAAGACAAATTTATTCTTTCACAGTCTAGGAGGCTGGAAGTCCGAATTCAGGGTGCCAGCTCTAAGGGAAGGCTTTCTTTGTCTGTTGGTTCTTGGGGAAGGTCCTTGTCATCAGTCTTCCCTGGTCTGGTTGCTTCTCAGCACAGGAAGGTTAGCCTTTTGGTTAGCAGCCGAGAGCTTAATCATTGCACCACCAGGGCTCATTTGACCAAGAATGACCCATTGCTGTTGAACTGATTCCGAGTCACAGCGACCATATAGGACAGAGTAGAACTGCCCGTAGGTTTCCAAGGAGCAGCTGGTGGATTCAAACTGCTGACCTTTTGGTTAGCAACCAAGCTCTTATCCACTGTGCCACCAGGGCTTCTTGACCAAGAATAGGAGGGTACATATTGGCCTTGATGTTTGTCCCTTGACAGCCGGCATTTCTGAAATTATAGCTAGTTTGGAGTAAAATTATAAAACAGATTAAGATTATAATTCAGTCTCCCTACCCTTTTCTCAACACAATGATCTGTTTATACATCTGCCTTCCCCCACTAGATTGTGAGCTCTTTGAGGACAGGCTTAGTATTTTGTTCATTTTTGTATCCTTAACATTCAGTCAAGTGCCCGATACATAGTTTGAAGTCAATAAATCTTTGCCAAGTTGAGATGAACAGAGAGAGATTTAGAAAATGAGGAAAAGGATAGAAGAGAACAATGGAGAAAAGTATTCTAGAATTAGAGATATATGCTATTATGTTGGAAGTCATCTTCATTCACATCAAATACAAGCTTTAGAATGCTTTTGCTCTTACTTATGTTCTGTGAAATACAAATTAACTTAATTACTAATTTTTAACCACTGCAAATTGTAAATCTTTAAAGACTTAGTTCTGAATTAAAGAATGAACCAAGTGGGCCAAATACTGGGAAGTATTTAGTCCATGGTAGCTATGGGCAAAGCGAAGGCCGAGTGGAATAACACGATTTCTCTTCCCTAGTCTACATTGACAGTTGGCTCTCATGGAGTCTGTTTTTCTGAAATTAACACTGCCTTCTTGCCATATACCCACAGAACTTGTACCTCAGTGTGAAATTCCAATATTTGTCCACCCAAGCTGCTTGTTTCTTTCTATTTAGTGGAAGTTCATTTGTGGTACTGGTTTGCCTCCCATCATTAAAGTTTTATGTGGCTTCTTCTACACAGCTTTTTTGAACCTCAAAAAAGCTTCCTTTTGCCTCAACTGCATAGTAGGAGTATGGGAATGATTTAACTTGCTGATCTCTAAGGGCTCTTCGAAACTATCACAGTATATTCGTGTTTTTGAAAATAAAAAAAGCTTAAATGGTCGTAAATAGTATAATGGTAGGATAGAGTTTGGGACAACCAAAACAGTATTATGACTGAAAAATGTCAAAAGTACACAGCAAACCCTTTATTATCTGACTATTTTTTCAGTTTTACCTTTCTTTGATTTCCTCACCCACTTTTCTAAAAAAAAAAAAGCCATGACAAACTGCTTAGAATTAACTGAGTGTGCCAAGCCCCTATGTCTTTATTTATACTGTTACCTGGAATGCTTTTCTTCTTCTGTATCTTTGCCTGGATAATTCTTGATCATCTTTAAAACTCAGGTCAGTTCTTGACTCTTCCAGCCAACTTTCTTTAGTTCTTAATTCTTTCAATTTGTCTTAAAAAAAAACAAACAAACCCAGTGCTGTCGAGTCGATTCTGACTCATAGCGACGCTATAGGACAGAGTAGAACTGCCCCATAGAGTTTCCAAGGAGTGCCTGGCAGATTCGAACTGCTGTCCCTTTGGTTAGCAGCCGTAGCTCTTAACTACTATGCCACCAGGGTTTCCCAATTTGTCTTAGAAACCATAATATACTTGTGTATCTCTCACAGCAACTAACTCAGTATATTGTAATCAGATTTTATTTGTCTATCTCCTCATCTCTCTACCTTCAACAATGCTAAGATCCCCTTGAGGGCAATGACTGTAACTTTTATATCAGTATCCTCAGGCATTTGGTATGACAAAGGAGGTTGAACTTATAAATGACTCATGAAAGAATTATGAAATTACAAATGATGAGCAAAAGCAACTCTTCATTTCCTTGAAAATATGAACAATTGGCAACTACATTAAACGAAGTGATTAGTCAAGAAGATGTGGGATACATAAAAATCTTTATAAACTGTAAGGTGCCATAAAAGCCTTAATTATTGTTACTTAATTATTGCAGGATGTAAGCTAGTATGTTTACACCCTCCCTCACATGAGGGTGATGTGTACCTGTCCCTCCGTCTCTAATTCATCCTTCCCTGATGTGCATAAACACCCCATGCTTGCCCTTTCTGGAGTGCAGCTGTTATGCTCTCTGCTTGTTCCCCTTGCAGCCTAGGCACCATGATGTCGTTGTTCACTTAACTTGGTTGGGCCTTTCCCAACAAGTCGTATGGATTGTTCCTTTTTTTCTTCTTCCTGTTTAGGGCTATTTTTCCATTCCAGTCCTCCCAAGCACAACTATAATCCCTTTTCCAGGCTACATCATACCTTTTATCTATTTCTCCATTTAATGGATCTAACAACTTTATACAATAATTTCGGCCTGATTTAATCCTGCACGAAGAGGCTTGGGCTTTGTATGATGAAATTGAGGTCGCCTTTCTTGGAAGGCCCCAAGGATTCATAATGATCATATCATAATGTTATAATGATAACTCAGCTAAAGACTGTTTATTTTGTACCTCTAGGTTTTAGTGATCTGAAGTTAGTCTTTTCTTTGTTGGTCCCTGTGATGTGACTCTGGGGATATGTATGAATATATTTCCGTCTTCTGCCCCATCTCCCCTGGTGAATTGCTGATGGTGAGAAATTAAGTTCTACAAATTCATGTTTTCATTAACATTTTAACCGTCATATAAAAGGGCATCAATGAAAGATCAGTCAGCTCATCGATCAGCAAATAGCTATTAACTCTAGTGTGGCAGTTGCCACGGTGGTTACAAAACCAGCGAAATACTTGGAATCAGATAATTATAGCATATATGCTTTCAATTTTTTTGTTTTTAATTTTTATTGTGCTTTAAGTGAAAGTTTACAAATCAAGTCAGTCTCTCACACAAAAACTTATATACACCTTTCTACATACTCCCAATTGCTTTCCCTCTAATCAGGCAGCCTGCTTCCTCCCTCTGCGCTCTCTTTTCGTGTCCATTTCGTCAGCTTTTAACCCCCTCTACCCTCTCATCTCCCCTCCAGGGAGGAGGTGCCAACATAGTCTCAAGTGTCCACCTGATCCAAGAAGCTCACTCCTCATCAGCATCCCTCTCCAACCCATTGTCCAGTCCAATCCCTGTCTGAAGAGTTGGCCTTGGGAATGGTTCCTGTCCTGGGCCAAAAGAAGGTCTGTGGGCCATAACCACTGGGATCCTTCTAGTCTCAGTCAGACCGTTAAGTCTGGTCTTTTTATGAGAATTTGGGGTCTGCATCCCACTGCTCTCCTGCTCCCTCAGGGGTTTTCTGTTGTGTTCCCTGTCAGGGCAGTCATGGGTTGTAGCCGGGCACCATCTAGCTCTTCTGGTCTCAGGCTGATGTAGTCTCTGGTTTATGTGGCGCCTTCTGTCTTGGGCCCATAATTACCTTGTGTCCTTGGTGTTCTTCTTTCTCCTTTGATCCAGGTGGGTTGAGACCAATTCATGCATCTTAAATGGCTGCTTGCTAGCGTTTAAGACCCTAGACGCCACTCTCCAAAGCAGAATGCAGAATGTTTTCGAATGCAGAATGTTTTCTTAATAGATTTTATTATGCCAATTGACTTAGATGTTCCCTGAAACCATGGTCCCCAAGCCCCCGCCCCTGCTACGCTGGTCTTCAAAGCATTCAGTTTATTCAGGAAACTTGTTTGCTTTTGGTTTAGTCCAGTTGTGCTGACCTCTCCTGTATTGTGTGTCGTCTTTCCCGTCACCTAAAGTTGTTCTTGTCTGCGATCTAATTAGTGAATACCCCTCTGCCACCCCCCGCTTCTTGTAACCATCAAAGAATATTTTCTTCTCTGTTTAAACTATTTCTCGAGTTCTTATAATAGTGGTCTTAAACAATATTTGTCCTTTTGCAACTAATTTCACTCAGCAGAATGCCTTCCAGATTTCTCCATGTTATGAAATGTTTCACAGATTCATCGCTGTTCTTTATCGCTGCATACTATTCTTTTGTGTGACTATACCATAATTTATTTATCCATTCATCCATTGATGGGTATCTTGGTTGCTTCCATCTTTTTGCTATTGTAAACAGTGCTGCAGTGAACATGGGTGTGCATATATCTGTTTGTGTAAAGGCTCTTATCTCTGTAGGATATATTCCCAGGAGTGGGATTGCTGGATTGTATGGTAGTTCTATTTCTAGCTTTTTAAGGAAGCACCAAATCGATTTCCAAAGTGCTTGTAAGATTTTACAATCCCACCAGCAGTGTATAAGTGTTCCAGTCTCACCACAGCCTCTCCAACATTTATGGGTTTTGAGTTTTTTGGATTAATGCCAGCCTTTTTGGAATGAGATGAAATCTCATTGTGGTTTTGATTTGCATTTCTCTAATGGCTGATGATCGTGAGCATTTCCTCATGTATCTGTTAGCTACCTGAATGTCTTCTTTAGTGCAGTGTCTGTTCATATCTTTTGCCCATTTTTTAATTGGGTTATTTGCCTTTTTGTAGTTGAGTTTTTGGAGTATCATGTAGATTTTAGAGATCTGGCACTCACTGGAAATGTCATAGCTAAAAAATTTTTCCCAGTCTTTAGGTAATCTTTTTACTCTTTTGGTGAAGTCTTTGGATGAGCATAGGTGTTTGATTTTTAGGAGCTCCCAGTTATCTAGTTTTTCTTCTGCATTGTTAGTAATGTTTTGTATACTGTTTATGCCATGTGTTAGGGCTCCTAACATTGTCCCTATTTTTTCTTCCATGATCTTTATCGTTTTAGATTTTATATTTAGGTCTTTGATCCATTTTGAGTTAGTTTTTGTGCATGGAGTGAGGTATGGGTCTTGTTTCATTTATTTGCAGATGGATATCCAGTTATGCCAGCACCAATTGTTAAAAAGACTGTCTTTTCCCCATTTAACTGTTTTGGGGCCTTTGACAAATATCAACTGCCCATTTGTGGATGGATTTATTTCTGGATTCTCAATTCTGTCCCACTGGTCTATGTATCTGTTGTTGTACCAGTACCAGGCTGTTTTGACTACTGTGGCAGTATAACAGGTTCTAAAATCAGATAGAGTGAGGCTTCCCACTTTGTTCTTCTTTTTCAGTAATGCTTTACTTATCCGGGGCCTCTTTCCCTTCCATGTGAAGTTGGTGATTTGTTTCTCCATCTCAGTAAAGAATGTCGTTGGAATTTGGATCGGAATTGCATTGAATGTATAGATTGCTTTTGGTAGAATAGACATTTTTATAATGTTTAGTCTTCCTATCCATGAGCAAGGCATGTTTTTCCACATACGTAGGTCTCTTGGTTTCTTGCAGAAGTGTTTTGTACTTTATATAAGTCTTTTACATCTCTGGTAAGATTTATTCCTAAGTATTTTATCATCCTGAGGGCTACTGTAAATGGTATTGATTTGGTGATTTCCTCTTTGATGTTCTTTTTGTTGGTGTGTAGGAATCCAACTGAGTTTTATATGCTTATCTTGTATCCCGATACTCTGCTGAACTCCTCTCTTAGTAGCAGGAATAGTGGTAAATCATTTTTTTGATACGTTGTTGAATTCTATTGGGTAGAATTTTGTTGGGGATTTTTGCATCTAAGTTCATGAGGGATGTAGGTCCATAATTTTCTTTTTTAGTGATGTCTTTACCTGGTTTTGGTATCAGGGATATGCTGGCTTCATAGAATGAGTTTGGGAGTATTCCGTCCTATGCTCTGAAATACCTTTAGTAGTAGTGGTGTTAACTCTTCTCTGAAAGTTTGGTAGAACTCTTCAGTGAAGCCGTCTGGACTAGGGCTTTTTTTTGTTGGGGGAGTTTTGATTACCTTTTCAATCTCTTGTTTTGTTTTGGGTCTGTTTAGTTGTTCTACCTCTGTTTGTGTTAGTTTAGGTAGGTTGTGTGTTTGTAGGAATTCATCCATTTCTTCTAGGTTTTCAAATTTGTTAGAGTACAGTTTTTCATAGTAATCTGATATGATTTTTTTAATTTCAGTTGAGTCTGCTGTAATATCGCCCATCTCATTTCTTATTCGGGTTATTTGGGTCCTCTCCTGTTTTTCTTTTGTCAATTTGGCCAGTGGTTTATCAATTTTGTTGATTTGTTCAAAGAACCAGCTTTTGGTCTTGTTAATTCTTTGAATTGTTTTTCTGTTTCATTTAGTTCTGCTCTAATTTTTATTATTTGTTTTCTTCTGGTGCCTGAGGGTTTCTTTTGTTGCTCTCTATTTGTTCAAGTTGTAGGGATAATTCTTTGATTGTGGCCCTTTCTTCTTGTATGTGTGCATTTATTGACCTCTGAGCACTGCTTTTGCTGTGTCCCAAAGGTTCTGATAGGAAGTGTTTTCATTCTCATTGGATTCTCTGAATTTCTTTATTCCATCCTTAATGTCTTCTATAATCCAGTCTTTTTTGAGCAGGGTATTGCTTAGTTTCCAAGTGTTTGATTTCTTTTCCCTGCTTTTTCTGTTATTGATTTCTACTTTTATGGCCTTATGGTCAGAGAAGATGCTTTGTAATATTTCGATGTTTTGAATTCTGCTAAGGCTTGCTTTATGACCTAATATTTGGTCTATTCTAGAGAATGTTCCATGTGCACTAGAAAAGAAAGTATAGTTGGTTGCTGTTGGGTGGGGTGTTCTGTCTGTGAGGTCAAGTTGGTTGATTGTGGCATTTAGATCTTTCGTGTCTTTATTGAACTTCTTTCTGGATGTCCTGTCCGTCACCGAAAGTGGTGTGTTGAAGTCTCCAACTATTACTGTGGAGCTGTCTATCAATGCTGATAGAGTTTGTTTTATGTATCTTGCAGCCCTATCATTGTGTGCATGAATATTTAATATGGTTATGTCTTTGGTATATTGTCCCTTTAGTCATTATATAGTGTCCTTCCTTATCCTTTCTGATGGGTTTAACTTTCAAGTCTATTTGTCAGAAATTAATATTGCTACTTCTACTCTTTTTTGATTGTTGTTTGCTTGATATATTTTTTTCCATCCTTTGAGTTTTAGTTTGTGTCTCTAAGTCTAAGGTGTGTCTTTTGTAGCCAGCATATAGATGGATCTTATTTTTTAATCCATTCTGCCACCCTCTGTCTCTTTATTTGTGCATTTAGTCCATTTACATTCAGCGTAATTATGGATAGGTATGAATTTAGTGCTATCATTTTGATATCTTTTTTTTAATGTGTTGTTGATAGTTTCTTTTTCCCACTTAATTCTATGTGTTGAGTAGATTATCTATATATATTGCCCTTTTCTCATATTTGTTGTTGTTGATTTTGTTTCTGCTGAGTCTCTATTTTTTTCTTGTATTTTATTTTGATGTGTAGGATAGTTTGTCTCCTTTGTGGTTATCTTTACCCCGATTTTTCTATGTTTAAACCTAACTTTTATTTCTTTGTATCACCTTGTCCTCCTCTCCATATGGAATATCTATGACTACATTTCGTAGTCCCTCTTTATTGTTTTAATGTTGTCTTCTTTTACATGATAATATCGCTGTTACCCTGTTTTGAGTGTGGTTTTTTTTTTTTTTTTATTATTTCCCTTTCTGGGATGACTTCTGATTGCCCTGCCCAGTGATCTCGTCTTGGGTCGATACCTGATGTTATTGATTTTCTAACCAAGAAATTCCCTTTAGTATATCTTGTAGTTTTGGTTTGGTTTTTATGAATTCCCTAAACTTCTGTTTATCTGGAAATGTCCTAATTTTACCTTCATATTTAAGAGACAGTTTTGCTGGGTATATGATTCTTGGCTGGTAATTTTTTTCCTTCAATTTTTAAAATAAGTCATCCTGTTGCCTTCGTGCCTGCGTGGTTTCTGCCACGTAGTCCATGCTTATTCCTATTGGCTTTCCTTTGTAGGTGACTTTTCGTTTATCCCTCGCTGTTCTTATAATTCTCTCTTTATCTTTGGTTTTGGCAAGTTTGATCATAATATGTCTTGGTGACTGTCTTTTAACATCTACCTTATGTGGAGGTTGATGAGCATCTTGGATAGGTATCTTCTCATCTTTCACAATATCAGGGAAGTTTTCTGCCAAGAAATCTTCAACAATTCTCTCTATATTTTCTGTTATCCCTCCCTGTTCTGGTACTGCAATCACTCGTAGGTTATTTCTCTTGATAGAGTCTGACATGATTTCTAAGGTTTCTTCATTTTTAAAAATTATTTTATCTGATTTTTCTTCAAATATATTAGTGCCAAGTGATTTATCTTCAAGTTCAGAAATTCTGCCTTCCACTTGCTCAGTTCTGCTCCTCTGACTTTCTATTGAGTTGTCTACTTCTGTAATTTTATTGTTAATCTTCTGAATTTCTGATTGCTGTCTCTCTGTGGATTTTTCCAGCTTATTAAAGTTTTCATTATGTTCCTGAATAATCTTTCTAATTTCTTCAGTTGCTTTATCTGTGTGTTCCTTGGCTTGTTCTGCATATTGCCTGATTTCCTTCCTAATGTCTTGAAGGGTTCTGTATATTAATCTTTTGTATTCTGCCTCTGGTAATTCCAGGAAGGCACTTTCATCTAGAAGATCCCTTGATTCTTTGTTTTGAGAGCTTGTTGAGGTGATCATGGTCTGTTTCTTTACATGACTTGATACTGACTGTTGTTTCCAAGCCATCTATAAGTTATTGTATTAATTTTATGTTTGCTTACTATGTTGTAGCTTCTTGCTTTGTTTGATATGTCCAAATGCGTTGCTTGAGTGAGCTAGCTTGAATATTTTTGCCTTTGGAACTCTGACGTCCTGTCCCCAGATGGCTAGAGCTGTTATCAGGTATATCAGGCTAGGAGTCTATTCAGTTTTCTTGTATGAATTCAGCTCAGGTTTCCAGGTAGCTGATCATCAAGTGTGTGGTACAGGCTCTGTCCTACAGTCTTAGAGGGGCAGGAGTTATTGGTGTAGGTACCGGGATCTGGTTGCAGAAGGGGGTCACGCTCTGAACAAGGCAGGGGGCTGAGAACCGTCCCACATGTATCTCTGAGGAAAGCATGTCACTGATCCCTAGGGTGTACAGCTGGGTGGGTTCTACAGAGGGACTATGGGCACCCAATGTTTTTGGTTGTAAGGATTGGGAGGTACCAGCTATCCTTGGACCCCTGTTGCAGGTGACTGGGTTATCTGAGCGGAGCTACCAGTCCTTATGCCCCTGATGTGGGCAGGTGAGGACTCTGTTTAATAGGCAAAGCAATGTCAAACATCAAACGCCCAACTCTCTGCCCCACAGCTGAAAAGGTTGGAGTCTGCCAACAAGGGTCTAGTCTCCTGAAACAGGCCCACATAGGGCCACGCAGAGGGGAAAGCTACTCAAAGTCCATGGACCGTTTATGCCTGGACAGGAGCCGCTTCTGTCCTGAGCTCCCCCAGTTAGTACCACTGGCAAATTATCTTTTCCCCCAGTTGCAAATTTTTTCCTTCTCCAAGGCCGGGAGGATGGCTCTAGGCGCTCAGCAGGGCCTATCTCAGGCCCAGGGAATTCAGCCTCTGAAGCCGGCTTGGGGGTGGAGGGCACAGTAAAAATATACGCAAGCACTTAGCTTTTGCTGAGAGCGCCATTCTTCTCTGGTTCCGAAGGTGTGAGTAGGCTGTGTGGCTGGCTTCTTCTCCCTGAGGTAACTGCAGCCGATCCCTAGTACCAGCCTGCCGCCACTTCGGGAATGGTGCCTGAGGGCTCCCTACGATTCAGGTCCAGTAACTCCTCTCTGCTTCTGAACCGTCTCTTCCTCCCCCTGCTCTTCGGTTTGTTTTCTAAGCTTGCCTTTCATTCTCAGGGATCCTAGCTTGTCATAAATTTACTTGTTTCACTTGTTTTTTCAGGTCTTTGTTGTAAAGAGGGCTCCCTGGAAGTGTCTGTCGATTCTGCCATCTTGGCTCCATCTCCTGCTAATCTATGCTTTCAGTTTTGAAGACTCGTGGGATAACATGTCCTGCTCAGTGCACTGTAACTTTGAGACAACACTTCAAACCTGCGTAGCACTCACAGGCTGTACTGGTTTCTGGATAGCCAGGAGGCCATTAGAAAAAAGGGCACTAATAACTATATGAATCACTCCAAAAACACCATGTCCGTCTGACCAGATCCTGAACACATGCTAGCATATGGAAAGGAGCTTTTATTACTTATGAGAATCAGACATCTTATAACAGAAGAAGTTCCTTTGCAAGAGTCACCCCTCGAAAGCTCTCTGGGCACAGATGATGACTCTTTCTTGCTTACCCCACTTTGTGCCATGGGTTAGGGGCCTTAATGGGACTCTACCTACTGCCAGTCTTCCCCTGGGCAGGTAGGTCCACTTCGGTGGACTGTAAGCTTATGCTGTGTGCCCCATCTGCCCCATAGCTGTGGAGACTAAGAAAACGTCCTCTCCCAGCTATTTTATACTCCCAGTATAAGTGACTAATTGTATCTTTTTAACCCTACTAACAAACATCCTACTGTATCATGTCCCCCTGACTTCCTCAGGAGGGGAGGTAGTTAGCCCAGGATTGTATCTGTTTAACCCTGTTAACAACCATCAGGCCTCAGTAGGGGTGGTAGTTTGTTCTGAGGCCAAAAGATGCCAGCAGGGGGTGGAATGGTGAAAACCATGGCTGTCTGGCTTGTCCAGAGCATTTGCTCCTCACAGGACTCCTACAGAACCTCAAGGGAAACAAAATTAGGATATTATAGTGGACCTGGTGGTCTGCTCCCATAGAGATTATGACCTTGAAAATCCTATGGGAAAGTTCTACTCTGTCCTTAGGGTCCATTGGGTCAGAATCGACTCAACAGCACACAACAAGAAAGTGGAAAGAGCAATGCTAACACTTAAAACATCTGGATTCAAATCTTGACTCTGCCAACTAAGTTTGTGTCACTGTAACAATTTAATTTTTTAAGCCTTAATTTCTGTTTCAGAAATTAGGGATTTGGGCTAAATTGTCTGTCTTTTAGCAGTGATTTCTAAAGGTTGAGTTGTTTGACAGTATAAAGAGTTCAGAAAAGGAAAAAAAAATCATGTAGGCTGGAGAAGTAAAAAAACGTTTTGTATGAGGGGTAGATCTTAGCTGGGCTTAGAAGGCTGGGTGGAATTTAGATTTGTGAGGAAGGAGAGAGGCGTTTCAGTTAAAAGGAAGAGAAAGAGCAAAAACATAACAGTAATGAGTAAAATATGTGTAGAGGAAATTTAGGCTAGTTGGCATAGAGGTTTCAGGGGAAGAAAAAGAGAAAGAGGAGTTTGGATAGCAAGGTGGAAGAAATAATGATAACAATACCTAAGTATGGGGTACTTACTATGTTCTGTTGTTGTTGTTAGGTGCCATTGAGTCGGTTCAGACTCATAGCGACCCTATGCACAACAGAACGAAACACTGCCTGGTCCTGTGCCATCCTTACAATCGTTGTTATGCTTGAGCTCATTGTTGCAGCCACTGTGTCAGTCCACCTTGTTGAGGGTCTTCCTCTTTTCCGCTGACCCTGTACCCTGCCAAGCATGATGTCCTCCTCCAGAGACTGATTCCTCCTGACAACATATCCAAAGTACGGAAGACACAGTCTCGCCATCCTTGCCTCTAAGGAGCATCCTGACTGCACTTCTTCCAAGACAGATTTGTTTGTTCTTTTGGCAGTCCGTGGTATATTCAATATTTTTCGCCAACACCACAATTCAAAGGCATCAACTCTTCTTCGGTCTTCTTTATTCATTGTCCAGCTTTCACATGCATATGGTGTGATTGAAAATTCCATGGCTTGGGTCAGGTGCACCATAGTCTTCAGGGTGACATCATTGCTCTTCAACACTTTGAAGAGGTCCTTTGCAGCAGATTTGCCCAATGTAACGCGTCTTTTGATTTCTTGACTGCAGCTTCCATGGGTGTTGATTGTGGATCCAAGTAAAATGAAATCCTTGACAACTTCAATCTTTTCTCTGTTTATCATGATGTTGCTCATTGGTCCAGTTGTGAGAATTTTTGTTTTCTTTATGTTGAGGTGTAATCCATACTGAAGGCTGTGGTCTTTGATCTTCATTAGTAAGTGCTTCAAGTCCTCTTCACTTTCAGCAAGCAAGGTTGTGTCAGCTGCATAACGCAGGTTGTTAATGAGTCTTCCTCCAGTCCTGATGCCCCGTTCTTCTTCATATAGTCCCAGCTTCTCGGATTATTTTTTCAGCATACAGATTAAATAGGTATGGTGAAAGAATACAACCCTAACGTATACTTTTCCTGACTTTAAACCAGTCAATATCCCTTTGTTCTGTCCGAACAACTACCTCTTGATCCATGTAAAGGTTCCTCATGAGCACAATTAAGTGTTCTGGAATTCCCATTCTTTGCAGTGTTATCCATAGTTTGTTATGATCCACACAGTCGAATGCCTTTGCGTAGTCAATATAACACAGGTAGACATCCTTCTGGTATTCTCTGCTTTCAGCCAGGATCCATCTGACATCAGCAATGATATCCCTGGTTCCATGTCCTCTTCTGAAACCAGCCTGAATTTCTGGCAGTTCCCTGTCAATATACTGCTGCAGCCATTTTTGAATGATCTTCAGCAAAATTTTGCTTGCGTGCAATATTAATGATATTGTTCTATAATTTCCACATTTGGTTGGATCAGCTTTCTTGGGAATAGGCATAAACATGGATCTCTTCCAGTCAGTTGGCCAGGAAGCTGTCTTCCATAATTCTTGGCATAGACGAGTGAGCACCTCCAGCGCTGCATCTGTTTCTTGAAACATCTCAGTTGATATTCCATCAATTCCTGGAGCCTTATTTATTGCCAATGCCTTCAGAGCAGCTTGGACTTCTTCCTTCAGTACCATCGGTTCCTGATCATATGCCACCTCTTGAAATGGTTGAATATTGACTCATTCTTTTTGGTATAATGACTCTTTGTATTCTTTCCATCTTCTTTTGATGCTTCCTGCATCATTTAATATTTTCCCCATGGAATCCTTCACTATTGCGACTCGAGGCTTGAATTTTTTCTTCAGTTCTTTCAGCTTGAGAAACGCCGAGCGTGTTCTTCCGTTTTGGTTTTCCATCTCCAGCTCTTTGCACATGTCATTATAGTACTTTGTCTTCTTGAGAGGCCCTTTGAAATCATCAGTTCTTTTACTTCATCAATTCTGCCTTTTGCTTTAGCTGCTCGACGCTCAAGAGCAGGTTTCAGAGTCTTCTCTGACATCCATCTTGGTCTTTTCTTTTTTTCCTGTCTTTTCAGTGACCTCTTGCTTTCTTCATGGATGATGTCCTTGATGTCATTCCATAACTCGTCCTGTCTTCGGTCACCAGTGTTCAATGCGTCAAATCTATTCTTGAGATGGTCTCTAAATTCAGGTGAGATATACTCAAGGTCATATTTTGGCTCTCGTGGACTTGCTCTGGTTTTCTTCAGTTTCAGCTTGAACTTGCATATGAGCAATTGATGGTCTGTTCCACAGTTGGCCCCTGGCCTTGTTCTGACTGATGATATTGAGCTTTTCTGCAGTACGACAAACTGGCAGACATGTGGGGGTACTACATTCTAAGTAGATGTATTTTTTTTTTTTTTTTGATCTGTAGTCAATGCCCATGAAAGCAGCAATCAGGAAATCAAATGATGTATTGCATTCAGCAAATCTGCAAAAGACTTCTCTACAGTGTTTAAAAGCAAAGATGTCACTTTGAGGCCAAAGTGCACCTGAACCAAGCCCCACGGTATCTTCAGTCGCCTCGTATGCACGCAAAAGCTAGACAGTGAATACAGAAGACTAAAGAAGAATCCATGCATTTGAATTATAGTGTCAATGAAAAATATTGAATATTTTTATGGACTGCCAGAAGAACGAACAAACCTGTTTTAGAAGAAATACAGCCAGAAGGCTTCTTAGAAGTGAGGATGGTGAGACTTTGTCTCACTTACTTTGGCCATGTTATGAGGAGGGACCAATCCCTGAGGAATGACATCATGTTTGGTAGGCAGAGGGTCAGCGAAAAAGAAGGAGACCCTCAACAAGGTGGATTGATGTAGTGGATGCAACACTGGGCACAAACATAGCAACAACAACTGGGAGAATGGCCCAGGACCAGGTAATGTTCTGTTATACATAGGATCACTGTGAATCAGAATGGACTTGACAGCACCTAACAACAAGTAGATATATTAACGTATTTGCCAGATTATGAACTAGATTGCTATTATTAACCTCATTTTACAAATAAGGAAACTAAAGCTCACAGTAAATCTGAGATTTGAACCCATGCAGCCTAACTTCAGAATTCATTCTCTTAGTCACCACAGTCTGTAATCACTGGATCCTAGTGTTCCAAACTTCTTGTCGCTAAACATCTTCTTGTTTCTTTTCCTCAATGATAAAGACATATGCTTGACCTTGGGCAATTTCTTGATCTCTCTGAACTTCAGTTTCTTCATCTCTAAAGAGGAGGTAATGTATAAGAATTCTTATGAGAATCAATTGAAATAAAGCCAGAAAATGTCCAACATAGTGACTGGCACATGAATGATGTCCAGTATATCTTCCACCATAACAAGCAGATTTTCATAGCTGCTTTAAGACGACAACTTACCGTATGAGTATTTATAGGATTCTTCAAGTCAAATACAGTCGTTTATGGAAAGGCTTCCATGACACTAAAAATGATTATGAAAAATAGAACAAACCTTTATGAATAATGAATTTTCTTTCATTTTGGTTGGACTGGTTCGTTGCATATAGTTTAGAAAACACTGATTTCCAGTGTTTTTAAAACAGTCTTCAGGGAAGATGTTTTTGACTAGTTTATTTGTAGAAACTTTATACTTTGAGCACTATTACAGACATTGTTTCATTTAATCCTCCACACAATAGTATCTGTAAGGTTGTAATTAATATTTTTATCATTTTACATATGAAGATTTAATCAGGGAGGTTAAGATGGTTATCTAGGTTCACATAGCCAGAAAGTGGTAAAGTTAGGTAGAACACAGGTCTTTTGAGATCCTGGGTATATTTCTACAGACTTTCTAGACTGAGTTTCAGTATTATAGAGCTACGTGGAATTACTAGGTGTGTAGTTAGTCTAGTTGGAAACTCGTATTAAGTGGGCCAGAGTATCAGTTCTTCGAGGCATTTTCCAGGCTTCATTGTCTTCCAAGGTCATTTAGTTTATTGGTCTTTCTTTTGTGATAGTTTGGGATTCTCTTGCAAAACCTTCTAGATACTGACACAGAAGGCCAATAACAGTGCTATGGAAGGTTGGGACTGGTGTTTATCTTCTCTGGAGAGAATGGAGGTAAAAGCATCATGGTGGTTCTAGAAAGCACAGGAGATTTGGAGTCAGAAGATCTGGGTTTAATTCAGACCATGAGCAAGTTGCCATACCTCTTCTCTGAATCTTAATTTCCTCATTCTTAAAATTGGAGTAATAATACCTGCCCTACTTTCTTCATAAGATTGTTGTGAGGTCACATGGAACAATGTCCATGAAAGAGCTTTGCAAATTATAACACACACTACAGACTTAAATATAGATGGGCTGATACTAAAGCAACTCGTGGGGCTGAGGATAGATATGAGGAGGAATTCCCCGTTTAATTCATTTGTAAGTATTGTCATGAGCAATTTTTCTAATTATTAGGAGTAAGAATTTAGGGGAAAAAACAGGTTTTCCTTTGTATCAGGACTGCTGATTGTAGTCAGAACTGTGGAAGTAGATATATTTGTTTTTTACTTTTTTTGTGCCCTCTGTCCCTGCTGACGCTTCTCATTCTCTGTCCATAGACATATGTCCTATGAGCTGGAACTCATGCCAGAGGTGAACATATTTTCTGAAACAAAATTGGTACATCAGGCCTGGGAGACTTTAGATGCTGAAATGTGGGAATTTTGAGAAATGCTGGCGATTGAAGAGTGTGAGACTTAAAACTTGAAGTCAGCAGGTTCTTGGGAGATGTAGGACAAATTGTTGGCATTATCTGTTTGTGGCCCTTACTTTTTGGCAGTCTGAGTTAACCTTAGCTCAACTATGAGCTGTTAATGGCTATTGGCAATCCCTATTGAGGTTTTGCATTTACATACAAGAAGCTATAAAATATAAAAGCTTCTCTAACCCTAGGAATGACTTACTAGTAGCGGATACTAAGATTGGGTAGAAAGGAGAATCATTTTTTAGAGCCACCTGCCTACATGAAACGTCTCTCTTTGGAAGGATAAACCATTAGTTGATTTGACAGAGTGGGCGAGGCTGATCTTCCTGCAGCCACTAGATGATTTAAACAGGTTTGGTTGAGAAATGGATTCATTTCACCTTCGACTCTGGAAGCAAATTATAACATTTAGTGGGTTATGATTCTTTAATAGGTCATATATTTAATTAAAATCTTAAAATTATTATGTACTTTGACTTGCATGCATCGTCTCATTTGTCACCTTAACCTTGTAAGGTAAATTGGTATAAATTCCTGTTAAGATTAGTAAACCAAGGCTTAGAGAGATTGTAATTTGTTTAATTGGAGTAGGTAGAGCTACATCTAAAATCTAAATTCTTCTTACCTTGTACCTTTTCTCCTTACTCAATACCCTTTTTCTCTGTGCAGCTAAACTCCTGAGCTCTACATTAGTCAATTGATGATGTTTTTGCACAGAAGTACCAAGGATGAATAAAAAATTGCTTAAGCTGGAAAGAGCCTTTATGGTCTGTGACAGGTGCTGTGTAGGTTGATTGAAAAATAACTTAAAGATTGTCTCCTTTTCCTGTGTGTTTTTGTTAATGCTTATAATACTTTTATGGCTTAGAGTCCTTCTGGTGCTTCTGGTATATTTCAGACTGATTTTGAGTTGTCAGGAAAGGGGATTTTCACTCCAGAGCTCAATTCTTTTAAAGCTTCTTATGTTATTTTGTACCTGGAAATTTATTTCTTTGTCAGAGCTCAGGGTGGTGTCAGCCTTAAGTTTGTACAAAAAAGACTGTTCCCTGCTGATCTATTTTTTTCTGCCCCCCTCCCTTTTTTTTTTTTCAAGGCACTCTGTCTTGCCTACCCCTCCCCACAACTTACCTCCAGCTGTACTTACGTAGAAGATTCTGGGAGTCAAATGGCAGTGAGTTTTGGGGCAGGGAAAGGTCATGAAGCTCCTGTTCCTTCTGACTGTTTTTCTCTTCCCAGAAGATCATGGAAGTACTCTGCTGCTGTACCCACCTCCCAAGACCCTGTGCCTTTCTCCAGAACCTTTAGGACCAAAGATCTGGGCAGTGGCCTTGAGGGAAGAAAGGCTTCCCAGAAATTCTTGAGTGGGTTGATTTGGGTTTCTCAGAGTTGGAAATTAGAGATGAGCCTTATGTTTTTAATGATCCATCCCTTCTCCTCTTCTTAAGGGTGTTTATTTTGAGGATTCTTGTGTATATTTTATTCATTCTATCATGAATTATTCAGTAGAAACTGGTGTGATTATGCTGAGCACAAGAGACATTGTCCTGTCTTCACAAAGCTTATGGTCTAGTGGAGAGGACAGGCAATTAAACAAGGAAGGTAATAAAGGCAATTAGACAAAGAATGTAATTAAAGAAAGTTTTAAATAGAAAATGTTTCTCTCATAATTTCACCATACAAATAGAGCAGCTGCCTTCACATTTTTCATATTCTCTTCTAATATTTGCCCAAATGTAAACATTTTTACATAATTGTGATTGTTGTCTAGCTACAATTTAATATTTTGTCTTTTCCACTTATAAATAATTTTTACATGTTGTTACACAGTCTTAATGATTATATTTTTTCATGGCTGATGTACCATGATTTAACCAATTGTATTTCTATTAGAGAACTACATTGATTTCCAGTTTTTCACCATCATACATAGCATAGCCATAATCATTCTTAATTTTCAGGAGAGGAACTACTTGATCAAAGATTATGATGACTTATGTAGCATTATTGCTATATTGCTTTCTAAAAAAGTTTTTTCCTATTTGCAGCCCACCAACCATTTTAACTTTACTTGCCTGTCATAGTATTATATTTTTTTAAGTGTTAATATAATAGGTATAAAGCAATATTTGACTATTTTAACATGTATTTCTATGAGTACAAGTAGGGTTGAATATTTCCCCCAGTATTGGTTTATAAATATGTGAAATGTCTGTTCTTGCGTTTTGGCAGTTTACCTGTTGGCATCGTGGTGATTTGATTTTGAATGGAGCTGTCATTGTCAATGAAGAGGAATGTATGGCAGTGGCTACACTGTCTCCTTGAGGATTTGCTTGAACTTGGCAAAAGAGTTCAGTGACTGTAGAGTCAAGAATCAGATTCTTGACAACATAACAACAAAAAGACAAATAACCTAGTCATAAAATGGGGAAAGGACTTGAATAGACATTGACCAAAGAGGACATTCAAATGGCTACCAAACACATGAGAAGATGCCATCAAGAGATGTAAATCAATGAGATACCATTTCACTCCCACTGGGACAGCTAAGATTTAAAAAAAACAAAACAAAATAAAAAATGTTGGCAAGAATGTGGGGAAATTAGAACCCTTATCTATTGCTGGTGGGAATACAAAATGATACACTCATGGAAAACAGCATAGCGGTTCCTCAGAAAAGTAAAAGTAGAACTACCGTATGTCCCAGAAATTCCATTCCTAGGTATATACCCACAAAACTTGGAAGTTGGGACTCAAATAGAGACTTGTACATCAATGTTCATTATAGCACTATTCACAATCACCAAAAGATGGAAACAACCTAAATACCCATCAACAGATGAATGGTTAAACAAAATGTGGTACACACATACGATGGAATACTACTCAGCCAGTAGGAGAAACAAAGCCTTGATACATGCTACAGTATGGATGGAGCTTGAAGACGTTGTGCTGACTGAAATCAGTCAATCACAAAAGGACAAATATTGTGTGACCTCACTTATATAAAAAGACAAGAAAAGGCAAATGTACAGAGACCAAAGTTTATGGGTGGTTACCAGGGGTGGGGAGGAGGGGGAAAGGGGGGGATTAACAGTGATGGAAAAATCACATTGAATAAGGATAGGGTTGCACAGCCAATTATTGTAATTGCTGCCAATAAATGGTATACCTGTAAAAAGTTGAGTTGGCAAAAGTTGTGTGATAGATATATTTACAACAATGACAAAAAAACAAAACAAAGCAAACAAACAAAAAGGGTATCTGCTGAGGCCGCTTATGTACAACCAAAAACCTATGGGATTTGGTTCCTTGGTTTGGAGGTTTAGGGTCATAGTTTGTCATGCGACATCCTAGTTAATTGGCTTAATAACAAGTTTAGTGCTTCTGTTCTACCTCATAGTTCATTGCATAGTGCCTGGGGTCTTAAAAGCTTACAAGGGGCCATCCAAGGCACAACAATTGGTCTCTATTTGCCTGGAGCAACAGAGGGAGAAGGAGAGTCAGGAATAGGAGGAAGATATGGACTATATGGCTGGTTGCCTCCATGAACAACTGCCTCCTTTGCCATGAGACCAGAACTGAATGGTGCCCAGCTACCATTACTGAATATTTTGATCAAAAGACTTCTTAGAAGAATCCTGATCAAGAGGGGGGAAATGTAGAACAGAATATCAAATTTCCATGGACTCCAGACTTTCTGGAGCCATGGCGCCTGGCTGAACCCTTGAAACTATTGCCCCAAGATAGTCTTTAAACTTTAAACCAAAAATACCCCCTGACGTGTTCTTAAAACCAAACAGTAGTCTAACTTAACTAGTAAAAAAAGTCTGCCTTGAGCACAATGCTTTTTTAAGAACTCTTTATATTATCAAAGTGACAATAGCAACTCAAAAGATTAGATAGGAACCTAAGGGGGCAGTAAGTTTATGTTAATGGGGGAGGAACAACTCAGAAAAGAGTAGGAATGGTTGTACAACTCAGAGAATGTAATCAATGTCACTGAATTGTACATATAGAAATGGTTGAACTGGTGTATGTTGGGCTGTATATATTCTCAACAACAACAAAAACCCTTTAGGGCGGTTCTACTCTGTCACATTTGATTGCTATGAGTTGGGTTCTGCTCAATGGCACCTAACAATGACAACAATCAAGTATATAGGAGTCCATGGGTCATGTAAATGGTTAAGTGCTAGATTACTAATCAAAAGGTTGATGGTTTGAATCCACTTAGAATACCTTGGAAGAATAGTCCTGGTTACTTGCTTCTGGAAGATTGACTCACTGACAACTGATTTTTTTTCGTATCGAGTATAGAGAAAAATTAAAAAAAAAAAAACTAAATATAATAAATTAGCTACAAAAAAAGAAAATCAGATTCTTTGAGCTAGAGTTGATCCTACATGGAGGATTGATGCCTGTGGGGACTGTATTAGGCTCTGAGTTCCTTCAGGGCAAGGACTATGTTATATTCTTTTCCTCAGCATTTAGCAGCCTGGCATATAATAAGCCTCAAAAATTGTTAAAGAATGTGAAGTTCTTGGGGGTAGTCATAATCTCCTACAAATATTATTCGCATGTCTTTTTACATTGTCTACACTTTCACAATCTAAGATTTACTTTTTGGGTCTTAAGGACTTTTTAATTCTGGAGTCCTCTAGAAAATTATTAATACACATAAGAGGATAAGTATGATGGTTCTGGGCAACATGTTGGGGATTAATATCACAATATGATAGCATCGTGCTGTTGGGATGGAATACAGAATAGACACTTGTGGGAGGTGTGGAGATGAGGTGAGAGAGATGCTTAGAAGGGTAGTAAGAATTTGTCAGAAATAAACCTCATCTAGTTCAGAGAATTCTAGGAGTATGAGAACTAGACAGTAATCTTAGTGATCACCTAAGCCTTGGTATTCTTATCTAAAAATGTGAATGAAAATGCCTTGTTTCTAGGGTTATTGTCAGGTTTTATTGAAATAGGTTATGACAGTGTTCTGTAAACTCACATATGCTGTACATGTAAAAAATCATTGTGGTCATCATCATGATGTAGGAAACCAAGGAATAGAGGGATGAAATTACTTTTATTTTTTTTTTTTTGCCAGGAGTTCTATTTATTCTTTGTACTTTGCAGCTAATCTTTTATCATTTCAAGATGAAATTGGAATTTCTAAAGTAATATTTTATCCCTCTAGAAATAGTGAAGGATGAAGGATGGGGAGATAGTTTTGGGGAATGTATAGCCTTGGTTGGAAACCCTGGTGGCATAGTGCTTAAGTGCTGCAGCTGCTAACCAAAGGGTCGGCAGTTTAAATCCACCAGGCGCTCCTTGGGAACTCTATGGGGGCAGTTCTACTCTGACCTATAGGGTTGCTATGAGTCGGAATCGACTTGAAGGCAATGGGTTTTTTTTTTTTTTTATATAGCCTTGGTTAAGCTTTTGATCAGTTTTGCAAGTGAATACCTTCTTTTTAATCACGCCCTTTTCCTAAAGGAGAATGAAGCACAGTGAAAGGGGGAAGACAAAGGAAAACAAAATGACGAGAGTGTGGTCACGATCAGAGGCAGTGAGTGTTTGATTTGATAGAAGCAGTGGGTTAAGATAAGGAGGAATCATGAGTTGATAGTGGAATAGTATATTGGGATCAGATAAGAAGAACCTGAAATCCAAAACTCAGAGATATTTACTCTATCCTGTAGTCAGTGGGGAACAGTGAGGTTTTGGAGCAGGGGAGTTACTTGATCAGTGTTGCGCTTAGGAAGGCTTATCTGGAGACAGCCTTGAAGACGGGGAGGAGAAAAAAACTGTTCAGACCTGCAGAACAATTAGGGGGATGTTTGGATTGTCCATCTGTGAGGTACTGGAGACTTGAAATAGGACCACGGAAGTAGAGAAGGAGGGATGGATACAAGGATGTCAGAGAGTGTAGTCATAGGCTAACAGAGCCGTGGGACCTTATGATCCTCAATACGTTATCTCTTGCAGAGAGTCCCCCCCACCCTCTCGCCAGTAAAACTTTTGAAAATTGAAGTATAAAACTTACATAAAAGTGCCTGACTAACAAGTGAACAGTTCAGTGACGTTTTACAGAGTACAACTACTGTTCAAGTCAAGATATACAACATTACCAGCACCTGCTTATCCTCTGTAATACCCCTTTCAATCATAACTTCTTTTTTTAAATTATATTTTATTGTGTTTTTGGTGAAACTTTATGGAGGATTTAAGTCCCCCCCCCCTTTTTTTTTTTTTAGCAATTTCTGTACATATTGTTCAGTGACATTGGTTGTATTTTTCTTAATGGTCAACATTCTCATTTCCATTCTGGTTATTTCCTTTCCATTAATCTAGCTTCCTTTACTTAACCTTCTCATCCTTCACCGTTTGGTCTCATATAGATAATTTTTTAAAGGAGCACAGTACTCACAGTTGATATTGTTTATTTTTTTTTAGCCAATTTCTCATTTAGCTGAAAGATGTCCTCCAGGTACGGTTTTAAATGGTGTCTCAGGGCAATAGTCTTTGCGGTTCCTCTAGTCACTACCAGTCCAGTAAGTTTGGCCTTTCTTAAGAATTTGACTTTTGTTCTCCTTTTCTCCCATTCTATCTGAGACCTGGTCAGAGCAGTTAGTAGTGGTAGTCAGGCATCATCTAGCTCTTCTGCTTTCAGAATAGGTGAGTCGGTGGTTCATGTAGGCCATTATTCCTGTTGACTACTTTCTTTTTTGAGTCTTTGGTTTCCTTCTTTCTCTTTTGCCCCAGATGAATAAAAAAAATAGAGACCACTAATTGCTTTTAAGACCCCAGATGCTGCTCACGAAACTAGGATGTAGAACATAAAGTTTATGAACTTTGTGATGCCAGTTGACTGAGTTGTCCCATGAGACTATGGTCCTAAGCCTTGAAATCCAGTAAACCAATCCTGAGAGGTGTTTGGTTATGTCTAGGAAATATCTGTAACTGTGCCCCCTTTGTGCTTTATTATATATATATGAATTATATATGCAGTACACACATACATGTATATATATATGCCTAGATATATATTGTACATCTACCTGTATATACACACATACACCTACCATACATATATGCGTACATATATACCTATGTAATCACACACATATTTTTTGGTTGTAAAATTGTGTATGTTATACCGTTTACCAAAAATGTCCCATATTCTTATGTACTTCTTAGTGTCATCATTTACCTTGGTCAGCTTGTGCACACTTCACCAACATTTGGTATTGCCTTTCCCATCATCAAAAATAACAAATTTCTACTCTTTATAGAGTGATTCCCTCTCATCCCTGGTAACCACCAGTGAATGTTGATTTCTGTATGTTTACCTATTCTTGTCTTTTTATAAAAGTAAAATACAGTATTTGTCTTTTTGATTAACTTATTTCATTCAGCATAATGCCCTCCAGATTCAACCATGTTATAACGTATTTTGAGAACTCATCATTATTCTTTATAGCTGTGTAGTATTATATTGTATGTATGTACCACAATTTGTTTATCCATTCATTTATTGATGGGCACTTAGGTTGTTTCCATCTTTTCGCTATTGTGAATAATGCTGCAGTGAACATATGGGTACATATGTCTATTCATGTCAGTCACTGCTATTAAATCTCTAGGGTATATACTTAGGAGTGGGATTGCTGGATCATAAAATATTTCTATTTTTAGATTTTTGTGGATACACCATACCATTTACCATGGTGGTTGTACCATTTTCAATCCCACCAGCAGTGGATACCAGTTGCAGTAGCCCCCAATCTGCGAGGTTCCAGTCTCTGCACAACCTCACCACTATTTGTTGTTTCCTTTTTTTTGTTGTTGTTAATCAGTACCATTTCGCAGTGGTAAGGTGGTACTCATTGTAGTTTTGATTTGCATCCCTCTAATTGGAAACCCTGGGGGCATAGTAGTTAAGTTCTACTTCTGGTAACCAAAGGGTCGGCAGTTTGAATCCACCAGGCGCTCCTTGGAAACTCTACGGGGCAGTTTCTACTCTGTCCTATAGGGTTGCGAGTTAGAATCAACTCAACGGCATCGGGTTTGGGTTTTTTGGAATGGTTAATGATTGTGAGCATCTTTTCATGTGTTTGTTGGGCATTTGAATGTCCTCTTTGGTGAAGTGTCTGTTCATGTCCTTGGCCCATTTTTTAATTGAATTATCATTTTGTTCTTGAGTTGTTTAAGTTTTCCATGTATTTTAATGACTACAGCAGTGGGTCGTTTAGTTGGTTGGTAGACTCTTAACAGATCAGTCATTTCCCAAGATTTTTTCCCAGGTGGTAGGTTCTCTGTCTACTGTTTTGATAAAGACTTTTGATGAGCATAAGTATTTCATTTTTAGGATGTCCCGGTTACCTAATTTGTCTTCCCGTTGTTCGTGTATTTGTAGTTGTGTTTGATAATCTATTTCTGAAAAAAATTAGGTCCCATAGTTTTGTCCCTATGTTATCTTCCAGGAACTTTATAGTTTTAGCTTTAACATTTAGATTTTTGATCCATTTTGAGTTCATTTTTATGTATGGTGTGAGGTATGGACCCTGCTTCATTTTTCTGCAAATAGATACTCAGTTTTGCCAGCAGCATTTGTTAAAGAGACTCTTCTTCCCCATTGAACGGACTTTGACCCCTTGTTGAAAGTCAACTGCCCACAAATGGATGGATTTACTTCTGGGTTCTCAATTCTATTTCATTGTGTGTCTGTCATTGAACCGGTACCAGACTGTTTTGATTACTATGGCTGTATAGTATGTTTTGAAATTAGGAAGTATGAGGCCTCCTAATTTGTTCTTCATCAATATTGCTCTGTCTTTTTGGGGCCCCTTTCCTTTCCATATAAGGTTCCATTTCAGTAAAGGATGTTGTTGAAATTTGGATTGTATTACATCTATAGATTGCTTTGGGTAGCATTGACATTTTCACAATGTTAAGTCTTCCATGAGCATGAAATGTTCTTCCATTATGTAGGTTTCTTTTAGTTTCTTGCAGTAGTGTTTTATAGTTTTCATTGTATGGGTCTTTTACATCCCTGGTTAGGTTTATTCCTAGGTATTTTATCCTTTTGGGGGCTATTGTAAATGGTATTGTTTTCTTGATTTTCTTTTCAGAATTCTCCTTGTTAGTATAAAGGAACCCAACTGATTTTTGTGTGTTGATCTTGTACCCTGCCATTTTGCTGAATCTTTCTTTTAGACCCAGTAACCTTCTTGTGGAGTGTCTGGGATTTTCTATGATTAAGATCATGTCGTCTGTGAATAGAGATAGGTTTACTTCTTGCTTTCCAACTTGGATACTTTTTATTTCCCTTTATTGCCTTATTGCTCTGGCTAGGACTTCCAGTATAATATTGAATAAGAGTGGTGATAATGGGCATCTTTGTCTCATTCCCATTCTCCTGGGGGAAGGCTCTCAGTCTTTCTCCATTGAGAATAATGTTGGTTGTTGCTTTTGCATATATGTCCGTAATTTTGTTGAGGAATTTCCCTTCTATTCCTTTTTTTGGGGGTGTTGGACTTTATCAGATGCCTTTTCTGCATCAATTGAGATGATCATGTAATTCTATTCCTTTGTTTTACTTATGTGGTGAATTACATCGATTGATTTTCTAATGTTGAACCACCCTCTCATTCTTGGTGTGAATCCTACCTGATCATGGTGTATGATTTGCTTTATAGGTTGTTGAATTCAGTCATTACTTCTTCTGCCCCAAAATGTAATCATGATTTTGACTTTCATCACCATATATTATTTTGAGTTCTATATAAATAGATTGTACAGTATAAACTCTTTTCTGTTTGGCTTCTTTTGTATGACGTTATGTTCATGAGAGTCATCTGTTTTCTTTTATGTAGCATTAGTTTATTCTTTTCATTGCTGGTTTGTATTCCATTTTATGAATATAGCACAATTTTTTTAACCAGTTTTTTTTAATGATGTCTTAGTTATCTAGTGCTGCTGTGACAGAAATACCACAAGTGGATGACTTTAACAAACAGTAATTTATTCTCTCACAGTTTAGGAGGCTAGAAGTCGAAATTCAGCGTGCCAGTTACAGGGGAAGGCTTTCCTTCTCTGTCAGCTCAGGGGGAAGGTCCTTGTTATCATTTTTCCCCTGTTCTAAGAACTTCTCAGCACAGGGACCCCAGGTTCAAAGGATGTGCACCACTCCTTCTTGCTTGGTGGTAATAAGTTCTTCCATCTTTCTGCTTGCTTCTCTCTTTTATATCTCAAAAGAGACTGACTCAAGGTACAACCTAATCCTGCAGATTGAGTCCTGGCTCGTTAACATCATAAAGGTTAGGATTTACAACACATAGGATAATCACATCAGATCACAAAATGGTGGACAGCCACACAGTACTGGGAATCATGGCCTAACCAAGTTGAAACACATTTTGGGGGAACTCAATACAATCCATAACAGATGAATACTGAAATTGTTTCCAGTTTGGGGCTATTATGCATAATCCTGTAATGAACAGTTCTTCTTCATGTCTTTTGCTAGATATAAGCTCTTATTTTTGTTGGGTATATTCTCAGGAGTGAAATTTGCTAGGTAATAGAGCCTATGTATGTTTAGCTTTAGTAGGTACTACCAAACAGTTCCCAGAGTGGTTGAACCAGTTTACACTCTCACTAGCAATATATGAAGACCCTAAGTAGATGGCGTTGTCACTACCTTAAATTTCAGAGGCTTTTATGTTATAATAAACTTGAAAAGAGTGAGCTGTACTTAACACAAAGGAAGAAATGGACTACTGTTATTAATTGCTTGCTATATACCAGGTACTGCCTAAGTACTTCTACTTACATTGTCTCATTTAATCACAGTAATGCCCATGTAAACTGTGAGACCAGTGTTATTGTATTGATTTTACAGGTCAGAAGACTGAGACTCACTGGTTATTAGTCAGGCAGCTCATAATTGCCATCCAGAATCCAACCCAGGTCCACTTGAGTCCAAACCATTGCCATTACAGTTTGTGGGTGAGGTGTTTTTGTTTTGTTTTGGTGAGTAGAGGGGTTTGTCCTGATAACCCTGAAGCCCACCACATAGGCGGCCCCCTTCTGAGATGGAGTGCTTATTTGGCCCTGCAGGCAGCAGCCTCCCAACCAGGAGCCTCCTCCCACCCTGTGTTCTTTCTTCCTCCCCACTGAATCTTACAGCAACCAGTCATTAAGACTGTCTCAGTGTAGATATTACACTGGCACATCCTCTGCTCCAGCTGGCAGGCTGGCAAAAGAAGCTCCTATTTGAATTTTTAAGGCCAGCCAAGAATCTTATTTCTCTTTCACTGATTTTCTTCATGTAGTTCCCCCACCCCCCAACGGCTGGAATGCAGAAATGACATGTACTAGAAAGAGCTGGAAGGCAGGAGACTTAGGTCCTGATCCTATTACTAAATTGTTGTATAACTTTGAATACCTCATTTTGCTTCTCTTGGCCCAGATTTCCTAATTTATAAAAAGAATGGGATCAGTGGTTGGAATAGGATCAGTGGTTCCATGGACCCTCCTCAGGGGCTACTGTGGGAAGACCCAAGTAGAAAATACCTTGGGTCCCCTATATCTTATCACAACTAGAGCAGCTCTGGTTTTATTTGTTGTGTGTATTGAACTTCCTCCTAAAATTTTAGCTAAATCAAAGGAATATATGACAAATATATGCTTGAAATCCACTAGACTAGATGATCTCTACTAATTGTCCTATCTTAGTGAGAGATTTTGAGTGATGAAAATAAAACGAGCAAAATTTTCACCCTTAACATGTTCTTCATGTGTACAAGGCCTTCATGCTACCCTCTAACCATCATGGGGGGAGGGAAGGAGTATAATTTTTCCTAGGTTAGGAGGTTGAGGAAAGATAAACAAAAGAGGAGACATCTCAGCTGGACTTAAAGGAAGAGTAGAGTTTCACTAGGTGTATAAGGAGATCAGAGGTGTAAGGCATTTCAGGTAGAGGAGTGAGGCAGGAAGGCAAGAGAAGACATTGCTATTTTGGAAATTTTTGTTGTGGATATTGTGTATGACGAAAAGGGAAAGAGTGAGGAGTGCTAGGAAATGAGGTTGGGAGGGTCACTGAGCCAGTTTGTAAAGGGACTTGAATGTTAGAGTGATGGGGACTAATGAAGAGTTGTAAATATTGTATGAATTAGCACTGCCTCATTCTATGAATTTTGGGCTCCTCTAGACTCAGAATCCCTGATCCACATAGCACAATTTGGATGGTAGCTGTGGCAATGGCGATGCTCACGAACTCAGAGGTGATTCTGATTTGAGAGAGCCTTGGTGACCAGGGGTCTTCATTGGCTCAGGGTAGTGAATATGTATATAATGCTTATGTAAAACAAAAGGTAGAAGAGTGGGACAGGCTCTGTTGATGGACACCATGTCTCCACACTGTAATAAACTCAGTGGTCTTGCCATTTAAACACATCATCAGAAGGGAAGTGGCAAGATTGTAATTTTACCTCCTGTGTGAAAAATTAGAGTTGGCCTTATGGTTCAGCCTTCTCAGCTCGTCCCCATAACCGACCTCCTCATTCTGTCCCTGGAAACGTATGTTCGTTTGTAATACACTCCATTTGTGGTAATTGGATCAGTAGGCCTTTTCAGTCTTCTGTCAAACACCCGTCTCCCTTCCTAGAGAGCTTCAGAGCTGATATAATGAGTCTATGAATTGCTTTAGGGTGGGAAACAGATTCCCAATTAAACACATCTGGAGAATGTCTACCCCATTCACCTCCTTTTTTTCATTTGTGACCTTAGAGATGTCCTTAGATCCCACGAGATTCTGCTTGAGGAAAGATTTCAAATTGGGGCACAGTTCCTGATGAGTTGAGGCCAATGTCAGCTTCATCTGTCTTACAAAAGAGTGAGAAGGACTGAACTGACATTGATTGAAAAGTTATTATGACCAGACACTGTACATAGGTTAGCTCATTGAACCCTTACACCTTCAAGATGTCATCTCCATTTTACGTGTGACAAACCCTAAAAGCCAAACCTACTGCCAGAGTTGATTCTGACTCATAGTGACCCTATAGGACAGAGTAGAACTGCCCCATAGGGTTTCCAAAGACTGGCTGGTGGATTCGAACTGCTGACCTTTTGGTTAGCAGCTGAGCACTTAACCAGTGTACCACCAGGGCTCCTTTTACATGTGAACTGGTGGTAGTTTCTCCAAAGTTGCACCATCTAGTTCTTCTGGGCTTAGGCTGGTGGAGGCTCTGGTTCATGTGATCTCTTATTCCTTTGGACTAATATTTTCCTTGTGTCTTTGGTTTTCTTCATTCTCCTTTGCTCCAGATAAGATGAGACCTATTGATGCATCTTAGATGGTCACTTGCAAGCTTTTAAGACCCCAGATGCTACTCTCCAAAGTAGGATGTAGAACATTTTCTTTATTAACTATGTTATGCCAGTTGACCTAGATGTCCCCAGAGACTATGGTCCTCAGCCCTCAGCCCCAGTAACTCGGTCCCTCAAGGTGTTTGGATCGTGAGTTACTTCTGATAAACCTAGCTTTATGTATGCTGTAATAGAGCTAGACCTGCTGAGGACATCAACGTAGAGTAGAAATCCTGTTTCAGGCCAGGGGTTGAGGATAGGGGAAAGAAATACAAGTTTTCTTAGTTGTATGGACACCAGTTTTTGAGATGAGGTAGGATCAGACTTTAGCTTCTAAATTGGAGCTGTCTTTAAGCCTCAGGCTTAAAGACATGTTTCCTGCCTTTAAGTACTTGATAGTCTAGTGTGGATGACATGCAAGCTGTACAGTGAGGTTTGGGCCTTCAGCAGTGGCCCGCATTAGCCAGGTAGGCGTTGTGTTGAGAGAGCCTGGAATACTCATTGTGTACTTAGTTAATGGTAAAGTGTAGCATGATTAGGTGTAAAGTATACCAGTTTGGGATACAAGTTGCCTAATCGTGACAATCCAACTGTTGAACATCCATGGAATCTCTCCTCCTCAAATGTGGGCACAAATCTCCTAAATCACTAAATTCAGTCCGGATTCATCCTCCCAAAGATGATTAGGATTTGATGGGAGATGGGCTGGCGAGGGTGGAATTGCAGACAGAAAAGGCAAATGAAAGTACACTTTGGAGTGGAAAAATAGGAGGTAGGAGGTCTTTGGATTAGCAGTTACACTAGTTCTGATAAGCAGGGGAGAAGAATGGTAAATACAACATTCTGCATAGTAGTTATCTCTGATGGAGGTCAGGGTGAGACAGGAGGGTTTGATAGACAGCTTCAGTGGTATTGGCAAGTTCTGTTTCTTAAAGTGAGTGGTGGGTCCATGAGTGTTCGTTTTCTTGCTGTACCATACCTGTTGCCATCCAGTTCATTCCGACTCATAGTGACCCAATAGGCAGGGTAGAACTGCCCCATAGAGTTTCCAAGGAGTGCTTGGTGAATTCAAACTGCCGACATTTTGGTTAGCAGCTGAGTCCTTAGCTGCTATGCCACCAGGGTTTCCATTTTATTACTAGGCATTATAAAAAAAAAAATGCCTAGGCATTATAATTTCCATATATGTCACATTTCTTAATAATATAATATTTAATTGAAGAAAGAGGGGATAAAAGAAAGAAAGATAGATGGATAAAGGAAGGGGATAAAGTCTCAACAAGGGACTGCTGGTAATGTTTCAGTGATAGAAAAGCCAGGCCACCTTTAATGTAGGTCATATTATAGTCATCTTGTCCATTTGGAGTTGTTAGAGGGATATATGCTCCTCTATTTTCTTCTATAACCTATAACTGAGAGGTAATTTCTTAGAATTTGGACTTGGGAAGGAGAAAAGATGAAGCTCTGAAACAGATTTTGTTTCTGCTTTTCAAAGGCGAAAAGGGTGTGTGGGAGTGGGAGCTCATGTGTCCAGGCATCAGGCTTGGCAGACAACTCTCTCAAAGCAGATGGAGTGAGGATTTCATCGCCTGACAAGCTGACTCAGACCTGCCTCCCTGCAGCCAGCCACTACTGGGTATGGCCTGAATCTCATCGAAAGCCAGAGGATAAATGCCATCTCTCCTTCCACTCTAGCTATGGCTAACTCTAATCTTCTCAAAGGAATAGCTGCCCAGAACGCATCAGCTTTTGGTCTCTGTTATTTGCAAGGGCAGTGATTTTGGTGAAATGGGCATGTCTGAGGCTCAAGTGTTTAAGCGGAGGCTGTATGACTGCCCCGATCTGTGTTGCTTTAGAGAGGGTTTTTACATTAGATTGGAGCTTTTTTTCTTGCCTGAAAAATATGAAATGGAGGCTTCTATACAGTCCAGTGATTGGTTTAATGAGGCCAGCCCAGGAAACAGCTCTGGGAAAGGCTTAGAAATAATGCCTAAGAAGTAAACAGCTTCCCAGAAGCTGCAGATCTTGCTGCTAGTCACGATTTTAACAACCAGTGAAGATGAACATGTTCTGGATTAGGGCCACAGCCTTTTAGTTGGTGCCCTTGCCTTTATCCTCTCTCTTGCCAGACTAAGCTGTAAATGCTGCCAGGCTCTTTTCCCTAAAACCCTGCCATCATCATTGGCATTCTCCATTCAGGTATATCCAGTAACTGCTGCTCTGCATTAAGTCTAGTCATACTGTCTAGTTTTGAAATATGTTATATTTGGCCTTATGTCTTATCTTCCTCCCCAGCATTCACCGTCTGCTCCTGTCAGGCAGGTCTTCTCTCTATCCCCCAAGACACGGTATTCATTTCCACCTACATCCCTTGCTTCACTAGCTTAATCTTACCCGTCTTTTAAGGCTTAGCTCAATTTCTGCCCCTTCAAGCTAACATTGATCACTGTCTTCTTGGTTCTACTGAACATATGTGATGGTTAAGGTTGTGTGTCTACTTGGCTGAGCCATGACTCTTAGTGGTTTGGCAGTTATGATGTAGTTTGGCAGTCATATGATGTTGTGATCACTTCCATGATGAGATTTGGTATAATGTGATCACCTCCATGATGGGATCTGCTGTGAGTAGCCAGTCAGTTGAAAGGGACTTTTCTTGGGTGTGCAGCCTACATAGAATGTAAGTGGACATTCTGGAAACAGTAGGGGGCTTTTGCATACCTGGGTCTTCCAGTTGGCTCCTTTTCATCTGACCTGCGGTTCTTGGGACTTAACAGCTTACCTGCAGTCTTATCTCCTAATCTTGGGATTCATTTATCTTCGCAGCCTGCGAGCAAAAGTCCTGCTCTCTGACCTGCCAGTCTTGGGTTTGCTAGCCCCTGCAGCTATGTGAATCAGTAGAAGCCTCTATTCTGACCCATGGACTTGGGATGTTCCAACCTCTACAACCATGTTAGCCATTTCCTTGATATAAATCTCTCTTTATGTATAGCTATATGTTTTACTGGTTCTGCTTCTGTAGAGAGCCCAGCCTAAGACAACATATATAAACAAAACCAAACCCATTGCTGTTGAATTGATTCTGACTCATAGCGACCCTATAGGACAGAGTAGAACTGCCCCATAATGTTTCCAAGAAGTGGCTGGTGGATTCGAACTGCCATTTTTGGTTAGCAGCCAAGCTCTTAACCACTGCACCATCAGGGCTCCAAACATGTATAGTAATTTCCAAATAATTTAGTGGTCAATTGTTTCCTAATTTTTATTTATGTATTAGTGTTAGACTGAGAACCCTTTGAAGTAATGGACCATATATTCCTTTTCTTATCACCCCATGATATTTAAGGTGTTTCCTGGCACATATCAGTATACTTTGTTAAATAACTAAGTGTCAGAATTTTATAAATAATAAAAACTAGTATTTAAATATCATTTTACACTTCATAGAATGCTTTCACATTTATCTTACTTAATCTTCTCTCAGGTTTTTTGATGTTCCTATTTTAAGTTGAAGAAATTGAATCTCAAAAAGTTGAAATTGTTTGCCCAAGGTCTCACAGCTAGTAACTGGTAGAGACAGGACTGGGGCTCAAGTTTTGGGTCTGTTGAAAATGGCAGCTTGCCTCAGGTTTTCTTAAAAGCTTAGTTTTCCTTGAGATATTTGTAGGTATTGCTACTCATGACTATGGAAACATGCTGGGGCTTAATGAAAAGCTGAAGTCTCCCTGTGTATTTAACCCATTGCCACTGAGTTGATTCTGACACATAGCGACCGTATAGGGCAGGGTAAAACTGCCCCATAGAGTTTCCAAGCAGCAGCTGGTGGATTCGAACTGCCAGTCTTTTGGTTAGCAGCCGAGCCCTTAACCACTACGCCACTGAGTGTTTCAGACTCAAACAGACTCAAAAGGTGTCATGGGTTGATTATCATTCCCCCCAAATTTGTGTTCACCTGGAACTTTAGAATGTGCGCTTATTTGGAAATAGGGTTTTTGCAGATGTAGAGATGAAATCATCCTGGATTTAGGCCCTAAATCCAATAATTGGTGTCCTTATGAGAGAAAAGGACACAGAGACAGTCAGAGGGGAGAAGGCCATGTAAAGATGGACACAGAGATTGGAGTTTACACAGCTACTAGCCAAGGAACGTCAATGATTGCCAGCAGCTGCAAGAAACTGGAAGAGGCACAAGGAATGGATGGTCCCTTAAAGCCTTTAGAGGGAGTATGGCCCTGTCAGCATCTTTTTTTCAGACTCCTAGTCTTTAAAACTGTGAGACTACATTTCTGTTGTTTCAAATCTCCAAGTATGTGGCAGCTTGTTACAGCAGCCGTAGGAAACTAATACAAAAGGGAAAAAAAAATAATATTTATTAAAGGTCTCTTACATACCAGGCATGTGCTAGGCACTTAAATATGTTATTTTATTTACTCTCACAACAACCTTATGTTATTTATCATATTTTATAGATTAGGAAAATAAGACTCAGAAAGATAAAATAGAAAACTCATCTCTGAATATTTTCTTACTGTGTATTCGGACATATACTTTCTTCTTCTGCTTGATCTTTTTTGCCCAGGTATATCGTAGGCCTCTTGAGGATGAGGATCTTGTGTTGCTCATTTTTATATCTTCCAAATTACCTCCAGGAATCTCTATGTTTTCCTCCTCCCTCTCTCCCCCACCTTCCAGGTTCCAATGTAAACCCTTGAAAGGCAAAGTTCATCTTGCCTAGTTTCGTCCTACCTTCTTTCTTAGTGACATCCTCATCCCTCATGGTGTACCTCACACCCTCTCTGGGCCTTGTTGTCTGTTGACTGTCACATAATTCGAAGTGATTGTTGTGCTCTATCCAATATCATTTTATAAAGAGACCTATCATAGTACCTCACAATGCTTTATAATCATGTTGCATGTTTGCCTCCCCAATCAAACTGCAAACTCCTCAAAGGGAAAGGTTTCTTCTTGCTCATTTTTACACTCCAAATGTTAGTTTTTTGTGTCACATTCATTAAATTTGTTCAGTGAGTAAATTAAAGGTGTTTACCTTCCTGGGATATCTGTATTTTCGTAACAAAACTGGAAGCCCAATAGGCCTTCCAAATCCAATTGAATCTGGTGATTAAAAAAAAGAAAAAGGGTAAGTAGTGAGGTAGTGTTCTGGGTTGGGGGCCTCTTGATTCACCTAAGATTCAACCTTATATTTTCCCCTCTATTTGATACGGCTGATCCTGCCAGATAGAGATGGAAGTGATCATTAGACCCAGATCATCTTGATAGGTGATGCTGCCATTCGATATGGAGCAGGATTACTTCCTGGAGAGCTTTGTGAAGATATCTTTTTATGAAATAGCTTTTAAGAGGCAAAGCAAAACATTTTAAGCTTCAGATGATTCAGAGGTTAGAGTTTATTGAGATCTGGTTTTATAGTTTCTTCCTCTAAAAAAAAAAAAAATTTTTTTTTAAAAGAAAGAACACTGAATTGGGAGCCATAATACAAGTTCTGGTCCTACATTTGACTCTAACTAGTTATGTGTTCATAGTGGACTTTTGTTGTTTTTGCCTCCCAATATCCATTTCTCCTCCTTTTAGTACCAGCATCCAGATTTTTCTCTGGGAAATCATCTCCCCAGCATTGAGGCCTTCTGCTTCGGACAGAGTCCACTTCACCCGTGGCTCCAGGATGGCCATGTGGTTCATGGCTTGCTAATTACAGTATTATATTCTTCTGATCATGGAGAATGATCTTGGTTTGGATCTGTGACTTTCAATCTTTTTTTTAGGGAAAAGATGTATTCTTTTTACATTGGATTTGAATCTCAGAGGATGTGAAACTGGGGCCCTCAGAAGAAGTTCTGCTTGGGAGTGAAGCCAAAACAGAGATGAAGACAGTCTTAGTTAACTAGTGCTGCTAGAATACAGATACCACAAGTGGGTGGCTTTAAAAAACCATAATTTATTGTCTCACAGTTTTAGAGGTTAGAAGTCCAAATCGGGGCATTGGCTCTAAAGGAGGGTCCTTCCTTGGTAGCTCCGGGTGTTCTTTGTCTTTCTTTGGCTTGTAGAGAGACCTTCACGTGACGTGTCTCTTCTCCTTTATAAGACATGTCTCTCTTCTCCTTTATAAGACACCACTCATAAGGGATCAAGTCTAGGACCCACCCCACCTGTATGACTTTATCAACACAATAAAAGAAAAACTCTGGTTCCAAACAGGGTCATACTCACAGAGGCTAGGACCTCGTATCTTTCTGGTGGACAAAATTCAATCTGTAAAAAAGAATAGGCAGGTCCTTTGAATTCCTAAACTATACTATGCTCAATACTTGGACTTTTCAAATGTGTGATTCAGTAAATTATTCTTTGGCCTAGGTTACACTTTCAGGTGTTAAGGAGTCCTAACGGGAAAGTGACTTCAGACAAGATTTTCTGAGCCTTTATTTCCTCATATTTAAGATGTGTAGACTGGGCTACGAAGCCACATTAGGTAGTAGATTTACTTATATCTTTATACCCGTTTGAAAATAAACTGGGTATTTTTTCATTAGAGCAATCCCTATTGGTGCCCTAGATATCCTTGATGCCGCTGAATTGCCATTGTGTTTCCCTATAGTTAAATCTGACCACTGTGACCACTGATGTTTCATTGTTTGTAAATCATAGCCTGCAGTTACCAGCTCTGTAAACTTGGACAAATCTTTTTAGCCTCTCTGAGCCTTAGTCCTCTCTTAGGATGCTTATAGCTGTCTTGCTCAATTCATGAATTCAGATGGTGAAATGAAAACAAAGATCCCAGCAGAAAAATATGATTTGGGCCTTAAAGGATAGGTAGGATTCAGCTGAGGAAAGGGGAGGTAGGGCATGAATATGAACTTAATGAACAAATGCAAAAAGAATGGGAATTCTTTTGTAGTAGTCCAACTTGTTCAGACTCAGGATAGGATATTATATTTCATTTAGTCTTTCCCACTTCATGAATAACTAGGATATTGACAAATTTGAAATAATATCCATGAGGAAAAGTAAAAGCTTCTGGAAATACAGCTGAAAACTTAGCAACTGTCTAAAATTATTTTGCTCTGTGGTCAAAATAATTCTGAACAAGTATTTTCCATTCTTTTAGAGGGAAGAACTAGGGGAATGGATAGGAGATATTTGGAATCCAGTAGAGACATTTGATTAAACATTGTTGTTAGTTGCCGTCAGTCAATTCTGACTCTATGACGACCTTACGTACAACAGGACAAAATGTTGTGCGGTCCTGCATTGTCCTCACAATCGCCAGCATGTTTGAGTCCATAGCTGTAGCTTCTATACCAGTCCATCTTAACGAGGGTCTCCCATGCCATTGTTGGCCCTCTGCTTCACTAAACATGTCTTCCTCTAGCAACTGATCCCTCCTGATGTTGTGTCCAAAGCAAGCAAGACAGTGTTCTGCTGTGATCCATAAGGTTTTCATTGGCTAATTTTCAGAAGTAGATTGCCAGGCCCTTCTTCCTAGGCTGTCTTGATTTGGAAGCTCTGCTGAAAACCTGTCCACGATGGGTGACCTTCTTGGAATTTGAAATGCTGGTGGCATAGCTTCCAGCATTGTAGCAACATGCAAGCCACCACATTATGACAAACTGACAGATGGGTGGTAGATTCTTAATTCTCCTCAAAATAGGAAGAGTTCTTTTATCTTGGATCATGGTCATCTAGTTTTATAGAAATGTGTGGAGGCACTAGATTTCTAGATGAGCACTTGGCATCCCTTTGAACTGTTAACCTATGAACTACAGTGTATTCCTGTTATTGGGGATAAGGACAATATCTATAATACAGACTTGCTGTATTTTATTGTGCTCTGTGGCATTGGAAAAAAAAATTTTTTTATGGCATTGGGTTTATAGAATTCGTAGGACTTTAGAGCTCAAAGAAATGATAACAAGAATAATATAGCAAATATTTGTTGAGTACTAATTGTGTGCTATGCAGTGTGCTCATCTCTCTGCATACTTTATTTAATCCTCGCAGTTACCCTATGCGATAGGTACAATTATCATTCTCATTTTATAAGTGAGGAAATTGAGGATTAGAAGGTTAAGAAATGTACCCAAGGACACACAGCCGTTAATCGACAGAGCTGCAACTGTTAAAAACCTGATTTTATGCCTGTGGTCCAGAGGTTCCCCATCTGTGCCTCTCTGCGCTTCTAGTAATTCTAGAAACGGGCATTGGTCCTTTTCAATCCAGTGTCTTTCCACGCTACTACCACCAGGGGGCCTTATACATGGTGCAACAAAATCTGTGCTAAAGTGGGGGTTTGATGTATTTAGTATTTTAGTGTTTGTTTTTTTTTTTAATTTCAGCAACTGCTTAATGACTGAGGTGTGATTATAATAAATGAGTGAGAACTGTCAGACTTTTAAGGTTTTTCTGATGCAATAAAAGGACTGGATATAAAGTAAAATATATAAATTAATTTGTCCTTTGCTGCAAGCAGAAATTTTGTTTATAAAATGCAAAATGAGTTAAAACAAGATGCCAAGAATGAGTGAGGAGAAATGTGTGTGTGTTTTTTTTTCCTCAATTAAATCAGTAAATAACTCTACTGTTTTTCAGTTTGAATAGATGGTTTCTTGTCCTTGGGGGATTCCATTGCTTAGAGAGAGCACCACCGCTATTACTACCACCAGCAGTTAACACTCATTTGAGTAGCGCTTTGCATTTCAGAGGGTACTTTCACTTGTTTTATTGCCCTGGAGAAAATTAAACTTTCCATCTGTGTTCTTGCTCTGTACTGTAGTAATTTATTCGTAAGTCATTCACCCCCCACAGTCCCTGTCCCATCAGAATCTTCAAGAACCGTATGCATGGTGAGCTGATTTGTGGGTCCTGTGGAGTTAAGAGTATTGCCCTGTTGAATGCTGGGGAGCTCAAGACTGCCTCCCAGAAGCACCAGAGAGAATTATGTAGAATTTGTGTCTGTTGGAGTTGTTAAGAAGAAAAAAGTTAAAGTCAGTTATGCTGAGGATTTAAAATGAAGCTTGAATTTACAGCATGATGTAATGGGGAAAAAGCATGGGATTTGGAGTTAGAAGACCTGAATGTGAATTCCCTCTTCTTCCCATTTACCAGATATTCACTCATTTTCAAAGCACCTTGCTAATTCTTTATTTATTACAACTGTAATTAAATAATTATTTGTCTAATAATTAAAATTTTCCCTAGGATATAAGCTTAATCAGGAAAGAGATGTCAGTATTTTTCACAGCTATATTCTCTGCATCTAGCAAAGCAGCTGGTACACTATAGGTGCTTGATAAATACTTGTTGAATGAATAAATGAGTATGGGGGGAGGGAGTTCAAATAAGCTTCACCGAATCTAGGGGATTGGAAGAGGTTTCACTGAGGATGTTAAATTTAAATTGAGACTTGAAAGATGAATTAAGAGTTGGTCAGGCAAATAAGAAGAACATTCCAGGAGTAATAACATCTTATCTGAAGTTCCTAGAAGGGAAAGAACATACTTTGTTAGTCTGAAGAAATAACGTTCACATTGTTAGTCTGAAGAAATACGTTCTTGCGTAACTGGAATGTAAGAAGGGGGAGAGTGTTGTGCAGTGAGGCTGGAGTAAACAGAGGCTAGATCGTGCAGAGACTCAGGCTTTGCTAAGGATTTTGCACTCTATTCTGATAGAAATAGAAAGCTATGTAAGAGTTTTGATGCAAGAAAGCCATGATTGGATGCTCCGTTTAAAATGACTGCTCTGGCTGCAATCTAGTGGAGACTGGATTGGAAGAGGGGAAAAGTGGATGCTGAGAAACCGTTAAAAAGGCTTGTGCAGAAGCTCAGATGAGAGATGACAGTGCCTTGGACAATGTTAGTGGTAGTGGAGATGAGGAGAGATGAAATAAGAAATATTTAATAGACAAGACTGTCAGAACTTAATGATTGATTAGATGGGGAATGAAGGAGAGGGAGGTATATCAAAGAATGTCAACTAGGCTTCCGACTAAGCAGCTAAGTGGATGGTGGTGCCATGTACTGAGATGAGGAACACTGGGGGAGCCTGAAGGGACAGATTTTAGGGGGAGATGATGAGTTTTGTTTTAGACATGTGTTTGAAGTACCTATAAGACCTCCAAGTAGAGGGTGTCCAGTAGGCTGTTGCAGGTATGGGTTTGAACTTTAGGAAAGCATATTGTATACTCTATAACTGTTCCATATCAGGTCAGAAAGGGCCACTTATTCTTTTTTCATGACTGCGTGGTATTTCATTGTGTATACTAAGGTACCAGTTATATGGCACAATTAACTTACGTGAAAGGTAAAAGATATGGACATAGAAGAATAATTGATGAGTTTTCTTTAAAAGAGGGAGGAAGTGAGGTCCAGCTCACAGGTCGAGGTTTTGGCCTTGGATAATAGGAGGGCCACCTGATTTATTATTTTAACAGAAGGGAAGGGGGAGAATATGGGTGAAGAAACAGAAAGCTTTGTATTGTATGGTAGGAAGTTGAAGAAGTATCCATCTGGTAGCTTCTATTTTCTCTGTTATGTAGGAGGTTAGGTCATCTACTGAGAAGGGGGAAGTAAGATGGAAGGAACTCTATTTGAAGGAAATGAATAAGATTTTAGGTCATCTTTGTCATTGACCAGACAAGCCCATGGTTTGTTGAAAGTTGAGGGCCCTGTTGAGGTTGGTGCCAGTCTGCCCTATTTTCTTTTTGGCAGTCCTTAGCAGCTTGAGGGCATATTTGGAGAAAGTGAGTAACTGAGCTCATCAAGTGTTTTAGAGGTTTTAACAAGTAGAGAAGATGAAAGGGAGAGGAAATTTACGTTACCAAAATACTGAGATAGAATCCAAACTGAATAGAGAGGCCAAGTGGGGAGCGATGGACTGGACAATGGTTCTCAGACTTTATTGTGCATCAGACTCATATGGAGGGTTTATTAAAATACAGATTGATGTCATATGTAAAACAGGTTGGAAAGTTCTGGTGCCTTTGTAGGTATTAAGGAGGCAGCATGTGAATGTTCTCTTTAATTTAAAGAGAGCTATTAACATGTTTTTGCTCTGACTTAGCTGTTCAGATTTAAAGTGATTCAGTAAGTTAACAAGTAACACTGGGTGTGAGAGTACTTTGGTTTCCTTGGTACCTGATTGTTAGACTCTCTACAGGTTGCATATTTTGTGTATTCCATAATCTTGCTTCTGACTTTAATGCAAAGTATCTATTTTTGCCTCTAGTAGATTGAGCATTCTTTATGACCTTCAAGTTAGATTTATCCTCTGTGTATCTTGTTCAGTATCACTTTTAAAATTGTGTTAACATGTATACGTATATTACATATACATATGTGTATGTGTGTATAATCTAGAATTAGCCATTTTAACCATTTTTAAGTGTACAATTTAGTGTCTCTGTACCCTTTTTAAATGAGGCAATGTTTGCTACCTTTTACTTGCCCCAAGGGGATATTGTGCGATTTCAGGTTTTTTTTTTTTAACTACAAAATTCCTTTAATTTCTCTAGGCTGTTTGCCATATATGAAGTCTTTATTTTAGTCATAGAAGCCAGTGATCTACTGTAAATATGGTGAAAATGAAAATGGTGATAGCTAACATTGAGTACTTTTTGTGTGTCAGGCACATAATGAATTAGACCATCAAAGGAATGCCTTCTTAGTAAGTGATTGAATATATTATCTCATTTAATCCCTCTAGCAATTTTATGAGAGTGTATTCTATATTTCCCCCATTTTACATATGTTAAATGAGGCCTAGGTAAGTAAGTAATTTGCCCAAGCCATTCAGCTAGTAAATGATAGCTGAGGTTCAAATCCAAGTTTGTCTAACTCCATACCCCTGCTCATAATCACTGTACTGGAATTGCAGAAATCAACAGTAGTGTCTACTTTGGGCCATTATATCAGCTTGTTTATGAATTTTGCAATCACATCCAGACCCATAAGCCCTGGAGCCTGAATGTCAGTCTTTTGAATTCTACACGAGACAGTATTATCAGGACTTTGTGAATACACAGGTGAGACCCTGTAAAACAGGAGGCACTCGAGGTCCAGGGGTGTTCATGGACCCATCGTTCTCATTCATTCAACAGACATTTACTGAACATTTGTAATATGCCTGCTATTGTGTATGGTAAGTAAGACAGTCAAAGTGCTTACTGATTTAGTGTAACTTTGGGATATTTAATGTTGTGGCTCAAAACAGAAGCAGAGGAGTTGTGGAAAGCACAGTAGATTGAAGCCTGAGAGACCTGTGTTCTAGCCTAGTACCAGAGTTCTATAGATGGTTTGGGGAATGAATGGGAAATGTACTGTACGTAACGTAAAGTGGTCGGTAAATGTTGAGTGAAAACCATGGTTTGGAACTCATTTTGTTTTCCAGTCCCGTGATATTTTCTGCTATGACATTCTTCTCTTTTATTCACTCATGTATCAGTTGGGCAATGCATTATTTTGGGGCCACACCTCTCCTGGGTAGTTAATGGATTTGGAAACACGCGTGCATCTGGAAGAGTAAAAGGAAGGGCGGAAATCAGCCAGAGATGGAATCAGTACCCTGGAGAGCTCCAAGCAGGCACTGGAACTGAGCAACACAAGCCCATCTCAGCAGTTCTTTGGCTGTGTTAATGATTATAATCTCTGCAAGAATCTTAAAATCTTAGGGTTTATGAGAGCATATTCTTGAGTTTTGTTTTCTTTAAACCATTTCTTTAATGTGGATTCCTTGACAGTGATAACTGCAGTTTGGAATGATTTCATAGATTTGCAGATTTGGAAAGATCTTTGGGATCACCCTGCCTAACTTCTTCATTTTGAATGTAGAGAAAAGAGAAGGAAGAGCAACAAAAGGGTAAGTAAAAGGCAGCAAAAGTCATTAGGAAAGTCTGGACGAGAATTCAGTTCTTTTGACTCTCAGGCCAACACTTGGTGTGTGGTGATGGACCTAACCATCTTTGATTCTTTAAGTTTCCTCTCAATAAAAAGCAGTTCAGATTGGAAGATTAAAAGAAATAATAAATCCTGAACAATGTTCTTAGCAAAAAAAAAAATATAGCTCTCTGGATGAAGAGAAATTTAAGATGACCTGGTGGGGTTGTGGCAAGGGAATATGTAGTTCCAGTTTCTTTAGGTTCTCTTGATGGCTCTCAGTGGACAGTATTCTTCTTTATTGTTGAAACATAAGCAGACGGTATTGTGCACAGAGCTGAGATGTTACATTGTTTGACATCTCTGGCAGAGACATGGGGACTGATAATTTCTTCTCCAGAGCTAGTACTGGTCTTCTAATTTCTGGTGATGATGGCCTCAAATTGCTGCTGCTCCAATAAGTATTCTTAGCACAGATGAATCACCAGATGTCAGAACTGGGAGGTCTTAGAGATCTCGTGACCTACCCCCTTCATTTTATGGAGCCCTTTTTGTTCTGAGCTACTCTCTGGTATTAAATGCATCCTGGGGCTCTGAAACTAAACACATAGGCTTATACCTCTGTCAGCCCATTTGGAAATGGCTTATCAAAGATCTTCCCTAGACTAGAGTGAATATTCCTTAAATGGGTCAATTGCAAAGAATGCCCATTGGAATACACTGTGTAACAGTATCTGTTTCAAGGCCATATGTGTGCCTGAGGTGTTAGGATCTCATTCCTGCAGGTGTGAAGTTTCTCAGCCATTCATTCAGCTTCTCCCAGAAAGAAGCTTTGAAGAAGCCAGAAATCTTATTAAATCCACCACTTATTTCACTGTGTTGGCTGCTGCTTCTGAGTTGGCTCCCTGCTAGTTTCTTTTTTCATTCTTTTTATTTATGTTGAATTTTTTAATGATAATAATTTTTCACCTTGTCAACTGTTTCAGTTTTAAAGTACATTGACGTATACTTATTTAATCCTCATGCCAGTCATATGGAATGGAAATGGGTATTATTCACATTTTAGTATTTACATTCAGCTAGCATTTATTGAATGCCAGCTATGTGCTAGGCACTGGGCTAGACCCTCATATACATCATATTTTAAAGTCTCAAAGCATCTCTGTAAGGTATTATCCACATTTTACAGAAGAGAAACTAGAAGCTCACAGAGGTTAAGTAAGTAACTTCTGTTCATTTCTTTTCTGTTTTTTATACCTACCCCCTGATTAGAATTGCGCTTATCACTTAGAGGAAGTTTAAGATGTATTTGCTGTTCTCCAGAATTCATGGGATGCCTGAAGGAGTCAAGATTTGCAAAAATGAGTAGAATTTGATCAAGTGTTAAGAGTTAATTGTTGGTTATATTTCCAAGAAAAAGAAAATTTAAGTTTACGGCTGAAAGAGGGCAAAAAAAAAAAAAAAATCCAAGTGAACCAAAGAAATTAATACATGTTATAGAGAGGAAGTAGAATTTGAACTGAGAGATTTGGAGCCATTGTAGGCCCCTGATCTGGGAATTTCTGATAAAGTGTGACTGTCAAGCTAGCTAGATGGATTGATGGGAAGAGAGACTAGAAGTAGGAAAACAAATTAAGAGGCTGTTACAATCAAGGTTGACCGCAGGAACCAGGCCTGGCCATGTCTTCATCCTTTGGGAAAAGGAAAAAAAAAATTTTTTTAATGCTTAAGAATCATAACATTTTTTAAATTCTTGGCTTTGCCCTGACAGTTTAACCTTTAAAGAAGTGATAGGTTAAGGTATTTTGGTTCAGGTAGTATCAAGACACTGTCTGTTTTGTAACTCTCTCCATTTCTTTTCCTTTGACACAAAAATGCTACTTTGAACTTGCTGCTGGTACTTGAACTTGTGCTTCTTCTGAAAGATGGCCTTTCTGTGGATTTCCATATACATTGTTTCATTTCCTCTTTACAACTACCTGCTGCAACAGATGTGGAAGGTATTATTCCGATATGAAAGATAAAGAAAATTAAACAACTTGTCCAAGATCATATACTGAATTACTTCAGAGGTAGGAATAGGGTCCTGATTAGGTGATTTTTTGTTCTTATTACCTGGTAGATGTGAATTTAGCTCTCACACTTCCCCTCTGTACCCCATCCATCACTTAGAGTTATTCCACAATTTCTGTTTATATCACCGATCAGTTGTTTACATGATTAAAACCTAACTAGTTGCCATTGAGTCAGTTCTGACTCATGATGACCTCATGTGTGTCAGAGTAGAACTGTGCTCCCTAGGGTTTTCAATGCCTGATCTTTTGGAAGTGGCTTGCCAGGCCTTTCTTCTGAGGTGCCTCAGGGTGGACTCGAATTGCCAACCTTTCAATTAGCAACTAAATGTGCCCATTTGCACCACCCAGGGACACCTTTACATTATTATATCTATGTAAATATTATTTTCTGCAGAGCTAGGTGATACACTGAAATGAATTTCTTCATGTGGCCTTTCTTTGAAAAAGAAAAAGAAAACAGCCTGGGTGATTTTTCCCCTGGGCCCTGAGAAGTTGTTACAGTTGCCCTTATAACAGTTGCCCAAGTCCTTTGGAGAAGCTTGTTACTTTTACCCAGGGAAGAAGCCAGTCCCTGCCAGCAGAAATGTCAGGTTTTATGCAAGTAGATGGAGCCAATTGCAAGGGGATTGGCCAGCTTAGTCCAGAGAGAGAATTGGTCAGTTTTTATGCAGATAGGGTGTGTGAAATCCTCCCAATAGGATTGAGCCACTTGCCTATATAAGCACTCATCCTACAGAGGTTTCAGGGGGGACCTCACTATCATCAAGAAGAAGAGCCTGGAATGGAGCGCATCCTTTGGACCTGGGGTCCCTGTGCTGAGAACCTCTTAGACCTAGGAGACAGAGCTGTAACACTGGAGTGGCAGCAGCAGAACCAGGAGACCGGTGCAAGACGGTGCGGTGGGCTTCTTGGCCCATGGAGTGAGGTGGCTACTGTGTGCTTGCCTACCCCCAGAGCAAGAGAGCTGATTGCCTTCAGGCAGAAGACTTGCTGGTGGAGTGGAGTGCCTTGGGCACTTGTCACTGGAGCTAAAAGGGCTTGCCAACCTATGGAACAAGAGAGCTGAGGGCTTTTGGACAGGAGGCTTGTCGAAGGAGTAGGGTGCCTCCAGACACTTGTTGGTATAGCTGAAAAGCTTTAACACTTGCCCAAGCAGGGGCCGATGCCAAGCTCGAGCAGGGGCCTGGCAGTAGCAGCCAAGAAGAAGCTGTCCTGATCAAAGACCTGTATCCTGAGTTATTCCTGTTACTTCCAAATTAATCCTTATCCCATGTTACTTCCTTAATAAACCATATAGCTGTGAGTATGGTCTGTGAGTTCTCTGTGGCCATTGCAACAAATTATTGAACCCAGTAGAGAAGCAGAGAGTGCCATAGAGAGGACGGCTGGTGTCAAAATCAGTAAAAAGGTTGTAGAGTAGAGGTATGTCTGACCTCTACCTCGTAGGAATCAGCTTTGGGCTGATGATGATGGTGATTCTCATTCTCCCTAGAGTTAGATGAGGAATGACACTACCACTACCCTGTTACAGCTGCACTATGATTACAATTCTTAGCTTTTTTTCCTCCTTAGAGTTAATAGTTTTCTCATGTTTTATATGTGAATAAAATTAAAAATTTTCATATTGTTTTTCTAAAAGCCACCATACACCTGTTACTTGGTCCATGTTCCTCAGGAAACAGAACTTAAGGCAAGGATTAAATGCTGATATTTTATTGGGAGATGTATCATAGGACAGCAAGAATGAGGGTAGAGGGAAGTGGAGTAGAAAAGATGGGAAGGAAATGCAAGGTGACCCATTACTGCACTGGCTTCTGCTTCACAACAAGCCATAAAGTGATACAGCAGGTCATCTGATAGCTACACCTACTCATGCACTCAGGACATTTCCACAGGGGCTGTGCTGAAAACCGTTAGAGCTATCCATCTTAAAAAGGCTTCCCAATGCACATGTCCCTTTGACGGCTTTGGGGGAAGCACATTCTTATGATTTGTAGTGTGGCACTTCACCTAAATCTGGAAGTGGTGGGAGGGACCTGAGACTCAGGGTGTACAGCTGGTTGGACTCAGGAGGTACAACTATATGTACCCACACAGAGTCAATATGGTGGCAGCTAAGGCAGAGTGAGCAAAGCTGAAAGAATCTGTGGAGGCACAGAAGTGCCTGGTATAACCAGTTAATAACAATATCAGGAAAATTGACCAGTTCTCCCCTCTCCAGTCCCATGCCTAGAAATCTCCTTTCCAGAGCCTTCTATTCTGTTTCAAAATGGACTATTTGTTATCAAGGCCTATTGCATTCTGGGACTTCTTTTTTTTTTTTTTTTTAACTTTCTCCTGGGAAGTAGTTGCTGTTACCTTTTTGCTTTACTCTCTTTGTGTAGTAAAGTTTTTCAAGAAAGAGTGCCTGAGATAAACTTTCTGATAAATTACATGTTCAAAATGTCTTTATTCTACCCATACATTTGGTTGACAGTTTAGTAGAATATAAAATTCTAGGTTGAAAATTATTTTTCTTCAAAAAATTAGAAAATTATTTCTTGCCTTCTAGCATCCTGTGTATTATTGAGAAGGTCAAGAGGATAAAAAGCCAACAATATAGAAGATGAACACCAAAGTTAAAAAGCTTGATGCTTGACCTATTGGACATTGAAAAAAAAAAAAAAACCCGTTGCCCTCAGTCAGTGGATTCCAACTCATAGCGACCCCACAGGACAGAATAGAACTGCCCCTAGGGTTTCCAAGGAGCAGCTGGTGGATTCCAACTGCCTACCTTTTTGGTTAGCAGTCAACTCTTAACCACTGTGCCGACAGGGATTGTTTATATAGATTTTTTAATCTAAAATTTTAAGTACATGGAACATTTTCAAAAATTAATTATGAATAAGTCATAGAAAATGTATCAACAAGATTTAAAAATAGATACTGTAAACAATAATCTTTAACAGCATAATGAACGTAGAAGTTACTACAAAAAGATAATCTTTAAAAATTCCCCATATAATTGTAAATTTGAAAACAGTGCTAAATAATTAATGTAAAATTAAAATACCTAGAATTAAATGATAATGACAACACTAAACCAAACCAAACCGAACTCTGGACAAATGCATCGTAGGTGGTGTATTGAAGAAAATGTGTGTTTCATATACATACATTAGATAAGCTTTAAAATGAATGTGCGAAGTGTTTTATGAAGTTAGAAAATGAAGAGAATAAACTCAAAGGGGAAAAGAAATACATAAAAAAAGAATGGATTTCCACACTCATAGAAAAGACCTTCTGGGATTTTGGAATTGCGTTCTCTGTGGATGAATTTTGGGAGAAACGACACCTTCGCAATGATGAATCTTCTAGTGCATGAAAATGGTGTGTGTCACCATTTATTTTATTTTTCTTTAACTTCTGTCAATTATGTTTTGTGGTTTTTCAGTGTGGAAGTCTTTCACGTATTTCGTCATCTTTATCCTTGGGTGTTTGGTGTTTGTTCAATGCTATTATGCATAATATTATTCTTTGGATTTCATTTTCTATTTATTGGTTACTGTTATAAAGAAATAAAATTGACTTTTGCATGAAAGATGATAAAAACAGAGTATCACCATTTTGCAATTTCCAGTGAATTAATGCGTCTAGACATTGAGCATCAACAACTGTTATAATCAGAAAAAGAGAGGCAACCTGACATTATGAGCATTCTGATAAAAGAGCATAAAGTGATCTAATGTGAACTGGACCAGCTGCCAATTTGTAGGAAGCACAGAGAGCCAAGGAACATGTTGATCTTCCCCATGAATACGCAATAGGCAAACTCAGACTGTAGGAAATTCTACATACGGGTCAAATGCTCCAGGTTCTTCAATGGATCACCTACAAGGAAAAGAAAAGGGTGAAGCAGGGGAAAGCTACGGATCAAAAGAGATTTAGAAGACAATTTTTTTTTTTAATGTGCAACTCTAAACTACAATGTCTAAGGATGTATGTTTGAATGCAACCATAAGGAAGCGATTACTATATAAGTCAGGATAGTGGTTACTTTGGGAGGGAGGGAAGAGTTTGAGGTTGGTTTGGGGCACCAGAGAAGCTTTCGGGGTAGCTGGCAAAGTTCTTTTCCTAAATTTTGACGGTAGGTACATGGGTGTTTGCCTTATAACAACTCATTAAGCAATACATTTTTTGGTGTGGTTTTCTGTATCCTTGTTTTATTTTACAACATAAAGGTTAAAAAAAAAAGTCTTCTGTGGCTTGAACTAATGAGCAAGAGGACTAAAGTGGGCAGAGGGGAGAAAAGAGGGGAGCTTGTATATTAAAACAATTTTTTTTTTACTACTTTATGGTAGACTTTGTGCTAGGGAATTTCACAGATATTATCTCTATTTTATAGACGTTCAGAGAGGTTAAATAACTTGTTCATAGTAGTGAGTAGCAGAGCAGGAATTCAAACCAAAACCGGGTCTAATTCCAAAGTACAGGCTTTTTCTACTTCCCTCATTGACTAATGTTGGAAAGAAGTGTGATAGATGCACCAGCTTCTCCCTAAACCCAGGGTCTATGTATTCTTCGGAAACCCTTGTGGTTTGGTGGTTAAGAGATATGGCTGCTAACCCAAAAGATCGGCAGTTCGAATCCATTAGGCGCTCCTTGGAAACACTATACGGCAGTTCTGCTCTGCCCTATAGGGTCGTTATAGTCAGAATAGACTCAATGGCAGTGGGTTTGGTTTTGGGTTTTTACGTATTCTTTAGTTAGCTGCACTTCTGAAAAGTTTTGTGTATATTAAAAAGCCATGAAAGTGTGTAAATTAAATTCACTTCTTCTGGCTGATCTACTGTATAAAAAGGCCAGTTGTGTTTATCATTCTAACAGATAAAATGATGTTTCTAAGAAGACAACATGAGATATGAAAATACAGCCACAACTCTGTATCTCATGTTTTTGGGGGATTTTTTATTTTCTTCTAGCAACACATGAACAAAGATATTTGAAATGAAATTCAAATACAGTCCAACAGCTGAGCAATACCAGAATAATCTTAAACAGAGAAAAATAGGCTATGGAAAGGGATTTTATTTTTGATCCTTTTAGGTAGTGTTGACTTTAGCCTTGAACGATGTATTAATTAACTTGCATTAGACATGCATTAGGTGCCTGTAGCTGGTATTTCTTTGGTTGCAGCTTGATTTTAAAAAGTTGACTTTATAGTTTTCATTCTTACTTAGATTTATTGCTCTTAGTGTCTTATTCAGTCTAGTAACTGTGTTTGTACTCTTAATTTACAGGGGCCTAACCTGTTCCACTCTCTCTGACTTTCTACCTTTCTACTCCCTTGCATTGTTTTACTGTTACTCTGAGACAGTTAGGGAAGATTTTATAATAAAATATCTTGAAGATACTTATATAAGCACACAAATTGAGTTGGGTTCTATAATTTTAAAAGAGTGTTAAAGCTAAAAAATAATTGTATGGGTATACTTGAAACATATTCTTTATTTTGATCATTTTAGAGCATAGTTTTTCAAAATGGGGTCCTCTGGCTACCTGTGTCAAAATCACCTGGGATGCTTATTTTGAAAGCATATTCCTAGGTCTTACCCCAACTTTTATTTTTATTTTTATTGTACTTTAGATGAAGGTTTACAGAATAAACTAGTTTCTCATTAAACAGTACCCATATTGTTTTATGACCTTAGTTAACAACCCCATGACATGTCTGCGCTTTCCCTTCTCAACCTTGGGTTCCCTATTACCAGCTTTCCTGTACCCTCCTGCCTTCTAGTCCTTGCCCCTGGGCTGATGTGCCCCTTTAGTCTCGGCTTGTTTTATGGGCCTTGTCTAGTCTTTGGCTGAAGGGTGAACCTCAGGAGTGACTTCATTACTAGGCTGAAAGGGTGTCTGTGGGCCATACTCTCAGGATTTCTCCTGTCTCTTTTAGGCCAGCAAGTCTAGTCTTTCTTTTTGAGTTAGAATTTTGTTCTATATTTTTCTCCAGCTCTGTCTGAGACCCTCTATTGTGATCCCTGTCAGAGAAGTCAGTGGTGGTAGCCAGGCACCATTTAGTTGTACTGGACTTGGTCTGTTGGAGGCCGTGGTAGATGTGGTCCATTAGTCCTTTGGACTAATCTTTCCCTTACATCTTTAGTTTTGCTCATTCTTCCTTGCTCCCAAAGGGGCGAGACTAGTGGAGTATCCTAGATGGCCACTCACAGGCTGTTAAGACCCCAGACGCTACTCACCAAAATCGAATGTAGAACATTTTCTTTATAAACTATGTTATGCCGGTTGAGCTCGATGTTCCCCGAGAGGTTCCCACAGCCCTCAGCCCAGCCATTCAGTCCCTTAGGGAGTTTGGATGTGTCTATGGAGCTTCCATGACTTTGCCTTGTACAAGTTGCGCTGGCTTCCCCAGTATTATGTACCGTCTTACCCTTCACCAAAGTTACCACTTACCTATTGTCTATTTAGTGTTTTTCTATCCCTACCCTGCTCCTGCCCTCCCTTGTAACCATCAAAGATTGTTCCTTTTTGTATGTAAACCTTTTCATGAGTTTTTACAGTAGTGGTCTCATACAATATTTGTCCCTTTGTGATTGACTCAGGATAATGCCCTCCAGACTCATCCATGTTATGAGGTGCTTCACAGATTCATCGTTGTTCTTTATCATTGCATAATATCCATTATGTGTAGTACCATAGTTTGTTTATCCATTCATCTGTTGGTGGGCATCTAGGTTGTTTCCATCTTTTTGCTATTGTGAGCAGTGCTGCAGTGAAGATGGGTGTGCATATGTCTCTTTGTGTGATGACTCTTATTTCTCTAGGATGTATTCCTAGGAGTGCTACCCCAACTTTTCTGAATTAGAATCTCTGCATTTTTAAACAAGTGCACCTGCCAAGAATTTGATCCTTATCTTTTTTCATTTCGCAATTAATTTCTTTACTTTGTTTGAATTTCTTACATACAGCATTCAAAAGAACATTGTAGATATTACCAGGCCATCTGGAAGTTGATTTTGATAGACCATTTGCATGTTTTTGAAACAACAGATATCTGATGTAAGTTGAAAATCTTAAATACATTTTATTTTCAGCAAATTAATGATATATTTAATGATAGTTAAATGATTTCTTAATCATTCCCAGCTGCATTGTCAAGGACATTAAATTAAGATATATTTTTATGCTGTGTATGTATAGAACTAAAAAAGGAATCAAGACTCGGGAGTTTTTTTCCCCCCAAAATGTCAGTTATCCCAGTCATTAACCTTAGTGTGTTGTGTAGTGTAAGATAACAGTAATTTACTTCTTTTCCTGTCTCTGTATATATATGGCAGTAGCAGGAAACCCTCTTCTGAGACAAACTGTACCTTCCAGTGCTAGACAGTTTGCTTCTGTAATTTCTACTTATTAGTTCTAGTACCAGCCCTTCTTATAACATATTAACCTCTAGTATCTCAAAGTGGACCCAGTGCATAATTCAAGATAAAAGCACTGAGAAAGAAGAATTGGAAGGCAGTACTGAATGAGGAGAAACATAGGCAGAGAAACAATCAGAAAAGAGTATGGGTGCTAGAAATCTATTTGATAATTTTGTTCTCCCTGATCTAGTCAAAAGATTCGGTTGGGGGCTCATATAAGTGCTGAGTATGGCTTCTACAAGGAGCACTCACCTTTACCATTTCTTCATCCATCTTCTGAGTGTCCCTTCTCATTCCAGTTCCGTGCTGGTTCCAACTACTTTCTTATCTTGTAAAACCAACCTCTGGTGAAAGCACTTGAGCCCCACATCCCTACCAATTTGTCTAAGAGCTGTGCCCCACCACTAAGGCATATATCTAAATCAGATTCTTTGGTTAGGAGATCACATGCGTTCTAAGTAATATGTTACCACAGTGATTCCTCAAGAGGCCAATTGATTAAACCCTAAGGATGAAAATGAAAGCAGCAGTTGTCAGCTCAATATGTAGTAGAGTTTGGAAGTCATCACTCCCATCCTTATAACAAGAAAATGCTGGACAGTGACTTTTTTTTTTTTTTTGACCCACCAGAGAACTGAAGATTAAGGGCAAACTGCCACCCCAAAATCTGGAGAGAGGCAAATCCAAAGAGTCACAGCTGAGATCTGCTTACTTGGAGCAGAAACTTCTAGATCTGTAAACTAGTAGAAACACTTAAATAGTAATTTTGATGAATTTTTGGAGGCTAAGTGTGGACTACCATGAGAGTGAGAAGCTCCCAAAGACTGCAATCATAGGGTGGCCACCATGGTTTGTGAGTTTTACTTCCAAGAAACTCACCAGATTCCCATGGTAAATAGCCAAGAAAGATTCTGTCTTGGTTCTGGCAAGAGGAGGGAAAGAGTAACTACTGTGAAATGCACCCAGAGACTTCTTCATAACAGAAGAGACTTTCTCTCTATGGAAAAAGACTTTACCAGACCCTTATTCCACCTGGGGGAAGGATATTTCTATGACCTCGCCTTCCTTTAACCTTCCTGTCTCACCCAAGGGGAGGGGAGAGCTAAAAGCAGCCCTGGGACACAGGCCCACTAAAACATTGAGACTGAATCTTAAGATTCTAGAACACATCCCTTCCTTCACATTTTATGACACACCAACTGGATTTAAAGAGCTGCAAGATGCAGACTGTATCTGAAGAGGAGTTCTGAGGGAGCCCAAAGAAAACAGGAGGCAAAAACAAGGGCACCAGAGGAATTTGAAGCCTCTGGCACCTACTGCTACAACAAACGTTAATCACAGCCAAACTCTTAGCCAGATTAACATAAAACCTCATACTGACAGCCTGTTTACCTCAGTTCCTATTCCTGGTACATCATATGTGGTTTCCAGCCAAAAATTATAAAGCATACTAAAAGGCAAGAAAAAACACAGTCTGAAGAGACAAAGCAAGCACTGTTTTGAATATACAGAATTTTATACTTTAAAGGGGTGTTTAAAAAAATCAACATTCAAAGAAATTAAAATTATAAGGTTTATTCTGAGCACTTATTCTATGTGCATATAGGGAGACCATTCTGATAAATTAAAAAAAAAAAAAGCACATGTTTCAAAGTACATAGTTACAAAGAGGCTTATAAAGAGAAGAGTAGGGAAAAGGATACAAGATCAACCATTGGCTAATCTTAACATGTGGAAACTGTACATAGACCAAGAGGCAGTTGTTAGAACACAACAGGGGGATACTGAGTGGTTTAAAATCAGGGAAGGTGTGCATCAGGGTTGTATCCTTTCACCATACTTATTCAATCTGTATGCTGAGCAAATAACCCGAGAAGCTGGACTATATAAAGAAGAACAGGGCATCAGGATTGGAGGCAGACTCATTAACAAACAACCTGCCTTAAGCAAATGATATAACCTTGCTTGTTGAAAGTGAGGAGGACTTGAAGCACTTACTGATGAAGATCAAAGACTACAGCCTTCAGTATGGATTACACCTCAACATAAAGAAAAACCCTCACAACTGGACCAATAAGCAACATCATGATAAACAGAGAAAAGATTCAAGTTGTCAAGGATTTCATTTTACTTGGATCCACCATCAACACCCGTGGAAGCAGTAGTCAGGAAATCAAACGACATTCATTGGGCAAATCTGCTGCAAAAGACCTCCTTAAAGTGTTAAAAGGTAAAGATGTCACCTGGAGGACTAAGGTGTGCCTGACCCAAGCCATGGTATCTTCATTTGCCTCATATGCATACAAAAGCTGGACAATGAATAAGGAAGACCCAAGAAGAATTGATGCATTTGAATTATGGTACTGGCAAATATACCATGGACTGCCAGAAGAATGAACAAATCTGCCTTGTAAGAAGTATAGCCAGGGTGCTCCTTAGAAGCAAGGATAGCAAGACTTTGGAGGATAGCAAGTACTTTGGACATGTTATTAGGAGGGACTGGTCTCTGCAGGAGGACATCATGCTTGGTAGAGGATTAGTGAAAAAGAGGAAGATCCTCAGCAAGATGGATTGACACGGCACCTGCAACGATGGGCTCAAACATAGCAAGGATTGTGGGGGTGTTGTAGGACCACTCAGTGTTTCGTTCTGTTGTACACTAGGTCACTGTGAGTTGGAACTGACTAAATGACACCTAACAACAACAAATGTTGGCTTCACTGTTTTGGTTCTTATCTATGAATCTGCTAGAATATTAAATTTATGGATTATTTAGGATACCTCCATATTATATAGTTTCTTTTTGTGGAATCTATGGGAGAAATTCCTCTTAGTTCTCATTATGAGGAGTAGTTATGCTTCTCCCAGATCACTGATTTGTTTTTATTTAATGATGCTACAGGTCTGATTGGTTTTCCCTGCTCTATTTGTTGTAAGGAAACTGACTGCCAAATTTATTGTACAACTGTAGCAAATATCTAGGATTTTATACATGTGTACTGCTCTTACCCCTGGCTTCAACATTTTCTGTGTGGTAGCGCACTGGTTAAGAGTTCAGCTGCTAACCAAAAGGTCAGTGGTTCAAATCTACCAGCTTCTCCTTGGAAACCCTATGGGGCAGTTGTACTCTGTTGTATATGGTCACTATGAGTCAGAATTGATGGGAACAGGTTTGGTTTTTTGGTCCCTTGCCTTAACACTGCCAATAATTTATTTTTTGTTCTTCTCTGTTGTATGTGAATTGGGAAGCACTCTCAAACCCTTTATGAAAAGATTGTAGGTGGTGTGGTAAGAGCATTAATTAGGAAGTCAATAGACTTGTGTTAGCTAGGCCACTCACTAGTCTCAATTTCCCCACTTGTAAAATGAAAGAATTATCTATATAATTTCTAAGGACCTTTCCTGATCTAAAGTAAGTGCGTATGTCAGTCTCATCCCACTATCTGAAAGCTCCCTGACAGCAGAAATTGTTCTTATTCTCTGGCAGAGCATCTTGCAAAGGGCTGAGAATACCTGTTAGGATCTTAATAAATTCTTTTTGAATTGAACATTTTTCAAGGCCTTTGTTTCTGCATGTGGAGTCATTGTTATTGAGATTTGCAAGTCAGATCTCATTTTTGCTAAAAGGTGGGAGGGTACATTTACTTCCTAAAGACCTGGTAATCTGCTCCTGTGAAGAGTACAGCCCAGGAAACCCTATGGTGCAGTTTTATCCTGTCATATAAGGTTGCCAGGAGTCAGAATTGACTCGAAGGCATACGACAATATAGCATTGAGGAATGCAGACTTTTCTATGCTGCAGGCATTGTGAACTGTTTGCACATATCCTGGGGCTTCCTGTAGGGCCACTGAAAATAGGTGGCTGCACTTGTGCCAAAATCATTGATGTTTTATTATTTGGCTTATTTACTAACTGAGTTATTTGTGACCTCTTTAGTATACACTGATATAATAATATAGCATGTCAGGCATTGAGAGAGGAGGTAGAAAGTATAAAAACCTGTTATTATTGATGAAAGGCAGCATAGGAGGAAATGTAAGAGAATTGAACTTGGCCTTATAAGTTTTAGTTTTGGCTTTCTGTCTGATTTTTTCTCCCCCAAACAGCAAAATTTTGTTTGATCTGATCCCAACGTTGTTGATCCCAAACTACTTTATACAATATTTCTGATCTTCTTTTAACTTTAGGAGAATGGTTATACCTCTCAAGTCCTTAGATTCTTCATCTTTAGCTGAGGAACATAGACGAGATGATTGTTGATGTGCTTTCCAGAACTAATATTTGAAAACTTCCATGGTTCAGGTATTAAGTTAAAGATATTTGTTAGGATTTGCTTGGAGCTCCTGATGTGTGATAAAAGTTATCAAGAATAACAACTACATTCATGATTTGAGCTTAGAGCCCTGAGAGAATCAGTATTTTCTCTCAGACAGTACTCCTGCAATGACTGCCTCTTCTCTTAGCTCTTCAAGCACTATCAGCAGTATTACTTCCAACAGATTCACTTCATGATCTTTGCAGCTCTAGAACATCCAGATTTATATGAAGTTGCATGAATCTGGCCTACCTAAGGATCTGATTGGAATTGGTACTGATGGTGTTCAGAAAATTTCCAAAGATTCTGAGCATCTCTGTTTATCTCCTTAGAAAGCTTTATGCTGGTATAGTGCAGTTTTATAGAGCTGATAGAGAAGACGTTTCAAGTAGCATCAATTTCTCCCTCTACTAAATCATTCCCATCAGCATATTACATGCTCCAGAATCACTTATCTTAAACAGTCGAACAATTAAAAAACAGAAAAACAAACAAAAAAACCCCAAAACCCAAACAAACTCCCTTGACTTTCACACTCTTCTATAGCTACCATCCAATTTTCCTGTTCCCTTCCTAGGAAAACTTCTCAGACTCAATTTGTCTTCATGTCTTTGCCTCCTAAGCATTCTTTAAGTTTTTTAAATTAAATTTGGAATGAAGTCAAATGTAGTAAGTGCATTTGGTACGTACATACCATTTATTTTGGGTCTTGTACTTAATTGGTAGCTTCCTGGCTAAGAAGTCACTTTTTCCTTAGAATGTTGAAGGCGGTTATCTTCTGATTCCAGTATTGCTCCTGGGAAGTTTGAAGCCACTTTGAGTGCTGATCTTTAGTAGGTGATCTCTTCCTGCCATCTTCTCTGAAAGCTTTCAGAATTTTCCCTTTGGCCCTGCTCTTCTGAAATTTAAAATGATAAACCTTTTTGAGACTTCGTTTTTATTCATTGTACTGGGATCTCTGCGAATACCTTCAGTCTGGAAAGTATGTGGTTCAATTCTGGGGAATTTGCTTGAATTCTTTGTTGATTTCCAAACCTTCGTTTTCTGTTCTTTCTTTCTGGAACTGTAATTATATGGATAGGGAACCTTCTGAACTGATCAACTAATTTTCTTACTATTTTCCTTTCCACCTCTGAGCTTTTCTATGTTTTAAATTTCTCTTGAGACTTCTTCTTTGACCTATGTATTATATAGAAGTATGTTGTTTAATCTCCCAATATTTTGGAATTTTCTAGCTATCTCTGTTATTGATTTCTGGTTTAACTCCATTGTGGTCTGAAAGCATACTTTGTGTGATTTCTGTGCTTTTAAAGTATATTTTATGGCCCAGGATATGATCTATCTTGGTGAATGTTCCATGTGAGCTTGAGAGGAATGTGTATTCTGCTGTCGTTGGTATCAGTTAGATCCGGTTAATTGATGGTGCTATTCAGTTGAACTATTTTTATGCAGTTGAACTATACCCTCACTGATTTTTGGCTTGCTGGATCTGTAAATTGCTGATAGAAGGGTGTTGAAGTCTCCAGCTGTTAATAGTGGGTTTTTCTATTTCTCCCTGAAGTTCTATAAATTTTTGCCTCATGTATTTTGACACTGTGATTAAGTGCATACACATTCAGAATTGTTGTCTTCTTGGAGAATTGACCTCTTTATCATTACATAATACCTGTCTTTATCCCTGATAATTTTCCTTCTCTGAAATCTGCTTTGCCTGAAATAAATACAGCTACTATAGCTTTCTTTTGATTAATGTTAAATGGTATTCCTTCCTCCATTCCTTTATTTTTAATCTGTCTGTCTTTATATGTTTTTAATAATTTTTTATTTTTGTCATTGTTGTTGGAAATATTCACCAATTCAACAATTTCTACATGTACAATTCAGTGACATTGGTTACATTCTTCTAGTTGTGCACCTTCCTTTTCCAAGTTGTTCCACCCCCGTTTACATAAACTCACTAAGTTTCCTATCTAATCTTTCAAATTGCTGTTGTCAGTTTGATCCCGTATCGATAGATTTTAAAAGAGCATAATGCTCAAGGCAGGTATTTTTTACTAGTTAAGCTAAACTATTCTTTGGTTTTAAGAAGGCTTCAAGGGATATTTTTGGTTTATGGTTTAAAGTTTAAAGATTATCCGAGGGCAGTAGTTTCAGGGATTCATTCAGCCTCCATGGCTCCAGAAATTCTGGAGTCCATAAGAATGTGAAATTCTGTTCTGCATTTTCCTCCTTTTGATCAAGATTCTTCTATAGAATCTTTTATCAAAATGTTCAGTAGTAGCCGGGGATCATCCAGTTCTTCTGGTCTCGTGGCAAAGGAGGCAGTTGTTCGTGGAAGCAATTAACCACATGTTCCACATCCTCCTCCTATTCCTAACTCTCCTTCTTCCTTTATTGTTCCAGGCAAATAGAGACCAATTGAATGGCTGCTTGCAAGCTTTTCAGATCCCAGGCACTACACAATGAACTGGGAGGTAGAACAGAAGCACTAAACACATTTTTAGGCCAATTAATTGGAATGTTCCATGAAACCATAACTCTAAACCTCCAAACCAAGGAACCAAATCCCATGAGCTGTTTGGTCGTTGTGTCTTTATATTTAAAATAGGTTTATAGACAACGTATGGTTAGGTCTTTTTTTTTTCCCCACTCTGATAGTCACTGTCTTTTAATCGGTATATTTAGACCCAAAAAAACCATTGCCATCCAGTCAATTCTGACTCATAGTGACCCTATAAGACAGAGTAGAAGTGCCCCAATAGGGTTTCAAAGAGCAGCTGGTGGATTTGAACTGCCGACCTTATGGTTAGCAGCCACACTCTTAACCACTTCTGCACCAGGACTCCACATTAAGATCATTCAAGTGGTTATTGATATGATTGAATTAATATGATATCTGCCATATTTACAACAGTTTTCTATTTGTTGCCTTTGTTCTTTTTTTTTTAGTAGTTGCCCCAGGTTTTGCAATATACATTTACAACTAATCTAAGTCCACTTTCAAATAACACCATACTGCTTCACGGTAGTATAGGTACCTTATAACAGAGTATTCCCAATTCCTCCCTCATATGCCTCACAGTATTCCTTTATTTCACTTACCTGCAAGCTATAATCATTCACTATATTGTTATTATTATTATTTTAAACAAAATATTATCTGTTAGATCAGTTAAGAATAAGGAAAATAAAAGATTTTATTTTACCTTCATTTATTTCTTCTTGAATGCTCTTCCTTTATGTAGATCCAAGTTTCTGATCTATATCATGTTCCTTCTCTCTGAAGAACTTCTTTTAACATTTCTTGTAAGGCCAGTCTAGTGGTGACAAATTCCCTCATTTTTTCTTTCCCTGAGAAAGTTTTTATTTCTCTTTCACTTTCAAAGAATAATTTCACTGGGTACAGAATTCTAGGCTAGTGGCTTTTTTCTTTCAGCACATTAAATATTTCATTTCACTCTTTTCTTGCTTGCATGGTTTCTGAAGAGAACTCTGATGTGATTCTTATTTTTGTTTCTTTATGGGTAGTGTATTGTTTTCCTCTGGATTTTTTCATGATATTCTCTTTGTCCTTGATTTTATGAAGTTTGAATATGATATGCCTAGATGTAGATTTTTTGGTATTTATCTTGGTTGGTGGTCTCTGAGCTTCTTGGATCTGTGGTTTGGTGTCTGTCAAAATCTTTGGAAAATTCTCAGCTGTTATTACTTCAAATATTTCTTCTGTTCTTTCTTCTCTTTCTGGTATTCCTGTGATGCGTATATTACACATTTTGCAATTGTCCCACCAAAAACCAACCAAACCCACAGCCGTCAAGTTGATTCCGACTCATAGTGACCCTATAGAACAGAGTAGAACTGCCCCATACAGTTTCCAAGGAGCACCTGGCAAATTCAAACTGCTGACCTCTTGGTTAGCAGCCATAGCACTTAACCACTTTGCCACCAGGGTTTCCAATTGTTCCACAGTTCTTGGATAATCTGTTTTTTCTCTTGGTTTTTCAGTTTGGGAATTTTTTTTTTTCTTTTTGACATATCCTCAAGCTCACTGATTCTTTCTCCAGCCATATACAGTCCACTAATCAGCCCATCAAAGGCATTCTTCATTTTTGTTATTCTGTTTTTTTATTTCTGGCATTTCCTTTATTCTTTCTTAGAGTTTCTGTCTTTCTGCTTACATTACCCATGTGTTCTTGAGTGGTGTCTGTTTGTTTTTGTTAGAATCTTTAGCATATTAATCATAAAATCATAGTTATTTTAAATTCCTGGCCTGATAATTCCAAAATCTCTGCCATATCTGAGTCTGATTCTGATGCTTGCCCTGTCTCTTTAGATTGTGCTTCTTATTGTGCCTTATAATGTTGTTTTTTTGAAAGATGGATGTGATGTTTTGGGTAAAGGAAGTAAAGTCCTTTCCTTTTTTTTTTTTTTTTTTATGAAGGTGATGTTGATGTGGTGGTAAGGTGTGGGTGAGGGAAAGTGTACAATAATCCTGTGATTGTGTTTTAGCCTTTTAGTGATTCTGCCCCCTTGAGTTGTGACCTTTACAAATGCTTCTCTGATTTTTTTTTAACCACTTATGTGAAACATGAATGCTAGAGATGACTGAGTTGAATGTTTCCTATAGGGTGCTGGGGCTAGGTATTTTCCTTCCTCCACTGGTTCCTATTCCCCTTCCCCCTACTAGAACCAAGAGAGGATTTTTTTCTTTGAGTTTCACAGTGGGAACTTGGAGCTTCTGGAGATAAAACTCACTAATGTATGGGGCTACCCTAAGGCTGGATCTCCAGGGTTTTTGTTTGTTTTGCCTCTCAAGCTCATCCATATTCAGTCTCTAGCGATTAGTCAGTTACACTTTAAATATTCCTACCTGATGCTGGGTCCAGCGTAGGTGTTTTCTGCTTCTAGTAAATGGTGATTCTTTGTATGACCTTGTCTGTCTTTCTAGTTTTTAGGGTGGTGTTTTGCCCTGTGACCTCAATTCTTTGATGGATGCAAGGAGAGTTGTTGATTTTCGGTTTTCAGCTTTTTTTTGTTGTTGCTGGAGGACAGGGCTGATGACTTTCAAGCTCATTTACACGTCAGACCAGAACTCTTTGTATATTTTTAGAGTTTCTTAACCTTTTTTTCAACCTTCTCATTGAGTTTGCTTTCTGCTATCATGTATTTTCTCATTTAAATTTTCTTCACATTTGAAGTGTGTAATTCAGTGATTTTAGTACACTCAGAGTTGCACAACCATCCCTATAATCAATTTTAGAACATTTTATCACCCCGAAAAGAAACACGATACTCATTAGCAGTCACATCCCATTCCTTATATCTCTGTGAATTTGCTTATTTTGAACATTTCATGTAAATAAAGCCATACAATATGTGGTGTTTTGTGACTGGCTTGTTTCACTTAGCATAATATTTTCACCAAGGTTCATCCATTTTGTGGCATGTATTGGTACTTCATTCCATTTTATTGCTGAATAATAGTCTATCATATAGATATACCATATTTTGTTTATCCAGTCATTAGATGAAATACATCTGGGTTGGTTCCACTTTTTGACTGTTATGAATAATGTTGCTATGAGCATTTGTGTACAAGTTTTTGTATGAACGTATGTTTTCAGTTCTCTTGAGTATATACCTACAAGTGGAATTGCTGCGTCATATGTTTTTTTTTTTTTATGGTAATTTGGGCGGGTGGGGGTTATGGTAATTCCATATTTAACCTTTTGAAGAACTGCCAAAGTATTTTACCATGTGGTTGCACTGTTTTACATCCTCATCAACACTTGTTATTGTTTGTCTTTTTTTATTATAGCCATGCTAGTGGGTATGAGGTGGTATCTATTGTGGTTTTGATTTGTATTTACCTAATGGCTAATGATCTTGTTCATCTTTTCATGTGCTTGTTTGCCACTTACATATGTTCTTTGTAGAAACGCCTGTTCAGATCCTTTGCCCATGTTTTAATTGGGTCGTCTTGTTGTTGTTGAGTTGTAAGAGTTCTTTTTATATTCTGTACACTACACCCTTATCGGATATATGTTTTGAAAATATTTTCCCCCATTCTGTGGGTTGTCTTTTCACTTTATTGATAGTATCTATTGAAACACAAAAGTTTTAAATTTTGATGAAGTCCAATTCATTAATTTTTTTCTTTGGTTGCTTGTGCTTTTGGTGTCATACCTAAGGAACTATTGCCTAATCTAAAGCCATGAAGGTTTGTGCCTTTGTTTTCTTCTTAGAGTTTTATAGATTTAACTCTTACATTTAGGCCTCTGAAATATTTGAGTTAATTTCTGTATGTTGTGTGAGGTAGGGGTCTAAATTCATTCTTTTGCATATGGATATATAGTCGTCCCAGGGCCATTTGTTGAAAAGACTCTTCTTTCTCTATTGACTTATCTTAGCACCTTTGTCAAAAATCAATTGACCGTAAATGTGAGGTTTGTTTCTGGGCTTCTGCTATTTATAGTTTTAATTTCCAAGAACTTCGTTTTTTTATAATCCTTCCCTTTTTTTAATCCTGTTTTTGTATCATGGATGTAACATTTTCCATTATCTTTCTGAGGATATTAATGATAGCCTTCAATGTTTTCATTTCCCTGCATACTCCCTGTTTCTCCAAGTTGCTTTGTTTCTGTTCATTGGTTTGATCTCTTTCTTTCATTTCATAGTGTTTTCTAAAATGTATATTATTCACAATTCTCTGCTCAAGTCTAAAAATGAGACACTAAAGGTTGGAAGAACTCTCACTCAACCGTGTGCTGGAGGTTCTAGCCAGAGCAGTTAGGCTAGATAAAGAAATAAAGGGCATCTGGATTGGTAAGGAAGAAGTAAAAGTCTCTCTATTTGCAGATGACATGATCTTATACACAGAAAACCCTAAGGAATCCTCAAGAAAACTACAGAAATATAAGAGTTCAGCAGTGTATCAGGATACAAGACAAACATACAAAAATCAATTGGATTCCTCTACACCAACAAAAAGAACATCAAAGAAGAAGTCACCAAATCAATACCATTTACAGCAGCCCCCAAGAAGACAAAATACTTAGGAATAAATCTTACCAAAGATATAAAAGACCTATGCAAAGAAAACTACAAGACACTACTGCAAGAAACCAAGAGACCGACATATGTGGAAAAACATACCTTGCTCATGGATAGAAAGACTTAACATTGTAAAAATGTCTATTCTACCAAAAGCCATCTACAGATACAACAGAATTCCAATCCAGATTCCAAAGACATTTTTTAATGAGACGGAGAAACAAATCACCAACTTCATATGGAAGGGCAAGGGACCCCGGATAAGTAAAGCATTACTGAGAAAGAAGAACAAAGTGGGAAGCCTCACTCTACCTGATTTTAGAACCTGTTATACTGCCACAGTAGTCAAAACAGCCTGGTACTGGCACCACAACAGATACATAGACCAGTGGAACAGAATTGAGAATCCAGACATAAATCCAGCCACATATGAGCAATTGATATTTGACAAAGGCCCAACGTTTGTTAAATGGGGAAAAGACAGTCTCTTTAACAGATGGTGCTGGCATAACTGGATATCCATCTGCAAAAAAATGAAACAAGACCCATACCTTGCACCATGAGCAAAAACTAATTCAAAATGGATGAAAGACCTAAATATAAAATCTAAAACGATAAAGATCATGGAAGAAAAAATAGGGACAATGTTAGGAGCCCTAATACATGGCATAAACAGTATACAAAACATTATTTAAAATGCAGAAGAAAAACCAGATAACTGGGAGCTCCTAAAAATCAAACACCTATGCTCATCCAAAGACTTCACCAAAAGAGTAAAAAGACTACATACAGACTGGGAAAAAGGTTTTAGCTGTGACATTTCCGATCAGCGCCTGGTCTCTAAGATCTACATGATTCTGCAAAAACTCAACTACAAAAAGACAAACAACCCAATTAAAAAGTGGGCAAAGGATATGAACAGGCACTTCACTAAAGAAGACTTCAGGCTGTTAACAGATACATGAGGAAATGCTCACGATTATTAGCCATTAGAGAAATTCACATCAAAACTACAGCGAGGTTTCATCTCATCCCAACAAAGCCAAATAAATAAAAACCATTTATTTGGTTTTGTTGGAGATTCCATTTCATTCCAACAAGTCGGCATTAATCCAAAAAACACATAATAATAAGTGTTAGAGAGGTTGTGGAGAAGCTGGAATACTTATACACTGCTGGTGCAAATGTAAAATGGTAAACCACTTTGGAAATTGGTTTGGCACTTCCTTAAAAAACTAGAAATAGAACTACCATACAATCCAGCAATCCTGCTCCTTGGAATATATCCTAGAGAAATAAGAGCCTTTACACGAACAGATATACACACGCCCATGTTCATTGCAGCACTGTTTACAATAGCAAAAAGATGGAGGCAACCAAGGTGCCCATCAACGGATGAATGGATAAAGAAATTATGGTATATTCACACAATGGAATACTACACATCGATAAGGAACTATGATGAACCCATGGAACATTTCATAACATGGAGGAATCTGGAAGGCATAAGTTTTATTTTAGGTGAAGGAAACGACAACACACAATACAGGAGAGGTCACCACAACTGGACTAAACTAAAAGCAAAGAAGTTTCCTGAATAAACGGAACACTTCGAAGGCCAGCATAGCAGGGGCGGGGGCTTGGGGACCATGGTTTCAGGGGACCTCTAAGTTAACTGGCATAATAAAATCTCTTAAGAGAACATTCTGCATCCCACTTTGGAGAGTGGCATCTGGGGTCATCTAAGATGCCTCAATTGGTCTCAACCCACCCGAAGCAAGGAATAATGAAGAACACCAAAGGCACAAGGTAATTATGAGCCTAAGAGGCAGAAAGGACCACATAAACCAGAGACTACATCAGCCTGAGATTGGAAGAACTAGATGGTGCCTGGCCACAACCCATGACTGCCCTGACAGAGAACACAACAGAGAACCCCTGAGGGAGCAGGATAGCAGTGGGATGCAGACCCCAAATTCCCATAAAAAGACCAGACTTAGTGGTCAGACTGGCACTAGAGGGTACCCAGAGGCCATGGTCCCCAGGCCTTCTCTTAGCCAAAGATAGGAACCATTCCCAAAGCCAACTCTTCAGACAGGGATTGGACTGGAATATGGGATGGAAAATGATACTAGTGAAGAATGAGCTTCTTGGATCAAGTAGACACATGAGACCATGTTGGCATCTCCTGTCTGGAGGGGAGATGAGAGGGCAGAGAGGGCCAGTAGCTGCCTGAGTGGACACGAGGAGAGTGGAGAGAAAGACTGTGCTATCTGATTAGGGGGAGAGCAATTAGGAGTATATAAAAAAGCAAGGTATATATAAATTTTTGTATGAGAGACTGAGCTGATTTGTAAACTTTCAATTAAAGCACAATAAAAATTAACTAAAAAAAAAAAAAAGACTAGATGAAAGCTCTGTGCATTTGGGTGGAGCTTATCTACTGTGGGCTTTACTGTTGTATAATCTGTCTGGACCTAATCAAACTATCTTTTGTTTTGTTTTGTTTTGTTTTTCACTTGAATAGCTGCGAAGACTCTCTCATTCATTTTCCTGGAAGGCTTAATTATGGCTCCTGGCGTTCTGGAATGTCAGTGGGGCATAGGCTAGGGTTTTTAACAGAAAGTAAGCTTTCACTTAATCTCCCCTGTTTTTAGTTGAGTATTTTACCTTTAAATGTGCCTAAGTTTTTGTTTTTTAATGACCCCTAGGCCTCAACTCTTCCCCCACCTTTTTTTTTGTTTTTTACTTCTCCAAAAAACAAACTCCAGTTTTCTGCTTGAATAAAGGCGGACTGGAGAAATGAGTCACCCAACCAAGTGTAGTAGTTGATAGGATGTGGAGGCCTAATTGCTTCTTACCCAGTGGGTCTGCTCGCCTTTACCTTAAACTTCTCTTCTGCAGGCCTGTACCACCAGTTCTTCAGCCTTTTGAAAGTTCCGTGGCATACACCAGGCTGCTGGCTAAGGATTCAGGTTTCTCAAGTGTACTAAGTCACCACTCCTTCCATTTTTCAGTGTCCAAAATTCTGTAGTTCTCATGCCTTCTTCTGTTCTCTTTGTCCGTATGGATTTATATCTTAAAAAGAAAATCAAAACCACAGCAACCCTTTACCTTTATTATAGCTGCATTTCTGATGGTAACAAAGTTAATAGTTGTGTTAATTTGTGTCATTTTTCACTAAAAGACAATGTTAAAAAATATTTTTGTTATTGATTTCTAATTTAGTATACTGGAGCCAGAAATTGCATTTTTAAATTTTGTTGAGGCTTGCTTTTTAGCCTTAGATAGATAAATTTTCAATGTGTACTTGGGAAGAATATAAATTATTTTTTAGTATCTGAATCATTTGTTGACTCAAGCTTGCTAATTATTATACAAATATTCTCCCTACTAGACTTGCAGATTTGTTCGTTTCTCCTTGTAATTTTATTTATTTATTTGGAATCTATGAATTAAAAGTCATACACGATTCCAAGTAGTTATATCTTCTTGTTAGATTTTCCTGTTAATTATATGTAATATCCATCTTTATCCCTCCATCAGTGCCTTTCGTCTTTAGTTCTGTTTTGTCTGATATATAGTTTTGTCTGGTATTTAGTCTGATATAATTTTTCACCCCTTTATTTTCAACCTTTCTGTATTTATATATTTTAGGTGCTTCTCTCGTAAACAGCATATATAAATGGATTAAAAATTCAATCTGACAATATTAGTCTTAACTTTAAATTTTGTTATAATTACTGATACATTTAGTTATTTTTACAATTTTGTTTTACACTTAGCTACCCTGCTTTTTCTATTCATCATTTTCTTTTTATTCTTTGCCTTCTACTAGAGTTCAAGCATTTTGTTTTGTTTTTGTTTTTCTGCCTTTTTTCTACTCATTAGTTTTTAAGTTAAACATGGTACCGGTATTCTTTTAGTATATACCTTAAAGGGTATTTTAAACTGTAGTTTAAACTTACAGTTGACTTAAAGTCTAAATTCAATCAGTTTCTTTATCCTTCTCTAGAACAACTTAACAATTGTATTCTGGTTACTCCCCTCTATCCTATGTGTTGTTGTCTTCCAGTTTTTATATAGGAAGTACCCAGGTTATGGGTTACAAATGTCTGATTACATATAACCCGTAGTTAGGAACTATTCCACTAAAGCCTATTATATTAAAAATTCTAGGTATGTACAATGGTTCGTAATAACAAATGGGTACTACTTTGTAATGTCTATCAAAATATTCTTCTTATTATTATTACTGTATTTTTATGTTAAAGATGTTTTAGCGTATCTGGAAGTGTTTTTTAATTTTTTTTTTAGCATAGAAAAGTATGTCATATGCTATGTACTATATACTAGGACAAACTTTTGACTAACTGACATTAGATACGAATCGCATCTAATCGTGCCGACTTACCAATTTGACTTAAAGATAGACTTAGGAACTCATTCGTAATCCAGAGACTGCCTGTACTTGTTTTTATATTCATTAAATTAGTCATTATTATTATTATGGCTTTATACAGGAGTCATAGTTCCAGTGTCTGCCTTGTGCAGACCTAAGGCTTCATTTCTGGTTTTCAGTTGCGCATCAACATCAAGTCTATGTTATCTGTAATAACGAAAGATTGGAAAAAAACCAGTTGCTTGTTATTATGATACATCCAAACATGGTATGCTATGTGGTGGTAAAAAGGAATATGGACTTACCTTCCAGATATAGTATATAAAAACAGCAAGGTACAGACAGTATTATAGTATGCTTTTGTTTAAGAAATAGAAGAAATATGAATATATATTCATTTACTTATTTTTCAAAAACCAACACTGGGAAGAAAAATGAAAAATTAATAAAAATGATGACCTGTGGAGGGTGGGGGTTGGGTAGTGGAGAACAGTGTAGATGGGGAAGGACTGAAAGTAGGACTTCTTTGAATATACTTTCTTAATCAGGATCAGGCCACAAGGAAACTAATATTTAGGGGTTGGACAAAAAAACAGGAGCAGCAAAAGGGATTGAGAAGGCATGATCAGTGAGGTGGGAAGAAAGGCCCTCTCCTGACTTTATCAAACCCCCACACTAAGTGCTAGAGTTCCTCAGGATCTGGTGTTGGGTTTTCTCTCTATCTCTACTCTCCTAGGTAATCTTCACACCGTTTATGGTGATGGCTTCCAAATTTATATCTCTTCTCCAGACTGCTGTGAGCTCTGGACTCATGCATCCACCTGTCTACTTTTCATCTTTACTTGGATGTCTAGTGAGCATCTAAAAGTGAATTTACCCAAAGCAGAACTCTTGATTGCCCTCTTTACATGTTTTTTCCCCATTTTCTCCCATCTTAGTAAATGTTTCTACTGTCCTCCCAGGTGCTCAAGCTGTAGATCTAGATGTCAAAAAACAAAACAAAACCAAATCCACTGCCCTTGGGTTGATTCCAACTCACAGCAACCCTATAGGACAGAGTAGAACTGCTCCATATGGTTTCCAAGGCTGTAAATCTTTATGGAAGCAGACTGCCGCATCTTTCTCTCCTGCAGAGCAGCTGATGGCTTTGAACTGCTGACCTTTTGGTTAGCAGCCAAGCACTTTAACCATTGTACCACCAGGGCTCCTGTATCCCATATCTAAAAACCAAAAACCAAACCCTTGCCGTCGAGTCAATTTCAACTCATAGCGACCCTATAGGACAGAGTAGAACTGCCCCATAGGGTTTCCAAGGAGTGGCTGGTGGATTCAAGCTGCCAAACTTTTAGTTAGCAACCGAGTTCTCAACCACTGTGCTACCAGGGCTCCAACCCATATCTAAAACAACAAAAACAAACCCATATCTAGAGGCATCTAATTCTGCTTTAAAATTTATCTCAAAGCTGCCAACTTCTCTCCACTGTCACCCTGAACTAAATCACCACCACGTCTTGCCTAATTTATTTTAATAGCCTTCTAATGGTATTCCTTGCTGTCTTTTTTTTTTTTTTTTTTTTTGGCTTTCCTTCAATGTGTTTTCCATATTTTGAATATTCATGAGAGATATCTTTTGAAAGTATAAATTAAGTGCCATCACAGCCCTGCCTAAGAGTTTTCCATGGCTTACAAGGTCCTTCATGGTCTAGCTCTTCCCTCTCTAGTTTTATTATATTCCACTTTTCCATTTATTTATTATACTTTTGCCACACTGAGTTCTCATCTGTTCTTTGAATATGCCAAACTTTTTCCCAGCTCAGGGCCTGCAATTAACATTTCTTTTGCCAGGAGCGTACTTTCCCCGATTCTTTGCTTGACTGTTTCCTTCTTATACTCAGGACTCAGCTCAAATCTTACTTCCTAAGTAGCCCTTTCTTTGACCGCCCTACCTAAAACTTCCCTACCTTTCCACTTACTGTCACATTGCCAAACTTATTTCCTTCATAGTGCTTATCAATGTGAGTAATTATTTATTTGTATACTTGTACATTTTTTCCCTTTCCCTACTAGAATGTAAACTCCATGAGGGCTTCTGTAGTGCTTAGAATAATGTTTGGAACATAATAGGCTCTAAGTAGTAATTGTTGGTGTAAGGGCGTGATTGATTGCATGCCTTATTTGGGGAGCATAAGCAGTTCAATGAGACATATTATAATTGGCATGTGTTAGAAGAAGTGTAGGTAGTTGGGCAAGATGAGGCTGGAAATTGCTTTAACACTCAGAGCCCAAGATTTTTAAAAACTGGATTCATCTCTTTTGAGCTGTAAGGATATTAAGATACTAGACTTAATTAATGGTATAAATAATTTGCCTTTAAATATGCTTACATTTCCCCTGCTCCCTGTCTCTGTGGTCACACTGCTATGACCTTAAACCTGGAAGAAAAATATATATGTCCTTCCGAGCATTATTAAAAATATTTCTAATTTTCCGGTGTTTGTCTAGCTCATTATACTCTCCTTTTTCTAAGAACTGTTCTTATTGCCTCTACTCAGTTGATAAGACCAGGGATGAACACCTAAATCAAGTCAGACCAACCTCTGGAACTTGAAATTAGGCCTGAGGAATACCAGTTTAAGCAGAAAAAGCCAGAGATGAGAGACAGAGCACCTTTGGTTCCTCATGACTTTGCAGTTTCTGATTCTAGTTCCTCAAGAGGCCTAGCTTTTAGGTTCTCTGAGATATCCCTGTATCCTTTCAGTAATTTCTCATTTTTTGTCAAACTAATTTATAGTGGGTTTCTTTCCTGTTATCAAAAGAACTTTGAGATGTCACTTTCCTTTCCAGCTTAATTTCTCATTTTTTGTCAAACTAATTTATAGTGGGTTTCTTTCCTGTTATCAAAAGAACTTTGAGATGTCACTTTCCTTTCCAGCTTGTCTAATGACACGGTAATTCTACTTCACATTCGCTAAATACTTCATAGTTTACTAAAAACTTTGCCATTAATTATCCCATTCTCCTCACAACATAAAAATTAATGTTTTCTCAGTTTGATAAATGAGGAAACTGAAGCCTAGACTGATAAAGTGGCTTACCCAAATTTTCATAGATAATGGTTGATGAGTTTAGATTAGGTTTTATTTTAGGCCAGTGGCTTTGTCTGCATCATTCTTTCTCTAATACGCCTAAGGCTGTCACAAATGTTGTTTTCATAACATTCTTATCTTCTCCAAAAAAATAGAATTGAGATCACAGGAACAGCTTTCATATTAAATGTTTAGACATATAATGATAAACCTGTTTTTCTATTTGGAAGAAAATTACTTTGGATGCAATTGATATGATATCAACTGATACATAGGCTTTTATCTACCTAACCCAGGGAAGGCTTGTAATAGAAGTGTTCCCTGCTGTTATAGTCAAACCAAAACCAAGTGCATTGTGGTCAAGTCTGTTCCAACTCATAGCGACCCTATATGACAGAGTAGAACTGCCCTGTAGGGTTTCCAAGGCTGTAATCTTTACAGAAGCACTTTGTCACGTTTTCTTCTGCAGAGCAGCTGGTGAGTTCGAACTGCTGGCCTTTCAGTTAAGAGAAGAGTGCTTAACCATTGGACCACCAGGGTAGAGGAATGAAATAACTTGTGGATGCTGCTGATTTTAGCCTTGCAGTTTTCTTTAAAAAATTAAATCTTCGGGGTCACTAATTAAAAAGATATCCTCTTCTTCTTTTCCCTATAACAAATTTCTTATACACTAAGAGTTGGTAGGGCAATATTTTTTCTTGTATTTGGCCGGTGACTTAAAAAGATGGTTTTCAGCTCTGAAATCTCATTAGAAATACATAAATGCTTTTTTAAAATTCATAAACTTATTCAGAAAAGCATGCACAATAATGCTGCACAATATTTACAACACTAGGCCATATGTGAGATTTCTTTTAAAAAGGAGCTCGTTGGGGACTTCTGATTTCTGCTCCAAAATGTAAAGAGTTTGGAAGTTATCATTCCTATCCTCAATACAAGAAAGAAGCTGAAAAACTGAAAATCAGCAGTTCTTAGATCTATTGGGGAATTGAGGTCACAGGCCAAACCACCACCTGAAAACTGTAGATACAGCCAGATACAGAAAAATGACAGTTTACTGGGAGTAAAACCACTGATGGACCCAGTAACTAGTCGAAATACTTAAGGGTAATTGACTAGTTGTTGGAGACTGTGAGTAGACTAGCTTGAGAAATAAAAAATCCTGGAGGCCCAGCCTTAGAGAGGGGACACACTTTATGAGTTTTACTTTCAGGACCCCCACCAGGTTCTCACTCTTGAACCTGGAGAAAAATCCCTTCCTACTTCCCACATGGGAAAGGGAAAAGTAACATTCTGAAACAGACCCAGTGCACTCTGCTATCCTTAACATTGGCCTAACCTTAAGGGAAACTTTTATAACAACCTAAATGTAAGCTTTACCAGAGTCTGATCCTTGAGGCCCCCACGTGTCTGTCAGGTTGTCATACTGTGGGGGCTTGCGTGTTGCTGTGATACTGGAAGCTATGCCACCAGTATTCAGATACCAGCAGGGTCACCCATGAGGACAGGTTTCAGCTGAGCTTCCAGACTAAGACAGACTAGGAAGAAGGACCCAGCAGTCTACTTCTGAAAAGTATTAGCCAGTGAAAACCTTATAAATAGCAGCAGAACATTGTCTGATATAGTGCTGGAAGATGAGCCCCCCAGGTTGGAAGGCACTCAAAAGATGACTGGGGAAGAGCTGCCTCCTCAAAATAGAGTCGACCTTAATGACGTGGATGGAGTAAAGCTTTCAGGACTTTCATTTGCTGATGTGGCGTGACTCAAAATGAGAAGAAACAGCTGCAAACGTCCGTTAATAATCAGAACTTGGAATGTATGAAGTATGAATCTAGGAAAATTAGAAATCATCAAAAATGAAATGGAATGCATAAACATTGATATCCTAGGCATTAGTGAACTGAAATGGACTGGTATTGGCGATTTTGAATCGGACAATCATATAGTCTACTGTGCTGGGAATGACAACTTGAAGAGGAATGGTGTTGCATTCATCGTCACAAATAACATTTCGAGATCTATCCTGAAGTACAGTGCTGTCAGTGATAGGATAATAGCCCTATGCCTACAAGGAAGACCAGTTAATACGACTATTATTCAAATATACGCACCAACCACTGGGACCAAAGATGAAGAAATAGAAGATTTTTATCAGCTGCTGCAGTCTGAAATTGATCGAAAATGCAATCAAGATGCATTGATAATTACTGGTGATTTTAATGCGGAAGTTGGAAACAAAGAAGAAGGATCAGTAGTTGGAAAATATGGCCTTGGTGATAAAAACATGCTCGGGATCGAATGATAGAATTTTGCAAGACCAACAACTTCTTCATTGCAAATACCTTCTTTTACCAACATAAACAGTGACTATACACATGGACCTCACCAGATGGAGCGCACAGAAATCAAATTGAATACATCTGTGGAAAAAGACGATGGAAAAGCTCAATATCATCAGTGAGAACAAGGCCAGGGGCCAACTGTGGAACAGACCATCAATTGCTCATATGCAAATTCAAGCTGAAACTGAAGAAAACCAGAGCAAGTCCACAAGAGCCAAAATATGACCTTGAGTATATCTCACCTGAATTTAGAGACCATTTCAAGAATAGATTTGATGCATTGAACACTGGTGACCAAAGAAGGGACAAGTTGTGGAATGACATCAAGGACATCATCCATGAAGAAAGCAAGAGGTCATTGAAAAGACAGGAAAGAAAGAAAAGACCAAGATGGATGTCAGAGGAGACTCTGAAACTTGCTCTCGAACGTCGAGCAGCTAAAGCAAAAGGCAGAATTGATGAAGTAAAAGAACTGAACAGAAGATTTCAAAGGGCGGTTCGAGAAGACAAAGTATTATAATGACATGTGCAAAGAGCTGGAAATGGAAAACCAAAAGGGAAAAACACGCTCGGTGTTTCTCAAGCTGAAACAACTGAAGAAAAAATTCAAGCCTCGAGTTGTAATAGTGAAGGATTCTGTGGGGAAAATATTAAATGATGCAGGAAGCATCAAAAAAAGATGGAAGAAATACACAGAGTCATTATACCAAAAAGAATTAGTTGATGTTCAACCATTTCAAGAGGTGGTATATGATCAGGAACCAATGGTACTGAAGGAAGAAGTCCAAGCTGCTCTCTGAAGGCATTGGTGAAAAACAAGGCTCCAGGAATTGATGGAATATCAACTGAGATGTTTCAACAAACGGATACAGCGCTGGAGGTGCTCACCTGTCTATGCCAAGAATTATGGAAGACAGCTTCCTGGCTAACTGACTGGAAGAGATCTATATTTATGCCTATTCCCAAGAAAGGCGATCCAACCGAATGTGGAAATTATAGAACAATATCATTAATATCACATGCAAGCAAAATTTTGCTGAAGATCATTCAAAAATGGCTGCAGCAGTATATTGACAGGGAACTGCCAGAAATTCAGGCCAGTTTCAGAAGAGGACGTGGAACCAGGGATATCATCACTGATGTCAGATGGATCCTGGCTGAAAGCAGAGAATACCAGAAAGATGTTTACCTGTGTTTTATTGACTATGCAAAGGCATTCGACTGTGTGGATCATAACAAATTATGGATAACGTTGCAAAGAATGGGAATTCCAGAACCCTTAACTGTGCTCATGAGGAACCTTTACATAGATCAAAAGGCAGTTGTTTGGACAGAACAAGGGGATACTGATTGGTTTAAAGTCAGGAAAGGTGTGCTTCAGGGTTGTATTCTTTCACCATACCTATTCAATCTGTATGCTGAGCAAATAATCCGAGAAGCTGGACTATATGAAGAAGAACAGGGCATCAGGATTGGAGGAAGACTCATTAACAACCTGCATTATGCAGCTGACACAACCTTGCTTGCTGAAAGTGAAGAGGACTTGAAGCACTTACTAATAAAGATCAAAGACCACAGCCTTCAGTATGGATTGCACCTCAATGTAAAGAAAACAAAAATCCTCACAACTGGACCAACGAGTAACATCGTGGTAAATGGAGAAAAGATTGAAGTTGTCAAGGATTTCATTTTACTTGGATCCACAATCAACAGCCATGGAAGCAGCAGTCAAGAAATCAAAAGATGCATTGCATTGGGTAAATCTGCTGCAGTGGACCTTTTCAGTGTTGAAGAGCAAAGATGTCACCTTGAAGACTTAAGGTGCGCCTGACCCAAGCCATGGTATTTTCAATCTCATGCATGTGAAAGCTGGACAATGAATAAGGAAGACCGAAGAAGAATTGATGCCTTTGAATTGTGCTGTTGGTGAAGAATATTGAATATCCCATGGACTGCCAGAAGAACAAATAAATCTGTCTTGGAAGGAGTGCAACCAGAATGCTTCTTTAGAAACAAGGATTGCGAGACTGCATCTTACATACTTTGGACATGTTATCAGGAGGGATCAGTCTCTGGAGAAGGACATCGTGCTTGGCAAAGTACAGGGTCAGCGGAAAAGAGGAAGACCCTCAACAAGGTGGGTTGACACAGTGGCTGCAGCCATGGGCTCAAGCATAACAACAATTGTGAGGATGGCTCAGGACCAGGCAGTGTTTCGTTCTGTTGTGCATAGGGTCGCTTTGAGTCGGAACGGGCTTGACAGCGCCTAACAACAACAACAGGAATCCATGAGGGAGAAGCCCTGGTGGTGCAGTGGTTAAGCGCTTGGCTGCTAACCAAAGGGTTAGCAGTGTGAACCCGCCAGCCACTCTACAGGAGAAAGATGTGGCAACCTGCTCTGTAAAGATTTATAGCTCTGGAAACCCTATGGAGCAGTTCTGCTCTCTCTGATAGGGCTGCTCTAAGTCAGAATCGACTTGACAGCAGTGGGTTTGGTTTTGGTAATCCATGTGGGGGAAGGAAAAGACCCAACTCCTGCTCCCTCTAGCCTTCCTGCCACAACTAACAGGTATGTGCATGGGGGGTGGAGGGAGCTGAAACTTGTGAAGATCACAGCACAAGGGCACAGGGGCATAGGCTCACAAAAAGGCTGAGACCTAATTGTAGGATTATAGAATGCCTCCCCTTTTCCCACATTTTCCCAGCACATCAGTAGGGCTTCTGTGCAATAATAACAGGGGATTACAGCTGAGGAGAAGTACAAGATTCAGACCCTATAACTTGGCACAGCGGTTAAGTGCTATCCGAGAGGTCCTTGATCTGAACCCACCAGTAGCTTTGTGGAAGAAAAGCCCTGGCAATCTGCTCCATAAAAAGATTGCAGCCTAGGAAACCCTATGGGACAATGCTACTCTGTCACATGAGGTTGCTATGAGTCTGAATATTCTGGGTGGCACACAGCAACAGGAAAACCCAGAGACAACAGGGAATACGCAAGGACATCAGAGGCAGTGGTGTGCTAGAGGTTTAGGGGGTGTGGATTTTACCCCCTAACACTGTCAGAGGGTATGACACCAAAATGATCCCAAAGTCCATGGCAGCCATGGGTATTCCAGTGCCACAGGTGGCGGGGGGAGGGGGATCACCAAGGCAATGATGTCACTAGGTTTGGTGTCACCTATCACCCAGTGCTGTAACTCCTCACCCATCCTTCCACCATCACCCACCAGTCTGGGTTTGGGTGGCTGGGCAGTGGCAGCCACATTTGGGTGGAGAGGAGGAAGCAGCAGCAGGGGGTGGGCCCTGGAGGGGCGGGGCTCTGCCACACTATGCTCAGCCCAGCCCTAGAGGTGGAGCGGGGCCAGGCCACTCTACTTACAAGGGTGGAGTGTGAGGTATTTACTGGCCAGCCCCGCCCATGGGGGGCTGACACCATGAGTCACCACACTTGGTGACAGCAACCCTAGTGAGGAGACTGACCAGAGGAATTTTTTTTTTTTAATTGTGCTTTAAGTCAAAATTTACAAATCAAATCAGTCTCATACAAAAACTTAAACACACCTTGCTATGTACCCTCCCCCTAATGAGACAGCACACTCTTTCCCTCCACCCTGTATTCCCCGGGACCATTCAACTAGCATCTGTCCCCCTCTGCCATCTCATCTAACCTCCAGATAGGAGCTGCCCATGTGTCAACTTGAGCCAGGAAGCTTACTCCTCAACCGGTATCATTTTCTGTCTTACAGTCCAGTCCAACCCATGTTTGAAGAGTTGGCTTCAGGAATGGTTCCAGTCTTGGGCTAACAGAGGGTCCAGGGACCATGACCTTGGGGATCCCTCTAGTCTCAGTCAGACCATTAAGTCTGGTCTTTTTATGAGAATTTGAGGTCTGCACCCCACTGTTCTTCAGCTCCATCAGAGATTCTCTGTTGTGTACCCTGTCCGGGCAGTCATTGGTAGTAGCCAGGCACCATCTAGTTCTTGTTTACCAGAGGAATTTTTAGCCTCTAATACTTACAGCTACCCATAACACTATTGCCATCAAATAGATTCCAAGTCATAGTGGCCCTATAGGGTAGAGTGGAAATGCCCCGTGGAGTTTCCCAGGCTGTAAATCTTTATGGAATCAGATTGCCACATCTTTCTCCCACAGAGCACCTGGTGGGTTCAAACCACCTACCTTTTGGTAAGCAGCTGAGCACTTAACCACTTTGCCACCAGGGCTCCTTCCTGAACCTATCATAAATAGTAAATAAAGCTTAACTTCTAGACAGATAAACATAAAGTCTTACATCAAAGGCCTTTTACCTCAGTTTCTTTTATTTAAAAACATCACGTCTGGCTTTCAGATGAAGAGGGAGGTGTTGGAAATGAAGTTACAGTTTCCTCTCTGATTTCTTTCTGATTAGTTTTCCTGCTCACTCCAGGTTTGCAGAGGACAATCTTGCTACAGTGTCTCCTTTGTAATCTAATCTCTAGAGTTGGTTAGATTAGCAGATTAGATTAAATTTTGAGCTTGATAAGAAGATGAATTGATGCCAGTGGCTGTAACAGTGGGTTCAAACATAGCAAGGATTATGAGTATGGTGCAGGATTAGGCAGTGTTTTGTTCTGTTGTACGTAGGGTTGCTATGATTCGGAATCTGGGCTCCACAGCATGTAACAACAACATCAGCAAAGCCAGTGACTCAATTGAGATGGATTTACTCCCAGGGCTGTGGCCTTTACAAATACATCTTGGATTTTTTAATTCTTCCTCCTATCCCTTAGAGTGAAGGAGCCCTGGTGGCGCAGAGGTTAAAGCAATCGACTGCTAAGTGAAAGGTTGGAGGTTCGAAACCACCAGGGAGTCTGCGGGAGAAAGATGTGGCAGTCTGCTTCTGTAGAGATTTATAGCTTCGGAAACCCCATTGGGTCGCTTTGAGTTGAAATTGTTGACTTCACAGCAGTGGGTTATCCCTTAGAGTGAGGCAAAAGGCTGGAGCAAGCTGGAGTTGGGCATTTCTCTTTCCAGGAGAATTCATGTGGAATAACTCTAAGGCTGGCCACAGATTTCAATGAAAGCTTGCATAGAATTTTTTCAGGGTATTTGCTGTCCCAACTGTGGTAGAAGAAAATGTTAACCTTTAAGAATTTGAAGGGTGATTGTTTAGAAAAAATATGATTTAATTCTTAAGTAGTATGAAGAAAGTAAATAGCATTATCTATGTATTTCCACTCATGAGAGGATTAATCATATCTGGATTTTAGCACTCACCTTTTTTAGCCAGCGAACAACAAAGTTTAGTCAAAGGTTAATCTGCAGTGCTGGCCTGGTATAGTGCTTGGCATGTAAATGCTTGATAAATGCTCCATGAATTATCCAGAGAAAAGCTGCCATTTACTTATGCACACAAAATTGTCTCTTCTAGTACAATGCTCTAAGTGTGTTCATAATATCAAACAACAAAACACTCATTTGAAAGGGAAACGCAATATGTGATATTATCTTCTGTTGGTTTCAGAAGGAATGAGCTATTGTTCCATTATTTTGCATTTCTACAATAAAAAGATAGCTGAAAGATTCATTTTTTTTTGCATTCCATATTTTAGTGCATATTAAGTTGTTCATTTTGGATATTTAAGCTGTTAGCTTCTTCCAGTAATTTGCCATCTATCCATCTATCTGTCTGTCTACCCATCTATCATGAGAGAGAGAGATTGAGAGAGCAAGTGCTGGTGGCCCAGTGGTTAAGCACTTGGCTGCTAACTGAAAGGTTGGCAATACGAATCCATAGGCTGCTTCACAGGAGAAAGATGTGGCAGTTGGCATCCATAAGGATTTATCGCTTTGGAAACTCTATGGGGCAGTTCTACTTTGTCCTAAAGGGTCCTGTAGGGTCACTTTGAGTCAGAATCAATTTGATAGGAATGAGTTTGGTTTTATATGTATATATATATATGTATACACACACATATATATATGTATCTCCCATTGCTGTTGACTCATACGTCTGTCAGTTTGTCATACTGTTGGGGCTCGCGTGTTGCTGTGATGCTGGAAGCTATGCCACCGGTATTCAAATACTAGCAGGGCCACCCAGGGCTGACAGGTTTCAGCTGAGCTTCCAGACTAAGACAGACTAGGAAGAAGGACCCGGCAGTCTACTTCTGAAAAGAGTTAGCCAATGAAAACCTTATGAATAGCTGCAGAACATTGTCTGATATAGTGCTGGAAGATGAGCCCGTGGAAGATTGGAAGGCACTCAAAATACAACTGGGAAAGAGCTGCCTCCTACATCATGCTTGGTAAAATAGAGGGTCAGCAAAAGAGAGGAAGGCCCTCAATGAGATGGACTGACACAGTGGCTGCAACAGTAGGCTCAAGCATACCAACGATTGTGAGGATGGCACGGGACCGAGTAGTGTTTCGTTCTGTTGTCCATAGGGTCACTATGAATTGGAACAGACTCCATGGTACCTAACAACAGCAGCATATATATCCATACGTATATATGCATTTATGTGTGTGTGTGTGTATATATATATATATTTGTGTGTGTGTACATCCCATTGCCATTGAGTCGATTCTGACTCATAGTAACCCTATATGACGGAGTAAAACTGCCCCATAGGGTTTCCAAGGCTGTAATCTTTACGGAAGCAAACTGCCAGATCTTTCTCCCATAGAGCGGCTGGTGGGTTTGCACTGCTGACCTTTTGGTTAGCAGTGAGTGCTTTAACCACTGTGCCACCAGGGCTCATGTATATGTGTGTGTATATATGTATATATATATATATATATTTTTTTAACCAATGCAAATCCCAATGTTCTGAAAGAATACTTGAGAAGGCAGTTTAGATAGTGACCAGTCTTTTGTCATAGACCCAAAGAATGTACTCTGAATGTACCTGGGGTTAAGAGATATTCTATAATTGCACTGATGGTTTTTAATAGTACTTGAAAATTAGAGAATCAGAATCTCAAAAGAAGTGTTTTTCTCCCTAGCCATTTAATCTGTCCTTCTGGTACCACATATGCCTCCTCACCAACTGCCAGCTTTTTTCTGTGTTCAAACTGCCTGCCTGAATACCTAAATCGATTGGTCTGTAATCTCTTGGCTTTTCCTACCTCTGTATATGTTGCTTTTTCAGGTCCCAACTTAGATATTATTCCATTTAGTAAACTTTCCTATAGTTCACACTGGTTTGTTGTGTATGTGTTTATTGGGTTTGTCATTAACTTTAGCATTTGTGTGAAGAGGTAGAAAACTGAAGGACCAATGGGCAGAAAATAAGGAAGACGCCATTAGCTCAGTATAAGTCAATTGTTCCCAAGACCACCCCCAGGTTCAATGACTGTCCAGGGCTCAGCATATGGACACGCTCACAGCTAAGATTTATTATAGTGAAAGCATACAAAGCAAAATTAGCAAAGGCAAAAGATGCGTAGGGCGAAGTCTGCAGTATACCAGATACAAGCTCCCAAGAGTCCCCTCCCAGTGGAGTCACACAGGATACACCTAATTCCTTCAACAGCAAGTTGTGACAACACATGTGAAATGTTGCCTACAAGGAAAATTCATTAGAGCCTGGGCTTTTATTGGAGCTAGTCATGTAGGCATTCTCTGCCTAGCATGTACCAAAATTTCAGACTTTCCAGAAGGAAAGCAGGTGTGCATATAAGCCACATTGTGCAAATAGTGAACCACTCTTATCAGTTCTGGGAACTGATAACACTCTTAAATCCAAGTTCTCAGGCACCATCCTAGGGCCAACCTTGCAAACAGGCCTTTCTAAGGATAGCAGCCTCAGGCCTGCTATGTTAACTCTTTTCTGCACAGCATGATATGAGGAAAAACTTTCTCAAGTGCCATCAGAGGTGAAATAGGATAACTTAGGGAGTCATGAATACCTTGTTACTAAGAGGTGTTTACAAATAAATTGGACAAAAACCTGCTTAAGAAGTTTCAGAGTAGATATATCCATTTGGTACTATCCAGCCCTGGGACTTTTATAATCCCACAAAATACATTATTTTCTACGTTCTTTTTTCCATGTGTTAGTCCTTTATTATACAGGAGGAGAATGGCACTGTGTTAGAAGTCAGGAGACCTGAGTTTTGACTTAGTGCTGTCACTCTGCTCCTGTCTCCTGATTTTTCTTAATTTGTTTATAAAGGACTTGAACTTTTTGATCTCAAAGGTTTTTTTCTAGCGCTCATATTTTTGCCCCTTGAGAGAGTCAATTGAATTACTTTGTGAAAATGTTCTTGATATTTGGGGTGATTAAAAAGTTTTGAAAATAAATAGTGGTGATGGTCACACAACATTGTGAATATAATTAATGCCACTGAATTGTACAAGTAAAAATGATTAAAATGGCAAATTCAATGTTATATATATTTTACCACAATAAAAGTTTTAAAAAGTTCTTAAATATATTGAAGTAAAGTCTACTTTCCTATAATGCATAACCATTCCTATAATTCTTAATTATATCTTTTGGAGTCATTCAGATCAAATCTGCTCCACTTTTCACCTAGAATATCTTTGATCAGACTAAGAATCCTACCATTCTTGACAACGGTGCCAACAAATCTTGCAGACCAACATTTGAGTTTAGCTTCTTTCCCTAGGTTGGTGGAATTGGGTAAGAATTGGGAGAATTCAAGGGGAGAGCTAAAGACAATAGAGATGTTTATTCCTTTCTCCCCAAATTTTCCCTTACAGTTGGAAAGCCTTCAGGTTTAGGAAGACACTTAGAAAATACTAGAAGTGCTTGAATGTTCCAGAAATTCCTGTATCCCTAAAACTTCTGTCTCTGTGTAGAGTCGTGATTCTCCCTGAGCATAAAGAGCTTACATGTGGGCTGCTTCCTCCCACTGAAGATGCCCCTTCATCATCTCTTCCGCCCAGTGGTCTCTGGTAAGGATGGTGCAGAGTCCAACCATCTGCTAGTTTAATTTGTCTGGAAACAGGAGCCCATCGAGGTTGAGTAAAACCCACTTCTTCCATCTGCCTACACTCTACAAAGTGGAAAATGACCAAAACCGGGAAACAGAGACATCCTTTGAGGCTGTATAATGTGTTTCATGGGTTGAGTTGAGGAGAGGAGATTTCTGGGACTGTACTCTGCCATGACATGTCTCTCCCCATTCATATATCTGAGAAGTCCTCTTTCCAGCACCCTTGTTAGGTAGTCATCTAGGTTTTAATAAAATGTTTTTTATTGATCAGGACTTTATTTCTGCCCTTGAGATAATCCATTGGATCACTTTGAATATTCCTTATAATGTCAACTTGAAATCTGCTTCTCTGTAATATCTAACCATTTTAATTTTCCTAATTCTGTCTTTTCAAGTCAAACTGCATCATTTTTCTCTGAGAAGGTCTTCAAAATATTAAGAGGGTTTTATTCCTTTTTTTTTTTTTATCGGTATCCTCTTGTACCCTGAAAAACTGCCTCTGGGAGGGATAATCCATTGAATCCATATGCACATTAATTAATCAGGTTCTCCTCCTGGACAATGGATCAAATGAGATTCCAGAAGAAATAGTTAATTTTGGAACAATCCTGGATGAATTGTGTTGTCGCAGTCTCTAGGGAGCCTAACGGCGTTAGGAGTCTTGGGGGAGCCAGAGAAAAACAGTTTGGCAGTAATAGAGGGTATACAAAGGAGGGACAAGATGTCCTAGATATTGATTGCCTATTGCCTAAGGGTGTTTTAAGAGTCCTGGATTTTAATCTTGCTTTGCTCCTAATGAGCTGTGTAATTCTGAGTAGCCGCTTCTGGTTCCTAGTTTTCTTACCTACAATGTGAGTTGGATTAGGTAATTCAGTAGGCGCTAGGTTGCCCTGAAAGCATTATAGGCAATGAATCAATTGCAGAAAATAGACTAACAACATTTTAAGAAATTTCTGCCCAGATGTCTGACTTGGCCCCCAGGACAGTAACAAATTTAATTCTGAACTTTTTTTTTTTTTCCTTTTGATAGGCCACTTAGTCTTTATGGGTTATAGACTCAACAGCTCCGTAAGAGATCTATACCCAGAAAACCTGAGTTCATGTAAGCTAGAGCATCCCCAAAAGAGAGATGATATAATTTAGTGGAAAGAATACTGAATTGAGAACCTGAAGACTCAATTTAAGTCCTGAATCTGCTACTTCCTTGCCACTAAGACCTTGGGGTAGTGAGTTTACTTCTCTGTTCCTCAGGGTCCTCAGGTATAAAATAAGAAAGTTGAGCTAACATTCAGGCTTTACTAACTGAGACTTGGCAACCAAGAAGTGAAGGAATGGAGCTAGAAGCCCAAGGACAGAAAGTCATCTGGGATAGCAAGCTATTGCTGGCCAAGAGCTTGATACTGAAGCTTTCTTTCTGATTGTACCTTGGCCTAACTAGAGTCAGGATGCTTTATCTGATTGCCTTACTGGCTGACTGGCTTGTTGTTGTTGTTAGGTGCTGTTGAGTAGGTTCCGACTTGTAGTGACCCTGTGTACAACAGAACAAAATATTGACTGGTCCTGCACCATCCTCATGATCATTGTTATGCTTGAGCCCATTATTGCAGCCACTGTGTCAATCCGTCTTGTTGAGGGCCTTCCTCTCCTTCACTGACCCTCCACTTTACCAAGCATGATGTCCTTCTCCAGGGACGGGTCCCTCCTGATAACACGTCCAAAGTACGTGAGACAAAGTCTCACCATCCTTGCTTCTGAGGAACATTCTGGCTGTACTTTTTCCTAGACAGATTTGTTCATTCTTTTGGCAGTCCATGCTATATTCAACATTCTTCACCAGCAGCATAATTCAAAGGTGTCAGTTCTCTTTCAGTCTAACTTATTCGTTGCCTAGCTTTCACATGCGTATGAGGCAATTGAGAAAACCTTGTCTTGAAACAGGTGCACCTTAGTCTTCAAGGAGGCATCTTTGCTTTTCAGTACTTTAAAGAGGTCTTTTGCAGCAGATTTCCCAATGCAATGTGTTGTTTGATTTCTTGACTGCTACTTCTATGAGCATTGATTGTGAATCCAAGTAAAATGAAATCTTTGACAACCTGAATATTTTTTCTGTTTATCAAGATGTTGCTTATTGGTCCAGTTGTGAGAATTTTGGTTTTCTTTATGTTGAGGTGTAATCCATACTGAAGGTGATGGTCTTTGATCGTCATTAGTGAGTACTTCATGTCCTCTTCACTTTCAGCAACAAGGTTGTGTCATCTGGATAATGAGTTAACGAGTCTTCCTCCTATCCTGATGTCGTATTTTTCTTCATATAGTCCAGCTTCTTAGATTATTTGCTCAGCATACAGATTGAATAAGATTTGAATAATTTTCAAATGCCCCCTACAGATATCCCAAATGAGAAGAAGGTGAACTCATTCGGGGGAGGGAGAGCATCATAGCAATAAAGGTGAGTGTGGAGTGATAGATTCAAGCTGAATGATAGATTATATTTAAATGTTATATGAAGAAAGACTCATGTAGATTTTGCATTCTATATTTCATTGTATTCTGTAATACATTTGTGCTTATTTTAATATCATCATCGTGTTTTAAATTATTTTTAGGGAAAAGAAAACTTTTCTGTCTCTTCCCATCATAATCTTGATAGATGGCAGAGTTAAGCCTAGAAGAATAATAAAAACTAAGCTGTTTATTATAGTTTATTTCAGAGGAGAGATTGAAGGGGACTATCATTTAAATTCCTATTTTTATGTTACTTGAATTTATTACAAGTATGTAATCTTAAAAAGTGACTTTTTAAGAACACATATTTTTTCTCCCCAAAAATCATTGAGTAAAACCCGTACTGCAGGAAGAGTCTCTATGCTTTTTCTGTGGGGCTGTGTACTTTTTGATGCATTATTCCAATATAAGAAGCATAGGGCTAGGAGAAGATGACAGCCTTGTCCTGATCTTTTCTCAGAAATATATTGATGGTTCATAGGCTGAGTGATAGCTTTTAATATTAGTGTTTCCCAAACTGTTTGCTATAACCTATTATGGGCAAATTTGATAATTTCAACTATGGGAGGTTGAATAGGAGGTCTGATTGTCTCAGTCTTTTTAAGAGAGCACGCTATAGTAGAAGAGGACTGGGCTTTGGAGCAAAAAAAAAAAATGCAGAAAAACAACACAAAAGCAGAACAACTTGAGTTCTATTTATGAGTTATGAGGCCTTGGTAAGATAGCTAACTTCTCTAAACTTCAGTGACTTTATTTAGAAATGATCCGTATTATCTCTTAGGGTTGTTGTGAAAATTAAGTAAGATAATGTGTGTGTAAGTGCCCAGCATAGCACTTGGCACAGAATAAGTACTTAATAAATATTCTTTTCCTTGCTTCTTTCTTTTATTGAGATGCACTTTATTTCTTTCAGAGAGTTTTCATGTTCAAGGTCTATTTTGATCCTCACAGCTCAAGTCATGCCATCCTAACCTTGTAAGTGAGGCCCAGAGAGGGAACATGATTTATGTGAGATCACATCCAGCATTAGTGGAAGAGCTATGACTTGAAACTAAGTTTTTCAACTTGTCTCAGGCTCTTATTCTGCACTTAATTTGGAGAATTTTTTTTATTATTATTTAAACTAGATTATAGGTATTATTTATGCTAGGAATTTACTTCTGTCAAAATAATGAAGCCTTAAGACTTAGTGAAAATTTAACAGTGGTCCAGCCTCTGTATCTTGAGGTTTACTCAACAGCTCTGCAGGTTATGTGTTGGAAAGGAGGGTTAGGCCATGAGATAAATGTAAGGCAGCAACTATGTAGAATGGTTTCCTTTAAAATCTTATTTGGAGGTTGAGAGGCAGGTGTGGTATAACAAAATAAGCCCCAGGTCTCCTAATAAAAAATTCTAGATTTGAGTTTCAGAACTACTTTGGCCAAGTCAAAAAAATAATTGCACTGAACAAATGTTAACTGTTAATGAAGGAAGATGTCATCATCAACAAGTAATTAATTAAATAATTAAGGCAAATGACTGCAAATCAGCCATTATTCTTTTTGTCAAAGAAAATTTATTTTTTTTTAAAGAAAAACCTTTTTCTTTCTCAGATATGTCTAAGATCATATATCAGAGGTTTCTTAGAATTTTAACTTCTTAGAGTTACCTATGGAAAAATAATGAAAAATTTTTTATATAACCCCTTTATATTTGGCAGAGTACCAGTGTGCAAACTTTCTTTACTATTAAGCAAAATTGCTAAAGATAATTGCAGTTGAGATCCAAGTACAGAAAAAACTATGTGCTCTACTTTCTTTAAGAGGTGGTAAAGACACAATTCCTGCTTTCCAAGAGGTGATTCTAGTAGAGATCACAGATATGTAAGCAATTAACCAGTCTACTGAGAGAAAGACATATAAGGAGGAGCACACAGGAAGATATAAATAATTCTATCTGGAGAGATCACATCTGAATGGCTTTGAAGGATGAATAAAATTTCTACAGAGAGACAACGAACTAGTGGAGGTAGGGCAGGAGATTGAGCAGTCCAAGCAGACGGAATAGCATATATAAAAGCACAGCAGTGTGAAAGTACATATTTTAAATGGGAGATCTTATGGCATGATTTGAATATATGCCACATGGAGTAGAGCTGGCAGAAGATAACTTAGAAAGGCAGGCTGGACCTAAGTTTAAAGATCCTTGAAAGCCAAGCAGAGCAAAAAGTTCAGGTAATATGCTGAGCTAGGCCTCTATATACTGAGTCTTTGAACCCCTAGATTTTAAGGATAGTATTTCTGACCTTCAGAGTTAGTTCTCTGCTTAGTTGGAATCAAAAGTCATTAGGCTTGGAAGGGCCCTTAAGAGTTATCTAGAAACCCTATGGGGCAGTTGTACTCCGTCATATAGGGTCACTATGAGTCAGAATTGACTCCACGGCAACAGGTTCGGTTTTTGGTTGGTTTTAGTCTAGCCGTTATTAGGTCTTACTTGTGCATTAGAATTCCATGTAGAACTTTTTAAAATAAAATAAATATTCCCAGTTTCTACCTCAGATATCTTTAATCAGATATCTTGGGATCCTTTTTTTAAATAAGCTTTCCAGGTGATTCTCATTTTTGGGGGGGGGGGAGGGGCTCATGTAACTAGTCAGAGCTGTGAGCCAGTGTTTGAGAACCATGGGTCTAGACTAATTCCCTTTCTCATCCAATTCCTGCCAGTACTTGAGCCCCTACTTCAAGAATGGAAAATTCACTTCCAGCTTTCTTGTTTCCTACTCTGTTCACGTCTAGGCATTAACTCACTTCATCCTCACTTCTCCAGCATTTTCTTGACCCAGCACTTCCCATCACATGCCTAATTTCAAACAGAAAACAAAAACAAAAATTTGCTAAAACAAAACACTCAAAACCACCCAACCATTTATTGTCTATCTAGTATATCCCTGGATAAGCTAGGTGCTTATCCATATTAGTTTATAATTCTTATAATAACCCTGTGCAGAAAGTATTATTATCCCCATTTCTACAGAGGCTAAATAACTTGATCAAGGTCACATCACTAGTAGGTGACAGAACTGAATCTTGAAACTTGGGTTATTTTAACTCTGTTTTTATTAGTATTTGCTACTGCTTCCAGTCTCATCTTTTGTTGTTCTTCATCTGAATAGACCTCTTATTCATCCTTAGCTTTGGTCAGGCCTGAAGTGTCTCCTCTGTCTTCTCTCCTAGCCAAATCCTTATCCTAGCCAAGTCCCTGTTCCTCCATGAAGTCTTCTGCCTACACTTCTACCTATTGAGATCTTTTCAAGCTCCTCTGAATGAAAGCACTTACTAGCTATACAGCATACTTTGTATCCCTGGACCAATCTTAAATTATTTCATTTCTCATGCATTATTATGTCCTCATCTAAACTGTAGGCTTCTTGGGCTCAGGGACTATGGTTCATATATCATTAAATTCTGTACCCTGCAATGCTTCAGAATGTTTTACCTTGTTGGTACACAATAAATGTTTGTTGATCGACCAGCTGGAACATTTGAGAGATTTCTCCTGTCCATGTCAAATTACAGACATGGAAGAAGGGACTGTTGTGCCAGAAATTGGGGTGATTTTGAAGTAATCTTTTAGAGCTCTTCATCAGTACCAATGAGCCTTTGTAGCATGGAGAGTAGCTATATAACATTTTTCCTTTTTTTCTATTTTCATTACTACTCTCAGAAGCTCTCTGTGACTGTTCTTCTTCAGGGTCTGTTAGCTATCCTGATCGACGCTTCCTCTTCTTCAGGGTCTCTTTGACCTTGAGTTTATCACTTTCTCCCTTTGGGCTTCTGTGTCATCATTAGCAAATAAGATCAAAGTAATCTTTAAGTTCCTTTCCAGCTGTAATATTTTATGTTGCCAGTGTCTAGAAGCTCTGCTGAATGGTAGAGTAAATTATGTATGTTTCTTTGTCATAGAAACCAAATTGGTTTATTGAATAGGCTCTGCAGAATAAAAATGTCTTAATCTAAGCCCCAGACTTAGTTGGCGTATTAGTATTGATGCTCTCTGTGGGTTTTTATCAAAAGAAAACTTTGGACATAAGAGCTGTGATGCTTGTCAGTGTTATAAGCTACAGCTGAGAAATCCATGCTAGGAAAAGGTGACTGACATCATTAGGCCCATTTTGACAAGTATGATATTGTTTTCAAAGCATACACAGCATTTGAGTTATTTTTACCTCATTTGGGTCAGAGTCTGGGGCTTATTCTCCTCTCCTGGGAAGGTGGGTAGACAGCTTAATGATGGCTCTGCCTGCCAGGAACATTTGGTCTTAATAATGGGCTCAAAATTTTTCCTTTGTTCTGTTGGGAATTTTAACAGTAACAAGGAAACTTAGTTGAAAAATACTTCAGTTTGGGAAAAAATAAGTGCCTTAACTGAAATTCGGTTGCTATCAACACTGACCCTGAGCATGTATTCTTTTTCCACACAAGTATCTTTTTTTCTAACTGTCCTGCCCTTCTTTGCTTGTATCCTAACTATATATCCTGACTGTTCTAATAGAACCTAATAGAAAGAGCAGAGTAAGATGTCTTGAGTTCTGAAGAGCTGTTAACATTTAAAGGTGAGTAGAGGATGACCCAGCAAAGGTGGCTGAAAAAAGACAGCTGGGTAGGTTGGGGAACCAGAAAATTATAGGGTCACTGAAGCCAAGGGAAGAAAACATTCATGAAAAAATTGTCTACACATGAAGTCTTTTTTTCTCACCTTCCATTCACTCTTAGACATACTACACTGGCTTCTGTACCAACCCCCATCAACTGTAGTGAAATGGCTCCTTTCAAAGGACCATCACCCCCAACTGCACAAATTTGGTGGACATTTCTCTATCTTCATTGAACTTGCTGTCTCAGGAGCATTCAGCACAGCTAGCCATTCTCTCCTTCTTTCTTCGACCTCAATGATTCTTTTTTTTAGTATCCTTCCCTGGTTCCTCCCCCCTCTGCCTAATCTCCAAATGTTGGGGTTCATCCGAGTTCAGACTTGAGCCCTTTTTGCTTCTCTCTGTAAAAACTTTTTTTTACATGACACCAACGATTGCTATAGGTTTTGAACCATCTTATAAATTTATATCTCCAGTAAGACTTCTCCTTTGAATTTCAATTATCTAGTTGACAGTTCCACTTAGATGCCTCATATACATGTCCAAAACAAACTCTTCAGATTTTTTCGTTTCAAATCAGTCTTCTCTCCAACAGTTTTTTTCCATTATAAAAAATAGTACCATCATTCACCCAGTCAAACAAGAACTTTGGAATCAGGTTTGTTCCCCTCCACCATTCTAACAACATAATCTAATACCAAGTCAAGCCTGTTCTACCTCTAGAATTTATCTCAAATAACTCCATTTCTTTCTAGTCCAGGTCACATCCATTTTCACTTAGACTCTTGAAGTAGCCTCCTAAATGATCGCCCTGTGTCCAGTCTTGCCTTACCTGTAATTTTTTTTTCATATAGCAGGGAAAGAGATCTCCTAAAAATAAAAATTTCATAGGGCACTCATAAGTTAATGATGAAATTAAGCACGTTCACATTAAAGGACAGATTCTTGTTGGCTTCTTCCAAATCCTACAACAGGTCAGATGTGATTTCAAAGAGAACCCAGGTGTCCTGACGACCAGTCCACAAGCCTAGAAGGCCATTCTCACTATTCTAAGTCCAAATGACATTTCCTCAAAGTTAAATAAAAGCAAAACACTTGACTTCTTTGTTTATTCTGTTAGTTGTAAGGCTTCTGCTATTATATTGTATCATAAAATTCATTAGTAAGCAGAACTACTGCTTATGTCTTAGGGCTCAGAGCCTTAATGAGATTGGTTCTTACTCCCAATAGAGTGATAGCTTCTTTACTGAGAATCAATTTTAAAAATTTCTTTGTGCTAGACTTTAGATATACAAAAATGAATAAGGTACAACATCTGCCCACAAAGATTTATAATATAGTAAGGCATACAGGGAACATTAAATAGTAGCTGTAAAAAAATGTATATAAAAAAAATTTTTTTTTTTTTTTATAGTAGAAGATGAGGAGTGACTGATTTGTCCCAGGGTTAGATGAAGTGAGGAAGACTTAACAAAGGAGATGATATTTGAACTAGATCATGAAGGATGAACAGATGTTTGCAATAAAAGGGAGAAAGTATTTTGGAAGGTACGAGCACAGGTGTGAAAATACATCAGAAAATAATATGGAAATGTCACCTAAAATTGCGCAGTGACCCCTAGATTCAAAGGGAAAGAAATTGTGCACCAGAAGATAGAGACCCTGGGAAGGAGGGATAAGGAAGGATGAAAAGGGATGAACTTAAAAAGAAGAATTGCTGTCAAGAATGAAATGAGGCATTGCATCAGTCAGAATGGTAAAGACCTCTGAAAATCCCCTGCATAAAAGCAACAGGAACACTGGCAAAAATTGTCAGGATCAACTTTTTCAGAACTTTGAAAATTAACAGAAGGCTTGCAGCAATCCAGGGAGCACTTATTCAAGAAAAACAGCTGGAACACCATAAGAACAGCAAATTTTGTGGCATTGTAACTTACCCTATTTTGTCCCCACTCCTCAGCTCCACTGTAGCCTTGAAAACCAAGAGCCCACATTTACCATTAAAACCAGCAGCCACCAGAAGGGGCAGAATGAGGTTGGAGCTCCTTTAAAACCCCATTGCCATAGAACTGCCATTATTTGACCTGTCCGGTGTTTCTCTGGAATACCTCACTTACAAAGCTTGTCTTTAATAATCGGACTGGGAGTTAGTTCAGTGCCAAAAGTCTTTTTCCTGGGGGCATTTGTCCAAAAACAATCATTGGCAGTTGTTTAACATCATTACTGCCTAAGTTGGTAGAAGATTGAAAGGAAAATCTAGGGAACCATAAAACAGATCTCAATAAATTTAAAAGGATTAAAATCATATGAAGTATGTTCTCTGGCCACAATAGACTGAAATTAGAATTCAATAACCGAAGGAAATTTGAGATATTCTCAAATATGTGTAAATTAACACAGTCTTACACAACCAGTGGGTCAAAACAGAAATCACAAGGGAAATTAGAAAACATTTTGAAATGTGTAAAAACAAAAATACAGCATACCAAAACTTAAGGGATGCAGTGAAAGCAGTGCTTAGATGGAAAGATATTAAATCAATAACCTAACCTTCTACCTTAAGAAACTAGAGGAAGGCAAACAAATGAAACCCAAAGCAAGCAGAAGGAAGAAAATAGAGATTAGAGCAGAAATAAATGAAGTAGAGAATAGAAAAACATCAGAGAAAATCAGTGATGCCAAAAGTTGGTTCTTTGAAAAGATCGACAAAATTAACAAAGCTTTAGCTAAACTAACTGAGGAAGAAGAAAAAAAGACTTAAATTACTAAAATCAGGAATGGAAGAGAGGGCATTCCTATCAATCTAACAAAAATAAAAAGGATTATGAGAGAATAATGTGAATAATTGCATACCAACAAATTAAGTAATCCAGATGAAATGAACAATTCCTATAATGACATAGCATGCTGAAACTGACTCTGAAAAAAGAAAATTAAAATCGACCCATAACATTAAAGGTATTGAATTAGTAGTTAAAAAAGAAACTTCACACAAAGAAAAACTTAGGACTACACAGTTTCACTGGTTTCAAAGTTTCAAACTTTTTTGAAAAATAGAAGAACATTTTCCAACTCACTTGATTAGACCAATATTACTCTGTACCAAAACCAGACAAAAATATCGTAAGAACACTACAGACCACCATCCCTTATGAATATAGACAAAAAAATCCTCAATAAAATAATAGCAAATTGAATTAAGCACTATATATGAAGGATTATACACCATGACCAAGAGAGATTTATCCCAGAAGGCAAGGCAGGTCCAACATATAAAAATCAGACAATGTTGTTGTTGTTAGATGCCAATGAGTTCGTTCTGACTCATGGTGACCCATGGTGACTCATGGTACAGCAGAATGAAACACTGACTGGCCCTGCGCCATCCTTGTGATAGTTGTTATGCTTGAGCCCATTGTTGTAGCCACTGTGTCAGTCCATTTCGTTGAGGGTCTTCCTCTCTTTCACTAAACTATTTTACCAAGCATGATGTCCTTCTCCAGGGACTGACCCCGCCTGATACTATGTCCAAAGTATGTGAGACGATGTCTTGCCATCCTTGCCTGTAAGGAACCTTCCGGCTGTATTTCTTCCAAGACAGATTTGTTCATTCTTTTTGCAGTCCATGGTATATTCAGTATTCTTCACCAACACCACAATTCAAAGGTGTCAGTTTTTCTTCAGTCTTCCTTATTCATTGTCCAGCTTTGGCATGCATATGATGTGACTGAAAATACCATGGCTTGGGTAAGGCTCACCTTAGTCTTCAAGGTGACATCTTTGCTTTTCAACATTTTAAAGAGGTCCTTTGCAACAGATTTGCCCAATGCAGTGTGTTGTTTGGTTTCTTGACTGTTTCTTCCATGGACCTTGATTGTGGATCCAAGTAAAATGAAATCCTTGACAACTTGAATATTTTTTCTGTTTATAATGATGTTGCTTATTGGTCCAGTTGTGAGGATTTTTGTTTTCTTTATTTTGAGGTGCAATCCATACTGAAGGCTGTAGCTCTTGATCTTCATCAGCAAGTGCTTCAAGTCCTCTTCACTTTCAGCAAGCAAGGTTGTGTCATCTGCATAATGCAGTTTGTTAATGATTCTTCCTCCAATCCTAACATCCCATTCTTCTTCATAGTCCAGCTTCTTGGATCATTTGCTCAACATACAGATTGAATAAGTACACAATACACCATTTTTATAGAATAAAGGACAAAAACAAAACGATCATCTCAATAACGCAGAAAAAAACATTTAATAAAACCCATTGCTCTTTCATGATAAAAATACTCAACAAACTGGGAATCAAAGCAGACTTCCTCAAACTCAAAAACCCACAGCTAATCCCATAATAATAGTGAAAAATTGAAAGATTTCTCCAAAGATCGGGAACAGGACAAGGATGTCCACTCTTATCACTGCTATTCAGTATTGTACTGGAGGTTCTAGCCAGGTCAATAAAAAGAAATAAAAGACATCCATATTGGAAAGAAAGAAGCAAAGCTGTATCAACTGCAGATGCCATGACTTTGTATATAGGAAATTCTAAGGAATCCACAAAAAACTACTAGAGCTAATAAACGAGTTCAACAACGTCGCATGACACAAGAGCAATATAAAAATATCCATTGTATTTGTATACAGTAGTAATGAATATGTAATCCAAAAATGAAATTTATAGAGCAATTCTATTTATGATAGCATCAAAAAGAATAAAATACTTGGAAATACTTTTTTAAAAAAATGTAAGATTTGTACACTAAAAGCTACAAAACATCATTGAAAGAAATTAAAGAAAACCTAAATAAATGGGAAAACATTCCATGTTCATAGACTGGAAGACAATATTGTTAAGATGGCAGTACTCTCCAAATTAATCTACATATTGAGCTCAATCTATGTCAGAATTCCAGCTGGCTTTATTTTATTTTATTTTTGCAGGAATTGACAGCTGACTTTAAAATCATGTGGAAATTCAAGGGACTCAGAATAACCAAAACAATCTTGAAAAAAACAAAGTTGGAGGATTCACATTTTCTGATTTCAAAACTTAAAGCTTGATTATAAATCTACAGTAATCAAAATGTGTGGTACTGACATAAGAATAGACATATATATAAATGAAGTAGAATCAGGAGCCCAGAAATAAGCCCTTACATTTATGGCCAATTTATTTTTGGCGAGTGCACCAGGATGTGTTAGTGGAGAAGAATAGTCTTTTCAACAAATGGTGCTGGGCAGCTGGATAGCTACATGTAAAAGCGTGAAGTTGGACTTTTACCTCATACTCTATACAACAGTTAGCTCAAAACGGATCAAAGACCTGGGTGTAACAGCTGAAACTATTAAAGTTTTATAAGAAAACATTGCCATAAATCTTTGTGATCTTGAATTAGGCAATGATTTCTTCGATATGATATGAAAATCACAAGCAATAAAAGAAAAAAAGTAGATAAATTGGGCTTCATTAAGACGAAAAACTTCTGTGCTTCGAAGGACACTATCAAGGAAAGTGAAAAGACTACCCACAGAAGGGGTGAACATTTTGCAATCCATATACCTGGTAAGGTACTTGTATCTAGAATATATAAAGAGCTCTTACAACTAAACAGTAAAAAGAGGAATAACTCAATTTAAAAACGTGCAAATGATTTGAATAGACGTTTCTCCAAAGAAAATACACAAATGGCTAAGATGCCCATGAAAAGATGCTCAACATCATTAGCCGTGGGAAAAATACTAATCAAAATCATAATCAGATGCCACTTCACACCCCCTAGAATTGTTACAAATAAACAAAGCACAATAACAAATGTTGAGGATGTGAAGAAATGGGACCATGTATACACTGCTGCCCAGAATGTATAATGCTGCAGCCACTATAACCCAACAATTCCACTCTTTGTATATACTCAAGAGAATTGAAAACTTATATCCACATGAAAACTTGTGCACAAAAAATGTTCATAGTGGCAGTATTGCCCCCAAAATGGAATGAACCCAAATCACCATTAACTGATGAATGTGATATATAGTGGAGTATCAATCAGTCATAGAAAGGATACATGCCATAACATGGATGAATCTTGAAAACAAGCTAAGTGAAAGAAGCCAGGCACGAAAGTCCACCTAGTGTATGATTCAATTTATATGAAATGTACAGAATAGGTAAATCCGCAGAGACAGAAAGTAGATGTGTGTTGTTTGGGGTTGGGAGGAGAGGGCAATGGAGAGTGGTTGCTAATGGATACAAAGCTTCTTTTTGGGATGATTAAAATTTCTTGTGAAAAAGAAGAAGGCTCTCGGTGCGATGGATTGACACAGTGGCTGCAACAATGGGCTCAAACATAGTAGCAATTGTGAGGATGGCAGAGGACCAGGCAGTGTTCATTCTGTTGTACATGGGGTCACCAAGAGGCAGAACTGAATTGACACCACTTTTTAACAACAGCAAAACGTTCTGGAATTAGGTGGTGATGATGATTGCACAACTTTGTGATTATCCTAAAAACCACTGAATTGTACACCTTAAAAGGTGATTTTTATGGTATGTGACTTACATCTTAATTTAAAAAAAAAAAAGGAAATGAGGAAGCATAATGCAGAGATCTGAGAAGATAATAAAGGTGAGTTACCTGCACAGTTCTTTAAGCATGTTAGAGTATGGTTAACAATTCCTTATAGAGGAGATGGGACCTAATTGAATGGATCTCTGTGGAGATATATTAAATCCATTTAGGGCAATGGCAATATCACTATGAAGGCATTTAATCAACATTTATGTCTAAGTGCCTCCAGGATATAGAGATGAGTCAGACACAGTCTCTGCCATCTAGCTTAGCAACTAATTGTTAAGATAGAATACAGGCAGAATATGACCAGAGTATCAAATGATGCAGATGGTAAGAGCTAAAGGTAAATGAGAAATCAGTGTATGACTGGATAATCAGGGAATGCTCCCTGGAGAAGTGTTATGGATTGAATTGTGTCCCCCCAAAGTTTGTGTCAACTTGTCTAAGCCGTGATTTCCAGTATTGTGTGGTTGTCCTCCATTTTGTGATTTGAGGCAATTATCCTGAGTTGTAAATCCTAACATCTGTGATGTTAATGACTTAGGATTAGAGGCAGTTGTTAATGAGGCAGGACAGAATCCACAGGCTTAGGTTGTATTTCAAGTCAGTTTCCTTTGAGATATAAAAGAGATAAAAAATCGAGCAGCAATCAGAGGGACCTCTTACCACCAAGAAAAAAAAAAGCTGGGAGCAGAGTGTCTCCTTTGGACCCCCGATTCCTGTGCTGAGGAGTTCCTAGACCAAGGGGAAAATTGGTGCCAAGACACACAGAGATCTCCAAGGAATGCTGGGCCCACAGATGTTGAAAGGAGACAAGAACCTTCCCACAGAGCCAACAGAGAGAGAAAGCCTTCCCCTAGAGCTAGTGTCCTGAATTTGAACTTCTAGCCTCCTAAACTGTGAGAGTAAATTTGTTTGTTAAAGCCATCACGTGTGGTATTTCTGTTATAGCAGCACTAGATAACTAAGATAAGGAGGATGTGGAATTTTATTTGAAACTTGAAGGATAGGGCAGAATTTGGACGTGTGAAGAGTATAGGGAGGGGCTTTCTGACTGGGTATAGCTATAGTTTTGTTCCTGAAATACCACCAGCAGCCAAATTCCCAGCCATAGCTCCAGACCTGTTGAAAGTGTATCATTACTGATTCATTTGCCATTCTTAGATCTATTAAGAATGGTAGATATCATTCACAGATGGTACTATTGTTCAGTGTGGTTTTCACAAGGATTCAGAAACATCCTGGACACTTCATCTGTGTTTTCAATTAATAAGGGAATAATAGAATAACTAAGTGAATGTTTGGATAAATAATGATGTTGTGTCAGAGCCAAGGATTATTATTATCCAATTTTGTGCACTGTCCATTAAAAAACAAAAGAGAATAGCAATAAATCTCATTCTTTTGTTTTGTGACTGCCCCCACCTCAAACTGATCTTCAGTTCTGTTATTCATTCCTGGCTTTTAGTTCCCTAAGCCCTATTCCTTTTCTACATTGGGCCCAAGCCATTGTTTTGCTTTATCATTTTAATGCAAGATCTTGGAAACAATATGCTATAGTCAGACCATGTTCCTTCGGTTTGTTATTTCTTCTTCTTAGAGTCAATGGCTGAGAGTTGTTCTTGTCAAGAGTCTTTTGAATCAGCAAGTCATGGAACTCAGATGGTTTTTTGCTCGACTTGATACTATAAAAACTTAGGAGGCAGGACCAAGATGGTGGAGTAGTCAGACACTTCCTGTGGTCCCTATTACAACAAAGACCCCAAAAAACAAATGAATCAATTATATCTGACAATCTAGGAGCCCTGAACATCAAAGGCAGGGGAAGGGAGAGATGGTTCAGAAGCAGTGAGGAGTTGCCATAGCTGACCTGGCTGGCACCAGCACGCTGCAGGTTGGATCGGCTGGTGTGCGTGGTTAGGCAAGCAGTGGCGCTCAGGACACATTTTCCACAGCGGGAGAGACGGAATGGTGGAGAGCCTGCTCAAGTCTCCAGAACCAGCGTGAAGCAGCACTCAGATCCAAAAAACACCCCCTTTAGGAAGAACCTCTCCCCTATCTATCTGCCCCATCCTTGCTCTGTACCAGGTCCTGGTCTGGCTTCAGCAATTGCTGCTCCCCCTGGGCTGGAAGTAGGGCCCATCATGCACCCTGAGCCATTCTGCTGGCTTTGGAGAGGGAACAAATTAACAAACGGGAAAAATAACCTGCCAGCTCCCCTAAGCCGGGAACTCAGGGAAGGCACAGCCCCTTTGCCCAGCCACAGGCATAAGGGGTCCACAGACTTTGAATGCCTTTTATCCCTGCATAGACCTGTGTGGGCCCATTTCAACAGCGTAGGCCCTCATTAGGACAGTACAACAGGGTATATACCTAAAACCTATTTTCAACTATATCAGCTATAAGGGAGAGTGGCAGATTTGTGACATTTGACACCACTCTGCCCGTTAACCAGGGACCTTACCTACCCACATCAGGGGCCTGAGGACTGGTGGCTCTAGCCACACCACCTAGCCACCCATGACAGGGGTCCAAGAATAAGTGGTGCCTCGCAGTCCTAACAGCCAACAGCGTCAGGTGCCCACAGTTTGGCTGCAAAACCTACCCACCAGTGCACTCTAGGGAACAGGGACACACTTTCCTCTCAGACACTTGGGCAGCCATTAGCCCCTTGTCTTGCTCAGTGCATGACCCCCCTACTACAGCCAGATACCTCTGATACTCCAGTCACCCCTGCCCATCCAGGACTGTAAGTGAGAGCCTGCACCACACATTTGGTGACCGACTACATGGACACCTGAGCTGAGTCCATACAAGAAAAGTAAATGGACTCCTGGGCTCACATACCTAGTAACAGCTCTAACCACACCTGGTGACAGGACTCGGGAGCTTCAAAGATGCCAGTAATCAAACTAGATCTCATGACCAGCCTATATGGGCTTATCAAAACAAAACAGACCTGGAAGCTAGGATACAGTAAGCAGACATTAAATAAATAAATATAATAACTTATTGATGGCTTGGAGACAACAATCAGCATCAAATCACATAAAGAGGCAGACCATGATAGATAGCTTCAGCAAGCACCCAAAACAAAGAATCAAGAAACTTTCTGGAGGAAGAGAATTTCTTAAAGTTACCAGAGGTAGAATTCAAATGATTAATATGCAGAGCTCGTCAAGAGATGAGGAAGGAGATCAGGCAAAACACAGAACAAACTAAGAAACACACAGACAAACAATAGAGGAACTTAAGAAGGTTATATAAGAGCATAATGACAAATTTAACAAGCTGCAAGAATCCACAGACAGCAAACAGAAATCCAAAAGATTAATGTTAAATTTCAGAATTAGAAAACTCAATAGAAAGTCATAGGAGCAAAATTGAGGCAATGGAAGTCAGAATTAGTGAGATTGAAGATAAAGCACTTATACCAACTTATGTGAGGAAAAATCAGATACTATGAGAACTTGTAGTAGAGAGTAGAGTAAGATGTTTATTCAAGTCAAACTCAGGAGATGGAGTGAGAATAAGGTTAGAAGCTAGATAACGGCAGAGGCTACACTGGACTACAACAGACAGGATGGGGAAAGGAATCTGGTGAGTACATTGCCCTGAAGGAATGAAGAGCACTGAAGAAACTAGTGAGATTTCAGATGGCACATAAAATGAAATAAAATGAAGCTGCGAAGAAGAATGAGGAAGCTGTTTATACACTGATATGGAACAATTTCCAAGATATAGTTTTAAATTCTAAAAAAGTTTAAGCACAAAGGGCTGTAATGGAAAAAGTGGACAACATACAAGAACACATGGGTAATGCGGGCAGAGAGATGGAAACTCGAAGAGTCAAAAGGAAATTCTAGGAATAAAAACAAAAAAACAACAAACGAAGAATGTCTTTGATTGGCTCATCAGTAAACTGGACTTGGCTGAGGAAAGAATGAGTAAGCTTGAGGATGTATCAATAGAAACTTCTCAAACTAAAAAGCAAAGAGAAAAAAGAATGAAAAAAAAAAAAGACTATCCAAGAACTGTGAGGTAATTATGACAGGTATTAACATACATGTAATGGGAATACCAGAAGGAGAAGAAAGAGAGAAAGGAGTAGAAGAAATATGTGAAGTAATAATGGCTGAGAATTTCCCCAAATTGTTGACAGACACTGGATCACAGATCCAAGAAGCTCAGAGACCACCAAACAGGATAAATATCAAAAAATCTGCATCTAGGCATATCATACCAAACTTCAGAAAATCAAAGACAGAAAATCCTGAAAAAATCCAGAGGAAAAAAACACATTAGCTATACAGGAAGAAAGATAAGAATTACATCATATTTCTCTTCAGACATTATGCAAGCAAGAAAAGAATGGAGTGAAACGTTTAAAATATGGAATTTACAATGTGTCAGATACAGTCCTAAGAGCTTTATATATATTTTTTATATATATCAATTCAGCTAATCCTCACAACAACCCTCTGAGGTAGGTAGTATTTCTTATCCTCATTTTATTTATGAAGAAACTGAGGCCCAGAGAAGTTAAGTGAATTTCCCAAGGTCCACAGTTAGTAAGTGGCAGAACAAGAATTCAAACTCAGGCAGTCTGCCCCAGACTACAAATGTAATACTGTCTTTTAAGATGAGAGTAAAATACAGTTTGTTACCTAGCAGAGCTTTGCTTAAGGAATGTCAGGAAGAAGAAAAATAATTGCAGAAGGAAAGTCTGAGATGTAAGAAGGAAAGGTGATCATGGAAATTGGTACACTTTTAGGTAAGTCTAAATGAACATTGTATAAATAATAATAATTTTCCATAATTATAGAATTTAAAAAGACACAATTAAAACCCTGTACAAAAACAGCATGTAAATCTACAAAGGGGTAATTGAAGTATTCTAAGGCCTTGCTTTTTATCAGATATACTGAGTTGGAATCTTCAGTTTAACACACTCCGCAGGTGATCTGTATGTACGTTGAAGATTGAGAAGCATTCTTCCAAGATCGTTGAAATGTTTGGGAAAGGGACTTTCATATCAATTAACTTCAAACTTGGCTAAAGTCAATAATATAATTTCAAGATTAACCACTAGAAGAAGAGAAATAGCATGTGTTGTGGATTGAATTATATCCCCCCAAAATGTGTGTCAACTTGGCCTAGGCCATGATTCCCAGTATTGTGTGGTTGTCCACTATTTTGTAATCTGATGTGATTTTCCTATGTGTTGTAAATCCTACCTCTATGATGTTGATGAGGCAGGATTAGAGGCAGTTATGTTAATGAGGTCAGATTCAGTCTACAAGATTAGGTTGTTTCTTGAGTCAATCTCTTTTGCAATATAGAGAATTGAGCAGAGAGGAGAGGGACCTCATAGCAAGATAGCAGTGCCCGGAGCAGTGTGGGTCCTTTCAACCCAGAGTCCCTGCACTGAGAAGCTCCTAGACCAGGGGAAGATTGATGACAAGGGCCTTCCCCTAGAACTGACACAGAGAGAAAGCCTTCCCCAGGAGCTGGCATCCTAAATTTGGACTTCTAGCCTCCTGCACTGTGAGAATATAAATTTCTGTTTGATAAAGCCATCCACTTTTGGTATTTATGTTATAGGAGCACTGAATAACTAAGGCAGCATGTATATGCCTCGCAAATCAGTAGAGGGTAAAATTGGACTCAGAAAATTAACCCATTAAAAAAAGAAAAAGATGTACAGGGCAAATGAAAAGCACAACTGAGTTCAAGCACAACGGCAATCCCAACGTAACATCAAAATGCTAGGGTAGCCGTATTGTAGTTAGGTGCCATCCAGTGGGTCCCAACTCATAGTGGCCCTATGCACAGCAGAATCAAACTCTGGCCAATCCTGCGCCAACCTTAACATTGTTGCTGTTTGAGCCCATTGTTGCAGCTGCTGTGTCCATCTATCTCATTGAAGGTCTTCTTTTTCACTGACCCTCTACCAGGAATGATGTCCCTTCTTCCAGGGACTGGTCCCTGCTGATAACGTGTCCAAAGACATGAGACTATAAGTCTTGCCATCCTCACTTCTAAGGAGCATTCTGGCTGTGTTAATCTCAGACAAAATACACTTTAAGGCAAACAGGTTGAATTCATTTAGAAGATTTAATAATTCTAAAATAGCCTCAAAATATATAAAGCAAAACTGATAGAAGTACAACAAGAAATTAGCAAATTCAGTGTATTTAGTAGGAGATTTCTATAAGTCTTTCTCAATTATTTAAATATTGAGCATTAAGAAAAATCAGTGTTGTCGTTGGGTGCCGCCAAGTCGGTTCCGACTCATAGTGACTGTGTCTACAACAGAATGAAACACTGCCTGGTCCTGCGCCATCCTCAAAATCGCTGCTAAAAAAAATCAGTAAAGATATAAAACATTTGAACACAATTTACATGCATATATATAGGATGGTAGATAAATGTTAACTTGCTTTTCTTTTTAAATCTTTCCTTGATTTTGAGTATGACTTGCACTAAGTGAACACAATACATGTAATTGCTGTTTCCGAAACCTTGATCATCCCTGTGATACTCATCCACTTTTCCATCTGCAGACCCTGCGGTGAATTGAGAGGGAACTGCTTGTGTCTGACAACACAATTGAATTGTATGAGTAACGTGATTTCAGCTGTTCATAAAGTATAAATTAGGAGAATGCCAGCTTATGCAGTGGCTGCACTATTAGACAAAGGCTTTCTTTGCACTTGTTTCCTGGAGGGAAAGGAATAGAGATTTTAAAATTCTGGTGCCCAAATCCTTGCTTTAGCATTCTTGACCCCTAAACTTAGACCTCTTTGCATATCCAAAAGCTCAGTGAAGTAGTATGTAGCCTTTCCAAACACACCTTACCCCCACACAGCAAGAAATAATCTCCACCTCCTCGGACTCATCACAGTCCTTTCTCTGTGCACAATGTTTGACACAGGCCCTCTAACAAATGTTTTAATGAACGGATGGTGGAATAGAAAGGAAAGAAAGGAAAAGAAATCTATGCCTTTTAAGGAGTCCCTGGATGATGCAAACTGTTAATGCGCTTGGCTGCTAACTGAAAGGTTGGTGGTTGGAGTCCCCTCAGAGGTGCCTGGGAAGAAAGTCCTGGCAATCTACCTCCAAAAAATCAGCCATTGAAAACCCAGTGAAATACAGCTCTACTCTGACACACGTGAGGTTGCTGTGAGTCAGAATCTACTCAAAGGCAACTGGCATTTTTACGCGTCTTTTTTTTTTTTGTTTGAATCTTTTTATTTTATTAAAAAAATTTTTTTATTGTACTTTAGACGAAAGTTTATACAAATTAGTTTCTCATTAAACAATTAATACATATATTGTTTTGTGACATTGATTGTTAACCCCACAGCATGTCAACGCCCCCCGCTTCCCAACCTTGGGTTTCCTGTTACCAGCTTTCCTATCCCCTCCTGCTTTCTCGTCCTTGCCCCTGGGCTGGTATGCCCATTTAGTCTTGTTTTGTTTTATGGGCCTGTTTAATCTTTGGCTGAAGGTTGAACCTCAGGAATGATTTCATTACTGAGTTAAAAGAGTGTCCTGGGGCAATCTGTCAGACCAATAAGCCTGTTTTTTTTTTTTTGTGTGTGTGTGTGTGTGTGTGAGTTAGAATTTTGTTCTACATTTTTCTCCAGCTCTGTCCAGGTCCCACTATTATAATCCCTGTAAGTGTAGTCCGTGTTGGTAGCCGAGCACCATCTAGTTGTATTGGACTAGGTCTGGTAGAGGCTGTGGTCCATTAGTCCTTCAGACTAATCTTTCCCTTGTGTCTTTGGTTTTCTTCATTCTGTCTTCAGATGAGGTTTTGTTTTGTTGTAATGCCTTTTAAGGTTTTTGTTCGTTTTTCTGTCCTAGATAGCCCTAGGAAAGGAAAGAAAAGCTGACTTATCAGGGAACTGTCTAGCTCTAGGGCAACTCTAGTGCTTTGTAAAGAAGGAAAAAATCAGAAACCTCCAGTGAAACAATCCAGAGTGTTCTCAAAGACATTTAGCTGCAGAATTCACATGGCCTCACTTGATTTTCTTTCTTAAGATTTCAGGAGGACACATGGACTGTTACACAATAGGGAAAATATTTTTAGCCTGGCTTGAAAGGAGGTCCTGTGTCATCCCAGGTCTCTCTTGCCACCTTAATAAACACTCTTAAAAAGCCCATTGCTGTACAGTCGATTTCGACTCATCGCGACTCTACAATTCCTACGATTTCAACACTTGGTGACTGTTTGTTGTACTAGTTTTCTGTTGCTGCATAACAAATTACCACAAATTTAGCACCTCAAAACAACATCCATTTATTAGCTCACAGTGCTTGTGGGTCAGTTTTCTGACCCAGTGTGGGTGGGTTCTCTGCTTAGGGATCAGAGGTGCTGAAATCAAGGTCTTGGGCAGGCTTGAGTTCTCTCTCATCCAGAGGCTTTGGGGAAGACTTTGCTTCCATGTCATTCTTGTTATTAGCAAGATTCGATTCCTTATGGTTGAAGGACTGAGATCCCTGTTTCATTGCTAGCTATCATCCAGGGGCCATTCTCAGCTCCTAGAGGTGGCCTGCATAGCCTTCTCAGTCTTCAAATCAGCAGTGGCATGTTGGATCTTCCTCATGCTTGTCTTCTGTCACAAGCTAAAATAAACTTTCTCTTCTGCCACAAAGTGGAAAGAACTCCCTGCTTTTAAAAGGTTCGTGTGATTAGGTTAGGCCCATCTGGATAACTGTTTTATTTTAAGGTCAACGTTTTCATTGGAGTAAAAGCCGTTCATATCCAACAACCCCAAGATTAGGGCAGAAAATCTTGGGGCCGTCTTAGAATTCTACCTACAAGGTTGGTGTACATGTTTTATCTCATTTACTAGACACATAATAACACTTAGTAAATACAGATTCTTACATTATCAGTGACTAAAAATTAATATGGTAGAAATTATGTATGTGGACTACAGTCTTCATTCTTTTCCTAAATTTTATTTATTTTGTTGTCGTTGAGAATATGCACAGCAAAACTACACCAATTCAACAGTTTCTACATGTATAATTTAGTGATTGATTACATTCTTCAAGTTGTGCAACCATTCTCACCCTCCATTTCTGTGTTGTTTCTCTGTCATTAACATAAAATCACTGCCCCCTAAGCTTCCTATCTAATCTTTCGAGTTGCCATTGTCAATTTGATCCCATGTAGATAGTTCTTAAAAGAGCATAATGCTCAAGGCAGACATTTTTTACTAGTTAAGCTAAACAATTGTTTGGTTTTAAGATGACATCAGGGGATATTTTTGGTTTAAGGTTTAAAGATTATCTCAGGGCAATAGTTGTAGGGGTTCATCCACTGTCCATCGTTCCAGAAAATCTGCAGTCCATGAGCATGTGAAATTCTGTTCCACATTGCCCCCCTTTTGACCAAGATTCATCTTTGGAATCTTTGATCAAAATATTCAGTAATGGTATCTGGGGACCTTCCAATTCTTCTGGTCTCATGGCAATAGTAGGCAGTTTTTCATGGAGCGAGTTAGCTACACATTCCATAACCTCCTCCTGTTCCTGACTCTCCTTCTTCCTTTGTTGCTCCTGGTGATCTTATTCCCTTTTAAATCCCTGGTCTAGCATAGGATATGACTTATAGTATGAACCAAACCAAACCCATTGCTGTGAGTTGATTCTGACTTATAGCATTAGTAAATATTTAGATAAATAAATGAGTTAATAATTAATTATATAGCTCAGGGCTGTCACATGGTTATTATGTAGTACAATACATTTTTCTAAAAGAATGTAATTCAGTTTATAATTTCTTTGTAATTTTAATAAAATGTTAGAAAACAGATAGGGTCTTCTAGTTTGGTTTTCTTTTGATTTCTATTTTCAAAGCAACATTTTCATCTTGCTTATTCACATAAATATCGTCTATATTTTGTTCCTGGTATGAGAAAGGAGCAGTGGAATAGGAGATGAAAGTTGGATTCAGATCTTGGCCCTGTCACTAACTAGCTAGGTGTGTGTGTTTTAGAGGTAAGGACAATTTGGATTAGATAACCTTTTACATTCCAATGTCCTATGCCACTGTCTATTTTATAACCATGTGCCTTATATATCTTAATTCCAGATAACCAGCAAAAATATCCTAACTAAAGGAGTAGATACTTGAAGTTAGGCATCAGAGAAATTAACCATTTCCTCCTGGCAGACGGAGGCCAACAATAGCTTCCAGGACAAATATATCTTTGGAATTGAAAGCCTGTTACCCTGGGACCATCTAATGCTATTATCTTCTTCCTGTTGGAGTAGCTTTTTAACCTATAGTTTTGAGTGATGGGTGTTGTTGTTGCAATATAATGACATTTGCTTAGCCCTTATTGACAATCTGCTCAAAAAGTAGATTAGCAGATGCTTATCCCATCAGAGAGTTGTCTGCAGGATGATGTCACTGTAATCAGTCAGGCTTGGTAATGTAATACTCTGCTTAGCTCAGTTGCTAATGGTCATCCAGAGAGGTCATTCCAATCTGAGATGACGCATGTGGAGGCTTTTGGAAAATGGTACTATATTTTATAGACTGCCATATGAGAAGGGGCAATATGGCTTATTCATCCTCTCTAACGTTCCAGTCCAGGATGAGTTTAACCCAGCATTCTTTAAAGTCTTTTGACGATAGAATCCCTGCCACAGAACACCCCATAAACCTGAGAGAGTGACTTGGTAGCAGAGAATAATCCAGATGTCTTGTCTCTCACTTCTGTGATTTTCTCACTGTAATGCAGTTCTTAATAGAACAATAAAATTATATACCTAAAATGAGCCATAAGCACTTCTTTACTGAAGACGGCCATACCTTTAACATTGACTAGGCTTAAATTTGGGCATAGGAGTGGGAGGAGGGCTTTGACTTAAAGTATATACTGGTTTTATGTTTAAAGAACATCTCAAGATAGTAAGCTTTTTCCAAATCCAATTTTCTTATTTTTGTGCATAGAGACTCTCCTTTAACTACAGGTCTCTTCTTATCTCCCCTTCTCCCCTCTGGAGGAAACACTATCATTAAGTTATCAGACTCCGGTGTGAACTAATTCAGCCATCTGCTTTTCTAACAACTGTGCCATAGGATGGGCATTCCAAGGGGGGTCCTGCATCCTCCATAAATTATTAAATGGTTGTTCTTTTTTCTTATTTAAAAGAAATCAGTTTAGGAGCCAGTTTTCCCAGAGTTTTTCTCGACCATCTACTTTAAAGAGAGAGAGGGAAGAAATAGATGGAAAGTGTTGGGGGGGAGGCACAGAGGGCAGTGTGTGTAGAGAAAATTTAAGTACCTATTCCTAATATTGGGCTGTCCAATTAAAAAAAAAAGAGATGTGGCCTTTATGCCCAGCAATACCTTGCTCATGGCCTGAGATTCCGTCCCTAAATATTCCTCTGCCTGTTGAAGGGTTTTCATTCTTGCTTTCTCTTACCAGAAAAAGTGTCTTTATTGGAAATCACTTTAAGGAGTGTTTCATAGGAAGTTGGAATAGGACAGACATAGGATAAGAACATGTTTGGGGGACTGGGCACATGGGAAAGGTGTCCAGCAAGAAACAGAAAGGCACGGATGAGAGAGCTACCCAAGGTACAGCAGTGGGCAGAACCTGGACCCTGACTGAAGTCTGCAGACTTCTTGGTCTATGTCGTCTTGAACAAGGTATTTAATCTGTCTGGGCTTGTTGCCTGATCTCTAAAATGAAGATAATACCACCTATCTCCAGGATTATGAAGATTACATAAAACAAAATATGGGTATCTGTATCTAAAGTACAATAAAAAGAATATAGGTATATGTTATATTGTTCTATGTTGTTATATTCATCAAACTGACTGTAGAGTTTGCCTTTGGGAAGTGAGATTGAGGACGTTTTTTACTTTCTCCTTTTTGTTTCAAATGTTTGCAATGATTACATAATATCAGAAACTGAGTAAAGATATTTTCACTTTAATAATAGAAGGAAATATGTGAAGTGCTGACATTTAGTAAGTGCTCAATAAATGTTCTCTTTTCACCCCTCCTTTCTTTCTTTCCCCAACACATCCCCCATCTCTGAACTTTCTCAATAGTTTTCCTTGAGATCAGCTCTTTTCTCTGTAAGGAAGGGAATAAGATTTGACTATAATGACAGCTCCTCTCCTGGGTTTGGTGTAGATATAAGGTGAGAGGAAGAAACTGTCTAGGCTCTCTATAAGAGACAATAAAGTATATAGATAAAGCTTGCATTTGTATCCTGTGTTCTACTGTTGACTAGCTGAGTAACCTAAGACAAATTATTTGATGACATTTTTATTTCTTCTTTTAGCAATAATTATAATACTTACCTAATGGGGATGTGGTCTGTATATACTTAGCATAGTGTTTGACACATTGTGATACTCAGTGCACGTTAGTTGCCATTATTATTATTATCATCATCTCATCCTGTCCAGATCCCTTCAGGTCCTTAGGCAACTTTTTAAGGACTAGCAATTCCTAAGCAGTACTACAGATGGCTTGGAGAAAAAGTGGTTTCATCTTTTACTGGGTCTTCCTCTTTTTTATCTTAAATGGGATTTCTGACTTAAAAGCTTTGAATTTCCTTTTAGTGTCAGTTTATTGCCCACTCTATAAGCCTACCGAGCAGACCTGGTTAATGGGCTTTTTTTTTTTTTTTTAAGGAAGAGAAATCTGGAACCCCTTAGCCATCAGTTCACTGCATTGGGCCATTCAGGAAATCTCTGGGGATACTGACCACTGTTCCATGTTGAGGAATCAGAGAACCCTTGACCAGTGTACTGTCGTGGATCATTTTGGGACCCCCATGCATAATGTGGCTGGGAGAAGGAATCTTGGTGGCTGTTCCAGTGAAATAGAATTTGGGGTGTGGTATATCACCATTGTGTCAGTTAGCTTCTGGGAATGCAGCTTTCAGAAACTGCAGGAAATTGGAAGATGCTCCTAGATAAGACCCCTGAGTGATTGTTGGTGCGTTTGTCTCCCTACAATCTCTGCTAAAAAAGAGGAGCAATGTTTAATCCTGAAAAACATGAGGGTAGTATAATTTAGGGACAGGCTTGCCAGAGGTGTTTTGAGTCTAAATGAGAGAAGAGGTCCACCTTCTGTTGGGATCCGAAAGCACAGCACCTGTGCACAAGTGAAATGTCATGCTGCAGGTCACCTATCTGCCACCCCACAACCTATTGTTCCACTTCTTGGATCAGTTCTGTCCTATTTGAGGGCATGACTGGCAACTTTACAGTCAGATTCTGTTAATTCATTTTTTTTCATTCGGCACTGTCTACCTGAATAGTGACACGGCTAGTTAAGTCTTGTTTTAATTCAGTTCACAAATTGGGGGAATCTCTCCTGTGCTTAGACCCATGCTTCAGCTTTGGAGGACACAGACATACAGGTTGTGATTTCAAACATTTTGCAGTGAAGTTACAGGGCTTTTAACCCAAGGAAATATGCCAGAGATGAAGAAATTAAAGATTTTTACCAACTTCTGCAGTCTAAAATTGATCAAACATGCAATCAAAGATGCACTGATAATTATTGGTGATTGGAATGTGAAAGTTGGAAACAAAGAAGAAGGATCAGTAGTTGGAAAATGCAGCCTTGGTGATAGAAATGACACGGGAGATTGCACGATGGAGCTTTGCAAGCCAACAACTTCTTCATTGCAAATAACTTTTTTCAGCAACATAAGCAGTGACTATACACATGGACCTCACCGGATGGAACACACAGGAATCAAATCAACATCTGTGGAAAGAGACAATGGAGAAGCTCAATATCTTCAGTCAGAACAAGGCCAGGTTGCCTCTGAAGGAATAGGGGCAGGGATTGATGGGAAAGGGGTATGAGGGGACTTTCTGGGATGATGGTAATGTTTTATATGCTGATGGAGGTTTGGGTTTGCATATGCTATAGTCAAAATTCAGCAGATGTATTATTTGGGCATTTCATTGTATGTAAATTTTATATTAAAAGAAAAAATGAATCAAGTATTAAACGTAATGATATGCATGCTAACGTATTTAGAGGAAAATGTACTGATGTTTGCAGTTTGCTTTGAAATTCTTCAAAAAATAATGTAGAATAATGGGGGAATAGATGGACAGATAGGTGATAAAGCAAGTGTGGTATAATCTTAATGGTAGGATTTAGGTAGTGGGCCATTGTAAAATTCTTTCAACTGTCAACTCTACTGTATGTTCGAAATTTTCCATAATAAATATTGGAGGGGAACCAAATTCCTACCCACCTGCTCTTCAGTTTCACAAGATGGGCATAATGTGAGATAAAGGCAAATGCCAGCAAGATGAATGTAGCAGGAGTTCACTAACCAGGCTCTAGTAACCCTACTTCTGTTAGCCTATGACTCCCACGTTGTCACCCCAGTGCTGTCTCCTCTACAATATGTACTCACGAAACTTGCCTCTCACTCACCAATTTTATCCCTAATTACTGAACCTTTTTCTGTGGAGGGATGTCCGATTACTCTGAAAAAAATTTCACCTATATCATTCCAAACAATGATCTAATTTCCTTTTGAACAAAGACATTTGGGGGAAAAAATTAGTAGACAAGAGACTTGTATTCTAGAGCAGCAGACTCTGTCAGGCAAGTGACTTGTGCAGGGTCAAACAGTTGATAGATGGTGGATCCAGAATTTAAACCCAATTCCAATTTGTCATACTTCTGCTCTTTAGGACCTAAAGGAATATATGGTGGAATTTCAGGAGGCAAGGCCATTTTACCCCTGCATGAACAGCTACCTCGTTTAGAATCTAATCCTGGAAGTACAATCAACTTCTGGGCAAAGAAAGCCCCTAGCCAGTTCTTAGTTGCACACAAGAACAGTCTCAGCCTTCTAATCTTGAGATTGTTTTTCTACTTTGCCTACAAAAAGCACTCCCAGAAAATCTGCTATGAAAACCATGAATTTTTGTGCCATATGTCAAATGAAACCTTCCAGGTTCAGGAATCCCAGTGTTAAAATCCTCCTTGATCTTTTTTTTTTTCATTCAGTATTTTTAATAGGAGCCCTGGTGGTGCAGTGGTTAAGAGCTTGGCTGCTATTAACCAATTTAAGAGAAAAAAGATGTGCAAGGGACTACGAGGTCAATTTACATCAGAACTTAAATCCTGAGGGCTCTGCCTGGGGGATCTGCAAAAATTTTGCACTCCTAATTTTACACTAGGTTCAGAGATTGATTATGTTTGGGGGGTATTATTTTGCTCTCTAGAATACCACTCTTCTTCCCCTAGTTCTTAGGACACTATGTAGCATATAGTAGGCATTCTGTGAACTTTTGATGAATTGGTTAATTGTTGGCTTGCTCAGAGCAGACTGTGGACTTTCTCATCTCTGTATCCCCATCTCCTAGTATATAAGAGGTATTCAATAATTTTTTTAAAGAATTAATTGAATTGAGATTGTTACTTCTGTTTTAGGTGAGAGTCTGTCCTTTTAACTAGGCCTTTCTCATCCAAGAGCATCAGGGCCCTAAATGTTTCATTTGCCTCTGAATCACAGGGATAATGATAGACCAGAAAAGATAGACTGCACTTATTAGCTGCTTCATGGGGCTACACGTCGGCTCTTTTCGGGGGGTGGCCTAGATAAATCAAAGACTGGCAATAATGAGCCCATATCCCCAGAAAGCAAAATCTATAGATTTTGCTAAACTCCCAAGAAAGGAAATGTAAAAAAATAAAATCCTCTAAGCTTGAACCTGGGGATTTTTTGTGAGGATGCTGTGTCTTAGATTGTCAACATGGAAAAGAGAAGAGGGGAAGAGAATGGAGGCAGTGTTGGCAGAGGGAAATGTAGCTAGGAATGTAGAGGTAAAGAAAGATACCCTGAAAGGATACTGGCTTGGCCTCACCCTGGTTTGTGATGGGTCAGAGATATGGTGGCAGATGAACTTTTTGCTGGAGGGTTGTTGCCTCAGAGTGACCAGAATATTGACTGTTTTAGAGCTGACTTCAATAGTTACCACCCTCTCAAACCTTTTCTAGTCTTGCGGGACTTTGGGATCCAGAGAAAACTTTGCATGTTTTTGTAGAGAAAGAGGGGAGGAGGCATTCAATAACAGTTCTCCTTCCCCACAATAAAGATTCTCAGAGGAGCTCTCGACATTTTCAAGAGAATTCTCCCTTATTGAGGCAAATGCTGCTCTAAACTCTAGAGTCTAGGGCATTCTTGTTTGGAGTTTAGCCTCAGGGAGAAGCAAAAGTCATTGCAGCATCACAGTCACCCATGAATTTTCTGTAGAGTGAATACATTGGAAGAAGTTGCATAAAATCAGTACTGTAAGTTACAACCACATACCCTTTACCTCACCTTCACGGATACGTTAAAAACAAACAAAAAAAATCCTCAAGATGCACCGCTCACAGAAACTTCCAAGTACTTCCAAGTGTGATATAGGCAGATTGGGTCCCTCCCTACCTTTACCAAGGTACAATCCGTAGGAAAAGGAACACCTTGCTTAAATTTGGTCTCAAAATCTACAAAGAAATGCTGGAAATTAATTTAGATGTACTGCCTGGATTGTGTACAACTCAGTGCTGGCTCATGTAAGATCCCATCATCCGTTGTTTATGAAGGCCCTGAGAGACAGAGCTAACTCTATCCCAGCCCACCCTCCCAAGTAACGCCGGGAACTGGAACCAACAGCACTCTAGATGATACGAGTGGGTACTGCCAGAATCTATTATATAACCTGCTAAAAATTCTGCCTTGAGGTTGCAGTTAGAGTTGTCAAGTTTTAAATCTTTTCCCCTGGGTCTATATGTTTTCTGCCTTTTGCCCTTCTGGGAAACGATGGAACTTCCTGCCCTGAAGTTAGTGGCATCTTCCCTAGAGACAAGAGTCAGTCTTCCTGGAGTGAGTTAGAAAGTGGGGATTCCCAATTCTTCCCAACTTGGCCCTTTTGCCACACATTACTTAATCTTACTTCTGAGCTCCTAGTATGTGGGGGGTGTTAGATAACATGGTGGTTTGCCGAGGCACATATGATATGGATATTGCACTCAAGGAACTGAATCTTATTAGGGCGTTGAGACATGTATAGGAAAAGCTAAAGACAATGCAAGCACAGAAAGTCCTAGATGAGTGATGTTATGCAATTAGAGGTAGCATGGAATGATGGAAAGAGTATTGACCTTGGAGTTAAAAGACCCAGGTTTAAAGACTCAGTTTTATGTTCATGAGCAAGTGGACTTCTCTAGCCTTAGTTTACTCATCTATAAAATGGGGATAATGATCTTGATCCTGCCTAACTCAGGTTTGTCGTGAGGATCAAGTGAGATATTATATGAGAAACTTTGGGAAACACAAATTAAGATACAAACACAGGTGGAAACCTATCTCATCCCATTTTACAGATGAGGAAATAGGCATGGAGAAATGAAAATGCTTGCTCAAAGTCCCATGTGCTGGTGATAAGACAGCCCTGCATAGTTTGGTGCAAAATAGAATGACTTTTTCACTTTTCTGTCTCCTTCATAGACTTTGCTGCAAGACTGTTAAGTAGCCAGTATACTGTTGGCCCCTTATAAATTGTCTTTTAGTAGAGTATGAGGGAGTTCATCCTAAGGAGATTGGTTATAGAGATATTTTCTTGTTGTTAGCTGCTGTCAAGTCGGCCCCCAACTCTTGGCAACCCATGTACAACGGAATGAAACACTACCTGATAGTACTGTACCATCCCCATAATCAGACCATTGTGATCCACAGTTTTCAGTGGCTTTTTTTTTTTTTAGTTTATGCAGAGTTTATTTATATGAGACATCAGCAACACTGATAACAACCACACAGATAAAGCAGCTTACCAAATAAGTATATTTTTGAGATATATAACCTTTATAAACACAAAAGAAAACAAAATGCTGTCTATACCACAGCAGGTACAAAAGTAAAAAAAAAAAAGCAAATCAAATAAAATGAACAACTTTGCTACCTGATATGAACAAGTAATTGTTGATGAGGCAGAACTAAATCATTCAGCATCTGATTCACCCCAATATTGTGAGCATGCTTCTCTCCTTCAGAATTACAGATAATAAGATATTTTTGTTATCTTGACATTTCTTTTGACTGACAATGGGATATTATGTGTTAATATAAGTTCTAAATTATATTTACTCTATTTTAATTCATTTCCTTTTTCATAACTAATCAAGTGGACAACAGTGTATAGGTACAGTTAAAAGGCTCACATTATACATTCTTCAAATGAAGTCTCTACCATATAGTGTGAATTATATTTGTTTACTTTCATTTATTATTAAAAAATTTCAACTCTTGCTGCCAATTCATAATTTCTCATTTTTATCTGTAATTATACAGCTCCAAATTCATGTTTTAATATTTCAGTATGTTAGCCTAATAACAGCTTGAATTTCTTTTTTTTTTAATTGTGCTTTGGGTGAAAGTTTACAGAGCAATCACTGGCTGATTTTTTTAAGCAGATTGTCAGGCCTTTTGCCCGAGGCCATCGTAGCCTGGAAGCACTGTCGAAACCTGCTCAGCATCATAGCAACACATAAACCTCCACCGATAGTCAGGCAGGTGGTGGCTGCACATGACCTTCATTGGCTGGGAATAGAGCTGGGTCTTCACCATCAAAGGCGAGAATTCGGCCACTGAACCACTGTCACCTTATTCACTGGGCTTGGCCAAGCTTTAACATAGCACTGTCCAGTGGAAATATAATGTGAATTGCAAATGTGGGTCTTCTGTGAATTTTTTAATTTTCTAGTTGCCACAGTAAAAAAAAAAAAAAAAAGGAAAAGGAAACAAGTGAAATTACTGTATTTTATTTAACACAGTATGCCCAAGATAGTCCAATTTCAACATGTAATCAATGTAAAACAATAATGAGATATTTTACATTCTTTTGTTCATATTAGATCTTCGAAATTGGGTGTGTATTTCCACTCACAGCACATCTCATTTCGCATCAGCCACATTTCAGGTGCTCAATGGCCATGTGTGTCTAGTGACTACTCTATTGGACAGTGCACGTTTCACACAGGAAGCAGCCTTCCACAGTCTCCATTTTCTCCATCTTTCATTTCTGGCTTTCTAGCCTTCACTCATGTTCTCACTATTTTAAAGAGCAAAAAGCTAAACCCAATACGTCGAGTCGATTCCGACTCATAGTGAACCTATAGAACAGAGTAGAACTGTCCCATAGGGTTTCCAAGGAATGGCTAGTGGATTTGAACTGCCGACATTTTGGTTACCGGTGAAGCTCTTAGCCACTGTGCCACCAGGGCTCCATTTTCTTTTAATGAATCTGCTTATTTTCCCCTTTTTTGGGCCCTACAAAAGCAGGCTTCTTTTCTGAGTACCAGGTGTCCGAACTTGGTCAGGGAAAAAAAAAAAAAAAAACACAATCCTTTCTTCTAGCTATTATTTGAAATCAGCTAGTGTTCCCTGAACTTTGTCTGTGAACATTCAGCTCTTTTGAACTGAGCTTCCCATATCCCTTTACTTATATGACTGTCTCTTTTGCTAAATGTTGTATTCCTTGAGGAGAAAGAGAGTGTTTTATTCATTTCTGTAACCCCCGCAGCTTAGCACAGCTTATGGCTGCTAGCAGAAATTTGATAAATGTTTAATAATTGAACAAAGAAATGAGTAAGCTTTCCTGGCTGTATCAACCAGCTCTTTTCCTCCCCCTCACCAGTAATTTTTCTCTCTTAACAATAGTTTTTATTACTTACTATGCTGTGGCACATACAGGTAACCCTTTTATTTGTAGTTTCAGTTATTTGCAGGAAAACATATAGCTAGAGCATTAGACGTATTCCTCAGTTCTTTCCAGAAGCCCTTTCTTCAGTCACTTTTTAGGTTGTCTGATTTTACCTATGTCAGGAAAGCCTTTGAGGTCTATTTGAGGCCTGGCTCCTTAACTGCCTACTTTTTGATTCCTGGTGTTTCTCCCAGATTCACTTCTCCTTCCCTCAGTACCTGCCTTTGCTCTCTCTGTCTGGACCTTGCCCTCACTTTGAGTTCCTTATGCAACCCCAGCCCCAAGTGACCTCAAGGTGGGAACTCCCAGCTGGATCCCTAATAGCAACTTACCATGAAACCACAGAGTCAAAGACCACTGAAGTTAAAAAGGCTCATAGAGATCATCAAGTCCAGGGGTTTCCAATTTTTTTGGTGTAGCTGAAAAAAAAGAATTTTTTTTTCAGATTATCATGCAGAACCTATATACAAAACTGGTGAAAATGGAGCTGCTTTGGTTGAAATGGGATTGAGGGCTCCCTGAGATTCCCTGGGGCTCCACAGAACAAGGTCTGAAAACCACTAATTGAGTTCAATTCCCTAACAATACAAATGGCGCAACAGAGACCTCTAGAAGTGAAGCAAGTGCCGGATACACACAGCAAGCTAGTGACAGGACCTGGACCAGAACCCAGGTTTCCATTCCAGGCCGGTGCTCTTCTAACCACAGTTTGCTATTTAGAGCCCTGTTTCCCAAAGGGGAGAAAACAGTAACAATGAGTCTTTTATATTATTCCTCTTGATGAGAACTGACAGGGTCTACCTCCCCTTCCCCACCAATAAATCAAGTTGGCTTCCTATTGTTACTGTTTTCCTCTGGGACCCGGGCTGGGGCTTGTCTTGGCCTTTGTTCTGTACCCAGTTTTTATGGTGCCAAGAAGGATTGGGAGAGCAGATCCAGGCAGGCCGTGGTGGCACAGATGTCTCCTATCCCTTGGCCAGTCTGACTGTCTTTCCGAGGCAGCTGAATGCCATGGCCAGGTGTGTCTTTCAGGCCCTTCCAAGCCCTTAGAGGTGGTAGGTGTTTATAACCACAATTTCCTCATTAGCTTCTGTTTTCCACAGTCCTCTAGCCACTGCCTGAGGGAATACATCTCAGCCTCTACTCTGGGAGTCAGCAGCCATTCAAAGCTCTCTGAGGTCTGGCCATGACCTACCTCTGTATTATTTCTCAGTGTCCCCTTCATGCATCATTTGTTTTCTCCCAGGGCATGGGACACACTATGTTTTCCTGCTTTGAGGCCTTGCTTGTGTTGTTTTCTCCCCCTTCCTTCTCCCCTTCAGCTGTTAAAACCCTACTCATATTTCCAGATCCAGCTTAAATGCCACCTTCTTCAAGAGCTTTCTTGATTTCCAACCTTATGCAGTCTCCCTCTGTTGAAGTGTCATGACTTTTTAGCCTCACTTCCCATCATTCCCTGCCTCATGTTTTGTGCACAGCACCTTTGCTCATACCATGTTTTTTCTCACTTCTGTGCCTTGGCTTCTGCTGCCAATTTGCCCAGAATCCTCTGCACCAACCTTTTACTTCACTTTTGCATATGTAACTACTATTTAACATTTACGATGGACCCAGACCTCACTTCCTCCAGGATGTCTTCCTCATCCCTCCAAGCTGGGTTAGGCTCCTCTTATTAGGGTGTGCCTATCTCTGTCTTTGTACTTACTATATTTTATCTTTTTGTATCTGACTCTCACACTAGACAATGTCCCTAGAGAGAAATATCTATGCTTTATCTTTCTATTTCTAGAATCCAACAGCATCTTACTCATGGAATAAATGAATAAATAGCTTTTTGTACTATTATAGTGGTTTGAGTTGTATTTTACATGTTTTGCAGCTATTTGTCTACCACTAGGCTACAAGTTCTATAAAGGCTGGGAAAGGAATTGCATCGTATTTATCTTTTTGTCCCTGATAGGGCCTTGTTCGTAGTAAGTTACCAAGAAATGTTTGCTGAATTGAGTTGAAATATGCTTTTGAGCTTCTTGCCTGTGCTAGATACTCTGGGTGATAATAGAGAAGAGTCATACTTCTGTTCCCAGCAATAATTTGAACTCGGTAACTTGAAAATCCTCCACCACTAAATTCCTAACAACTCTGAATAAAAAATAATAGCATGCTTTAAAATGCATAACGGAGCTTGCAAGAAAGTAAGGGAATTTCCAGAGGCTGAAAATTAAGATAGAACTGGATGGCAAACCTGTAAAATTGTCTTATCAGCCCTGTTGGGATATCTGTCTTGGTAACTTTGGGGCTTGGATTTTAATACCCACACAAGACAGGAGATAAAGACTTAGGTCTTCACAAGACAGGAGTTAAGCTGAGATCTGCAAGTGAAGCTGGGACCCTAAATAAAATGAATAGAAAAGAAAATTTTCTCATTAATACGTAGACACAAGAAAGTTGTCTGTCTCAGCCTCTGCTCTGGGTAGGAAAAAAATCTGCCTGTGAGAATTAACTAGTACAGGTTTATCTTCACTTGGGTTTTGGCATTTGGATTTATTTGGACTTATATTACCTGTGTGGTCTGGGGTCCTGGCAAGTTGAATAATTAACATAAAAAGCACGCCCAGCCAGTGATACCCTTGGGACCCCAGCAGATGCAAACATAAATCCTTTTCAGTTGACAAAAAATTTAATTATCACTCTAAAAGTATATGTTTAAAATGATTAAAGACAAGAAAGAATAAAAAACATGAGGAAAGAACCAGATACTATAAAAAAAAAAGACAGATATGAAAAGTAGAATTTCTAGAAATATAGTCACTGAAATAAAAAGCATAAAAGTTTGTTTAAGTAAAAATTAGACACTGCTGAAGAGAATATTGATGAACTAGAAGATAGAGTTGAAATTACTCATGATCCCTCTCAAAGAATGAAAGAAAATATGAAAGCAAGACATGGAGGATAGAATGAAAGATCCTATATCTTCATTGTTACTATCATCATTATTCATATATTTTACATTTGTGAATTCACCTACTTGTTAAAATTTCTTTGTAACCCCCAGATCAACACTTGCAGTAATTTCATGGTCATTCATAGACATGCACAGTGCAACAAAAAATTTGAGTTGCCAGATGTGCATGTTCCCAGCTGAGGTAGAACGAAACTGCTCTGCCTTGTAGCTTTAGTTCTCACACTGTAAGCAAGTACCCTTTTCATGGTCTGCTTAGTATCATTTTTTTTTTTTTTTTGCATTTGTGTGCTTTTTGTTGACGATTTCGCTGTTTAAAATAGCCCCAAAGCATAGCACTCAAGTGGTGTCTAGTGTTCCTAAGCACAAAAAGGCTGTGATGTGCCTTATGGAGAAAATATGTGTGTTAAATAAGCTTCATTCAGGTATGATTTATAGTGCTGTTGGCCCTCAGCTCAGTGTTAATGAATCAGCAATATATATTAAATAAGGTGTCTTTTAAACAGAAGCACACATAAAACACGGTTATGTATTGATCGTTTGGCAAAAATGTGGCCAGAGGCTCACAGGAACCTAAACCTGTATTTTCCCATGGAATAATGGTTCAGTATTTGCCAATTTGGTATTGCAAGTGGCATTATAGAGCATAACTACTGCTAATAATGAGAATCAACTGTATGTTCAAAAATAGTTCTAGAAGGAGAAAATGGAGAAGAGACAATATTCAGAGATAATGGTTGAAAATTTTCCAGAATTGATGAAAACCATATTAGGAAACACTGAGTTAGAAAAGGATAAACTAAATTAAAGCCACATCTAGACACATAGCAATGAAACTATAGACCATCAAAGACAAAAAGTAGATCATAAGGGCATCTAAAGATAAGAGATATCCTACAAGGAATCAGAATTAGGCTGACAATAGACTTCTCAGTGGCAAAATAAACAATGGAATAATGTCCTCTGAGTCCAAGGGGTAAAAACCAAAAACCTGTCAATCCAGAATTTCCCACCTAGGTAAACTCTGTTCAGTAATGAGGGTAAAATAGGGATCATTTTAGACAGCTAAGTCATTAAGTTTACTTCTCAGAAATCCTTTCTGAAAGGACTACTAAGAATGGATGTTCTTTAGGAAGCTGGAAATTGAATCCAAAAGGTAGCCATGACATAAAATATGCAACAGTGAGCAGCCAAATTGGTAAACATGTGGGTAAATCTTTAAAAAAAAAAAAGAAAAAGAAAGAAAAAACTAAACTGTATAACAACAAAAATGATTATTAATTCTGGAAGTATTAGAACAAGGTGAAATTAAAATATTGGGCAGATATTAAAATGTTGGAAAGAGAAAGGTGAGTGATGAGCTTTAAAGCATACTAAAGCCTTTGTATTTTTAGGGAGGAGAGTAAGTTTATACTTTGGTAAGTAAAGTTAAAAAAAAAAAGTTAAGGGCAACAACAAAAAGAATAGAAACGAAAGGGGCCCCCTACATGAAAGATCAACTCAACTTTATTTGTAATAACAAACATTCAGAAATAACCTAAATGACCATCATTGCTAGAATAGATAAATTGTGGCAGATTCAAAGAATAAAAACAAATGAGCCAAAGATTTATGTATTACTATGAATACGTGCCAAAAACAACATTGAGTGAAAAAAGAGAGGTTATAGGCAGATAGATACAGAATAATGCCACTTGTATAAAGCCCTCAAGCAAGGAAAGCAATGCTGTATATAGTTTAGGGATGCATATGTATGTAGTAAAACTATATACTTATATGGAAATATTGTTAGCTGCCATCCAGTTGACTCCAACTCATGGCAACCTTATGTACAACAGAACAAAATGTTGCCTGGTCCTGCGTCATCCTCACAGTCTCAGCTTGTTTGAGTCCATCGTTTCAGCTATTATGACAGTCCATCTCCCATGCTCTCATTGGTCCTCTACTTTACCAAACATGATGTCCTCTTCTGGCAAGTGATCGCTCCCGATGACATATTCAAAGCAAGTGAGTTGGACGGTGTTCTGTTGTGGTCCATAGGGTTTTTGTTGACTGATTTTCAGAAGTAGATCCCCAGACCTTTCTTCCTAATCTATATTAGTCTGGAAGCTCCTCTGAAACCTGTCCACCATGGATGATCCTACTGGTGTTTGAAACAATAGTGGCACAGTTTCCAGTATCACAGGAACATGCAAGCCACCACTGTACCACAGACAGACAGGTTGTACCCATTGCCATCAAGTTGATACCAACTCATGGTAGATATGGAAATAATAAACATTAATTCAGAATAATTATCTCTGGAGAAGGGAGGTAGGTGAATGAGATTGAGGAGGAATGTATAAGAAATTTCAACAGTGTGTATCAATGTATTCCTTAAAAAAAATTTTGAAGCAAATGTAGAAAATATTAAGATTTGGCACAGTTGGGTAATAGAGAAATAGGTATTATATAATTCTCTAAATATTTATGCTTGAAATAGTTCTTCATTTAGACAAATAATAAATTTAAATTTGGAGAAATGTGCGTAGCTGCTTGACGAGTCCAACTAATTTTTTTTTTTTCACCTCAATAAGGCATAATATAAAATGGTGGCAGAAATTTCAATGGATACCACTGGGTCTGATTAGCATTCTTCACTTAAAAGAAATAAGCAGACCTGCATTTCTCCAAGATCATATTTTCCCTAAATGATAGCTAGCCAAGAGAAAACCGTACTGAATAAAATCTCAGATTTGTCCAACTTTGAATATTTGCTTCTTTACTCAATTTTGATCTGACCAATCCAGAAGAACGTCATTAAATTCTAAGTGTCATGTGCAAAGAACATAAAACCATGTCATGTGAGGAATGTTGAAGAGAATAGGGGCAGGGTGGCCTAAAGAAGTAAAGCCCTTCACAAGATGGACGTGTACAAGAAAGGCCCAGACTGGTTTTATGTGGACAGAGCCAGAACCAAACAGGAAACTACAAGATGGCAAATTTCAGCCCAGTTTAAAAATCAGCTATCTGAAAATGGAGAACAGACACACAAAAATAACAATCTCTCTGATGACCCTTTGTTAGGAACATTGTAGGGTGGATTTTTGCATTTAGTTGTGAGATGGCATTTGATGACCTAGTTTTTAGTTTCCTGGTTCAGGTTTCATACACATGAATGACAGAGACAGACTCTATCAAGTCTTTAAGTCACTCAAGTGAACTTAGCCATAGACTGAAATTGTTCACACAAAGCAGGAAGCAAACTTTGCCTCAGAATTTCAGCTTTATTTTAGGAAAATCCCCAAAGTACAGAATCTGGATCCAGGAAATAAATAACATTCAAGTAGAAAGTGCCCTTCTAGAGTGTTCTATCAAAGCCTCTGCTTTATCATCTCCAGAATTCCAAATCATTGGCTTCATGGGCCTTGGGTCTTCAGAGGCCCCTCTCCTGGTCATTGGCAAATGAAGGAGCAAGGACCATCACCTGTGTCTGTGTCCTTCCCTTCACCCTTATCCACACTTCCCTGTCAAGCCCTCTCTGCCACACGCATATCCTATATTATACCATAACTGCACCACAGCTTAGCAGGGGTTTGCAAATGCACTTTCATACTGCAATACTTCTGTTTAAGCCACTTCTCCTCTTGAAATGCCCTTCCCACATCTCACATTTAAGTCTATTAACTGTTTAACTCATACCATCACAGCCTGAAAATGCCTTTAGAAACCACGTTAACCCCTCCTTTACAAATGAAGAAAATGTCATCCAAATGAATTCCTAAGCTACAAAAGTCCACCACTTTTGAGAAATTTTCCCCAGTTCACCCTAATCAGAATTTATCACTCCTTTTTCTGCACTATAGCACGAACAGAAAATCATGTATGTAGAATGTATGGAAACTTACCTGTTCTACATTAATGATATATTTCAACTTCTGAGGTCCTAACTCTAAAAAAGCACAACTTTTAAGAGATGTTTTATCATGTAAGGTGTAATCAAAGAAATAAAGGAGTTTTGAAAGTATAAATGTCTTAGCTAAAAAGAAACTGTGAAAGCTTTGATTTCAAGTGTTGGAGAGTTTTTTAGAAGCTTAATGAAGGAAACATCTTAAAGATTTTTCTCTTGAAAGCCACAATGGGAAAAAAGAAGGGGATTAACATTTGTAATGGTTGATTATTAGTAGAAATGTACCAAATTGTACTTAAGTGTGTTGGTTGTCTTTACTATTTTGCATAAGTATCCATTTTTAAAGTTATATTTTTATTACAAAAATCATACTTCCTTGGAAAGACCTTAAATAGTAACAGAAATTGTTATACTCAAGTGGTCTTTTTTTTTTTTTTAGTGGCAAATTCCTTTTTGGCTTTTTAAAAAAACTGTACTAAGTGTGTGTGTGTGTGTATGTGTATATATAAAACATTTGCCATTTCAACATTTTTTTACATGTACAGCTAACTCAGTGACATTAATTACAGTCATCTCATGTTTTTATTACAATTTTTTTAATCAAGAGTCAGAAAAATAGAAAAAATGCATAAAAGTGAGTAGTTTAGAAAAGTATTAGTAAATCATGAGTTTTTTATGAATGCTCATTAAAAATACTTTTTGAATAATTCCACATTTCAGAAGTAGTGCAAAGTGATTAATACGATCTGCTCTAGAGTCAGATTGGCTCGTTTTGAATCCTGAATCCACCACCTAGTGGTTGTATGACCTAGCAAGTTAATTAAGCTCTCTGCCTTAAAAGTTACCTGTAAAATTGAGAGAAAAATGCTACCTACTTTATATGATTGACGTGAGGATTAACTGAATAAGGTCTGTGATGTGCTTAGCACAGCGACTGGGGCTTACTAAGTACTTAACAAATATTAATTAGTATTAATTTTATTGTGGTTGTTAGTATGATTCCAGTGCTTAGACCCAGGGGTAAATAATCTACCATACTTATGTTAACACTGATTTATTTGTATTTTTCTTTGTGTTAGAGCTGAGTGAAGTTTATAGTCTTTCCTTCCTCTACCCTCACCCAGGCCTTGCATAATGCTCGACAAATTCTAGGTAGCTAATCTAATGAATCTTCATTGAATGGGTAAATTAATAAGAATTATAGTATACTTAGAAGCTTATAGAATATATTTCAGTGTAACAGCACTGAATAATAGACTCTTTTTTTTTTTTTTTTTGAATAATAGGCTCTTATTAAAAGAAGTATGTCCAGACACTAAGGATAAAATGAGCTGAGTCTTCAGGCTAATCTGGGTTGGTTTTTAGAACTACTCTTTAAGGCTTATTGAGTGGGAGGAGCGCTTCAGTGGATCATTGGAGGTACTGAAAAGGATGGACAAATTCACTGAGGAGAAGAGAGCCTGAATGACACCATGTATCTTTGCACTTCTATACTAAGGCACGAGCTCTATTCAGATCCCATTGCCATCAAGTCAATTCCAACTCATAGTCACCCTACAGGACAGAGGAGAACTGCCCCATAAGGTTTCCAAGGCTGTAATCTTTACGGAAGCAAACTGCCACATCTTTCTCCTGCAGAGCTTCTGGTAGGTTCGAACCACCAACCTTTCAGTTGATTGCCAAGTGCTTGACCACTGTACCACCAGGGCTCCTTCTATCCAGATCACTCTGGGCTAAATTTGATGTAAGGAACAGAGCATTGGATTGAGAGATCAGGGTACCCTCAGCTTCCCATCTTATGGCCTTGGGCTACTTTTCCTCTTTAAGTCTCAGTGTCTTCGTTTTTAAAAATGAGGGGTTAGCATCTAAGGCCCATGTCTCCATTCAGACCTGAGTAGTGATTCCATGTTGCTAAACCCGAGTACATCTGGGAACCTATAGCATGTGTCTTCCTGAACAGTGCCAGTTTTCTCCCCCACCTGCCAAAATTCAGTTGTTAGTGCCTGTTCTGGTGAATAACAGCTCCCCCTGAATAAGTGCCAGTTGGAAAACTGTAGAATGGAATGTGCCACCTGGGTTTGGATTTGGAAATCGAAGGTGTTGTTGCCTTGAGGTACAAGGGTGTTTCTGCCGAGCCATGGTGATAAGTAGGCCAACGATACCAGCCATGGGAGTTTGCACTTGGACCAAGACAAGAGCGTCAAGTCTCCTTCGCTGATGAGAGCAGAATGTGGGTAGAGCTCATTTCTTATTTCCTTCCAGCAATTTGCTGTAGGAACCATGTGCTAGTGATGCAGAATCAATGCATCAGTAAAGTGACTTTAAAAAAAAAATCACAAAAGGACAAATATTGTATGAGACCACTACTATAAAAACTCATGAAAAGATTTACACACAAAAAGAAACAATCTTTGATGGTTACGAGGGAGGGGATAGAAAAACAACAGAAAATAGGTAAGTGGTAACTTTGGTGAAGGGTAAGACAATACACAATACTGGGGAAGCCAGCACAACTTGTACAAGGCAAGGTCATGGAAGCTCCAAAGACATATCCAGACTCCCTGAGGGATCGAATTACTGGGCTGAGGGCTGTGGAGACCATGGTCTTGGCAAATATCTAGCTCAATTGGTATAACATGGTTTATAAAGAAAATGTTCTACATTCTACTTTGGCGAGTAGGACCTGGGGTATTAAAAGCCTGTGATCAGGCATCTAAAAGATACTCCACTGGTCTCACCTCTTTGGGAGCAAGGAAAAATGAAGAAAACTAAGGATACAAGGGAAAGATTAGTCCAAGGGACTAATGGACCACAACTACCACAGCCTCCACCAGACTGAGTCCAGTACAGCTAGATGGTACCCATCTACCACCACTGACTGCTCTGACGGGGATCACAATAGAGGGCCCTGGACGGAGCTGGAGAAAAATATAGAACAAAATTCTAAGTCAAAAAAAAAAAAAGACCAGACTTACTGGCCTGACAGAAACTGGAGAAACCCGAAGAGTATGGCCCCCGGACACCCTTTTGGCTCAGTAATGCAGTCACTTCTGAGGTTTACCCTTCATCCAAAGATTAGACAGGCCCATAAAACAAAACGAGGCTAAGGGGGCACAACAGCCCAGGGGCAAGGACTAGAAGGCAGGAGGGGACAGGAAAACTGGTAATAGGGAACCCAAGGTTGAGAAGGGAGAGAGTTGACATGTCATGGGGTTGTTAACCAATGTCATAAAACAATGTGCGTACTGTTTAATGAGAAACTAGTTTGTTCTGTAAACCCCCATCTAAAGTACAATGAAAATTAAAAAACAAGTAAATAAAACTTCCTTGCACAAATAGTTAAGCACTTGACTACCAGCTGAGAGGTTGGTGGTTTGAACCCATGAGAGGCACCTAGGAAGGCAGGCCTGGCTTTCTGCTGTGGAAAGGTCACAGCCTTGAAAACACCATGGAGCAGTTCTACCCCGCACACATGGGGCTGCCCTGAGTTGGAATCGACTTGATAGCAACTAATAACAACACACTTCTATAATGCTTAGCAGTTCACATTCCTTATCTCACAAGCACACTGAATGGAGATCAGAACCTCAGTTTCTACATCCTATCATATCCATTTAGGGATCTCTGTTGAATACCAAAGGAGCCCTGATGGTGCAGTGGTAAGTGCTGGGCTGCTAACCAAAAAGTTGGTGGTTCAAACCCACCAGCTGCTCCACCGCAGAAAGACGTGGCAGCCTGCTTCTGTAAAGATTTACTGCCTTGGAAACACTCCGTGGCATTCTGTTCTGTTTTATAGGGTTGCTATGAGTCTGAATTTACTCAACAGCAATGGGTTTATGGGTTGATTTTTTTTAAAGTTCCCTTTCTTTCTTGCTCTAAGGAGGCGGCATGGTGGAATGGAAAGGGAACGCGTGCTCTGCCTCAAACCAAGTGTTTGAATTAGTCAAGTATTTCTTCTCTCTGGACCTCAGTTTCCTTATAAGTAAAATAACTGAAATGGCCCTAAGCAAAATTTCCCCTCCCAGAAGGCTATGGGAATATTATGTTGTTGTTAATTTCTCATAATATGATGATAGTAAATACAGTATATTTCAATAAAATGTATAAACATTTCAATAACAGTTGTAGCCAAAATTCAACATTCAGGTGGAGGATGGTGTCATCACACACTGGAGTAATTGACCATATTCCTGTCTATATTTATAAATACCTGGTCAGCATTCTAACAATGAGCCTACTTTGTTGAAATGTCCTCCAAAGAACCCACAAAGGACACTGTTAACTCAGGATTTCTACATAAAAAGGGAGGAGAAAAGGAGCTAACGTGTGGCTAGGTGTTGTGCTAGATACTTTACTCACCCCATTTATTCATACGACGAATGTTATTGATCACCTAACAAGTGGCGGGCGTTATAACATGGGGTAGATTCACGGCAACCACCACATCAAGGTGCCTGCTCTCAAACTGTGAGCAGTTTGGTTGGGGAGATAGTGAACAAATAGTCAAGGAAATTTCCAAATAGAATAACATCTATGAAGCTAATATGCAGAGAATGGCTGGGAAGGGAGGGGACCACTTTAGTTCCGGTCAGCAGGGAAGCTGTCACAGAGGGGGAATGTTAGAGCAGAGACGTGAGTGTTATGAAGAAGCAGGATGTGCAAAGAAGATCTGGGGAAAGGACGTATCAGGCAGCAAGCGCAAGAGCCAGAAAGGCACAGATATGTGTAGCCTGTTTGAGGAATACATTGAAGGCAGTCATTTAATCCAATCCTAACAAACTCTAGAAATAGGTATTATCTTCTGTATGAAGATGCATAGAGGTCATTTAATCCTAACAAACTCTAGAAATAGGTATTATCTTCTGTATGAAGATGCATAGAGGTGAAAGAGCCCAAGTTCAAATATAAGTAGAGGACCTGAGATTTCAACCCAGGTGAGCTTGGCTTTAAAACTTGTAAGTTTTTCCACTATGCTACTCATCCGTTGCTTAAAATGCAATGTTTCTGAGCTGGCCTGAATTGCTTGTTTCTGTGTAACCTGGTGTGGAAGGTACTCCTTCTTCCTTTTGAGCCAGGGAACATATATCCAGCTGAAAGTGTAAATGGCTATTTGTTATTAGCATTTGATGAACATACAGTATTGTGTATTCTCGTGTGACACACGGTTTTATATATTGGGGTTCCACGTTCCCAAAGTTCCAGGTGGGTGGGTGTCGTCTGCCACGGCTTTATTAGAATGTGCTTTGTATGTGGCAGTTGTGAGTGTGAGGGTGAGCATTTGGGGACCAAGAAGGAAGTATAAGACACATTGCATCTCCTCAGCAGGCTTCTGATACAGTCGGGAGGAGACATCCATGAAACATCAACTGAGAGTACTAGGCTGTTTATTTAAAATGATAAGTGAATGGGTTTCAGACTAGGCTTTCAGAAGGAGAAACCAGTGCAGGTAGGGAGGACAGGGAAGATTTCATAAGGGAGGCAGAACTTGTTTGGGACCTTGAAGAATGGGGAGGGAATGATTTCTAAGTGGGCAAAGGCACAGGGGCAGCAGTTTTACAAGAGGTAGTTTGGAAACTGAGCGGTAGATAGAGTAGGATAGGGCTCCTGTATATGTGTGTTGTAGGTTGTTTATTGCATAGGGCATCTGACTAAGGAGATAAGTGGGGGCAGAAATCTAGTCCTGCATTGTATTGCCCAGCAAGTGCCCAGGTGCAGGAGCGTGTCCATCCAAAGCAAGGGGAGCCCTTTTTCTCATCCACACAAAGACTCTGCAGCAGGCCTGCAGTGGGGAAATAGTGGGAGAGAAGTTTGAAATGGAAGGGTGGGGCCTGATCCTGGAGAACATTTCCTTGTATGTAGATTGTTATGAAACGATGGTAGTGGGGACTGGGGGGTGTAATTTGTCACCATATGCTGGAGGTAAGCCTGGAGCTTTGTCAGTGCTAGGAACCCTATTTATCTAGTATAAAATAAATCCATGTCTTTTGAAAACTATATTTGTCTGCTGTTTCTCCAAAGCAAACTTTATAACTGACCCACTTTACTTCGATATCAAATCAGCTTGATTTAATTTTGTAAGCTGGTCGTGGAAAAAGGACCTATCCCATGACTCCAAAGCATTCTGTTCTGTAGCTCCCCTGTAATTACAGACAAATGCCTCTAATCTTCCCATCATGTGTTCTCCTGAGTTACAGGAGTCTTTTTTTTTTTTCCTGTATTTGATAACCTTGTTATCTTGTGATACTGCATCATTTAATTATTCCCTAAAATAGAGGTCTTCAGAAAATCTTCCAGAAAAACGGATTTGCTGTTCCCAACTGAAGTCACAGCTGGGGTGTTTACTCAGAAATTAGTTATTTTCAGAGATTTGGAATTGTTGCTTTTCTCAAGGAGTCTCATCTGCCACCTAAGGCTATTAACACCCTCCTGGAGGTCACTCAAGGGAATTTCATAAACTTCTCTGGAGAAGGACTAAGTGGGTATCCTTGAGAGTTCTTCAAGCCCAGGACTCTAACAGATTGAGCATGGTCGCCCTTCTGATAAAATAATTAAAACCAAACTCATTGCCGTTGAGTCAATTCCGACTGGTAAAAACCCTGTAGGACAGAGTAGAACTGCTCCATAATTTCCAAGGAGCAGCTGGTGGATTTGAACAGCCGACTTCTTAGCGGCCTGAGTTCTTAACCACTGCACCACTAGGGCCCTTCTGATATTAACCTCTATATGTCTAGCTGTATTCAACTCAATAACTATAAATATTTCCTGAGCATCTACTAGGGGCTGAACAGGAGGACAGAAGTTGGGAATTGAAAAATGAATAGAGCACAGTCCCCATCTAAAGAATCTAAAGAAGTATTCAATCTCTAAACTTGATCATTAGAAGAGCCGGAATTTAATTTTACTCATTCTGCCACCTTTAAGCAAGTCACTTAATCCCTCTGGACCCCATTTTCCTATAAAATTAATGACGCTGAGATAATGTTCCCATGAAGGATGAAATATTGTGAAGATTAATTTGAATTGTCTGAGGATGAGTGGCCTTGTATGGAGTCGCTCAGTGTTCTCTTTCCCTTCCCCTTCCCACACTGTGTCCCCTTTGGATCTTTACCTTTCAGACTGCAGAAGACTCATTATTTTAACTTTTCATTTGGTTCCTTGTTTTTCTGTGAACTGTTTCTACTTTCATCATGGCATTTGAATTCAGATGAGTGGGCCTGATATCCTGTATCACAAATATGAAAAGTGCTACGGCTTGTACAAGATGAGATCAGAGAGAGAAAAGTTCTTTGTTTGATTTCCAATAAACTTGTTGACGATAACCACCGTTTTTTCACCTTTCTTTCTTTCTCTCTCTCTCTCTTTTTTTTTGTCTGTGACAGTCCACAAGATTGATGTCGTTCCAGGTTTCTTCACTGAATTCTAGTGGAGCATGCCAGTTCCTGATCCTCTGATAAGATTATTTCCCCTGAATGTGTTTTCTTACACTTACTCACCTTAAAACTCATCTGCCACTTTTCTGCCCACATCCACATCTTCTTGCAGTTTATCCCTAATCAGCTTGGCATTTCAATCCCTGTAAGAGCTGAATGCCATCTGCAGACTTGGCAGTTTCTCCGTGCTCTCTCCTCCAGATCATTTATGCGAACGTTAACACACCACGCAGCTTGCTCTCCGTCAGAGAAGGTCTGTAGTTGCAGAGCATTTGATTTAACAACTTAATCACTGAATTAATAGTATCAAGGACCAGCCACAGAACTTTGCCTTGATCCAGAAAAGTGCTCATTTCTTTGTGTCTTATTCCTAAACAGTTAACCATGACAGAAATTTCTCCATGTACTGAATGAAATTTTTATGGTTCTTGAATTAGATAAACAAGCCCAAATTTGGGCTAAGAACCCCTTTACCAACGCAAAGCCCTACCTGACTATTTTAGCTCTCACATTTCTGTTCTAGAATGTCTATGGTGGGAGGCCTATCCCACTGTCTGTCACCTCATTAAATCCTGTTTTTTATTGTCTCTGATGCTTCCCAGCTAACTTTGAAGTTCCCAGACCTAATCAATCAGGTGATTGATTGAGTTGCCAGGCCAGTGCTATGCGATAGCTATTGCTTTGCAAAGTGCCAGTAATGTAGCAAATTCGGAAGGCTAGTTACTATACCAGCTTTCCAAATGATTTCCTGGAGCCCTGGTTTGCTCCCTCCAGTCTCCTCCACATTCCAGACTAAGTGGTCTCTCAGATCCTAGTTATGTCGAACTATGTCACTTCTCTGCTTAAAATCTTTCAGAGCATTTTTGGAGACAGTTGGAAAAATTTGAATATAGACTCAGTAAAGATGTTAATACAAGTTTTTGTTAATTTTTTTAGGTGAGATAATGGCATGGTACTTATATTTTAAAAGCCATTACCAGTTGGAGATGACACTTAAATATTTACAGGACCAATGACATGATGTTTGATATTTGCTTTAAAATACTCCTATACTCTCAACAACAAAAAACAGGGAAGGTAATCGAATTATGATTGCAAAATGTTATCATTTTGAGGATAAATTTTTCCATTATAAAACGTTTTAAAAAAATCTTTTGGAGGCCACTCATTGAGTCCCAGAGCCCTGAGTTCTCACTCCAGCCTCTGGCGTTGCACTCATCTTTCAATTCTCCTTCCTCCTTCTCATGCGGTAAGTTCCTCCTCATTCTTTAAGACTCATGTGGGTCTCTGTGGAGCCTTCCTAGCCTTGTCCAGGCAGAGAGCACTGCTGTTCCTTTGGGTTCTCATAGCTCATACATCTGCTGCAGTGTATACACTGTAATACAATCTATTATTTATGTTTCTGTCTCTCCATTATCCTGTGAGATCCCTGAAGGTATATTCCTGTGCTATATGAATCATTTGCTGTTGTTGATACCTTGTGTATGTATCTTTAAATTTTTTTTTTTAAGGAAAAGATCGAAAAGTCACAATAAGAATCCTAGTTACAAATATTAGAGTTTGAAAGGATCTTAGCAGTTACTCAGATAGTTACCAGTCTCTTTTTCTAGACTCTGCTTTCTGTAGTTAGCAACTACTAATGCATTTTTAAATCCCTAGCACCTACCATTGTGTGCTTGGTAAATTTTTGCTGAATTTACTGGCAAACCAGGGCCTTTGTTTTTGCTGGCTGCAAAAAGCCAGATTTCTAGCTTGGGGTGTGTATGAATGCACACTTTTAGAAGAGACACTTAGTCTCCCCTCATGGTTTGTAAGAGCAGCAAATAAGCACCTGGAAGGGTCTCTTTTGGTCAGTGGAGTTGGTGGCTATTCTGCAGGCTCTGGGTGGTGAGCTGGATGACAGTGAATCTGCAATACTCATCTTACCAGTGGGTGGCAGTAGGTGCTCACAAACTCTCTTCAAGACCAAAAAAAGACAGGCAGGCTTGATTTTACCCTTGGAGTATACAGCGTAGGAAATAGGAATCTCCTTTTATTTCTAGTTTGTTTTCTAACTTCTTAAAGCCTTGAGATTCTTGGCTGAAAGAACAAGGCCTGAGTTAGAGATAGTGAGAGCCAAAAACTAGGCACCTTGCCAGAGATAAACACCTAGGCCAATGCTAGGCATTTACTAGGTGCTGAACTGATTTCCAGAGTTCTAAGAAGGTGGGTAGAAAACCCTCATGGTATAGTGGTTAAGAGCTACAGCTACTAACCAAGAGGTCTGCTAACCAGAAGGTCGGCAGTTCAAATCCACCATGTGCTCCTTGGAAACTCTGTGGGGCAGTTCTACTCTGTCCTGTAGGGTTGCTACGAGTCAGAATTGACTCTATGGCAACAGGTCTGGTTTCAGTTTTTTGGTTTAAGAAGTTAGGTAGTATAAACAGTTAACGAGCTCAGCTGCTAACCCAAAGGTTGGAAGTTCTAGCCCACCCAGAAGCACTTTGGAAGAAAGGCCAGGTGATCTACTTCCAAAAACACCAGCCACTGAAAACACTATGGAACATAAGGTTGCATGACTAGGCATCAACTTGATGCAACTGGTTTGGTTTTTGGTTTTGGTAAGAGGCCTTCTCCCCCTAAGTGCTTTTCAGAGCCTGCAAATGCACACTTAGTGCTTCCATCTCCTAGGCTGAGGTTTTGATCCTTGTGTAAATCTCAGTCACCTAGGGAGGATTTACACTCCAGGCTGTTTTCCGGTCCTTTAGCTCCAGTGTAAATGAAGGAAATTGAGAACAGATTTTCACGTGGAGTAAGAACATGACCACCTGGGTTTTGCACATAGGAGAGGAGAGAAGACAGCTTGAGCCTACAGGACAGACTTTGTCCACTAAGCTTGAAGGTAGCTTCTTCTGGTTTCCTACATGGCACTCCTAATATCTCCAGTCAATAAGCAAGCCATGATTATGAACCTACAAAGGACACCACTCAGTGAGGAATTTGGATATTTATAAATACATTGACTGTATTTTTATAGGACTTAGCTCAGAGAGTATAATCTAACAGCAGGACATAATCATATTTAAAATCCAAAACGTTCTGCAAAATCCAGGGTTCACATACGGCATGGTCCTTGCTCTCAAGCATTATTACATAATCTGGTGGTCCACGGCTGGGGTGGAGGGTTTTAGAGATTATTAGACAATTGACATTGAAAGTTGGTATCAAGTGATGGTGCTATGAGCCAAAAATGCAAAGACAATAAATGTTTTAAAAGTTCAAAAGAGGAAGAAGCCACGTTGGCTGTGGGAATAGTAAAAAGTATAACACCTGGCACATAAGTGTTTGTTGCATTTTGCTAACAATACTTCATATTTGCATAGTATTTCAGAGTTTTCCAAACATATTCTCATATGATTTCATTAAGTCTTCATGACAACCTGTGAGCCTGGTATTAAATAGGTAAAACAATTAGAATAGTATTTAGCACATAGTTAGTAGCTGCTATTCTTAAAACTGTTATTATCCCCATTTCATACATGAAGAAACTGAGACACAGAGAGACAATTACTTGCTCAGAGTCACGCAATGGAGAAGTGGTATAACTAGGCCTGAACTCAGCTCCCCTGGATCCTATTCTACAGCTCTTTCTTCCTTATCTCAAGCAAAAAGAAGGGGACTTAAGCTGGGCTTGCTTGGGTTGAGCCAGATTTCAAGGTGGCATTAGCAGAGAAGTTTCTTAAATCCTGCTTCTCAGCCTTACAAGCCCTGATTGGCAGGTGGATGGGAATTAATGAAGGTGTTCACTGCCTTGACTAGAAAGAGTTAAATCTAGAAGCCTGTAGTCATTTTAGCAGTAAAGGGAGATGGTTTATTACCTGATCCATAAGGAAGCTGCAAGCTATTAAACTCACATAGATCCTCAGCTGCTAGGCTTGTTAAGAAACTGTTACAATAGAGGGAAATTGACAACGCAGGCATCATAGATATTTTTAGTCTGTGTTTCAAGGATGTACATCTTGGGTCCTATTTAGAACTGAGCACAAGGGGATGAATTTGGATTAATTTGACAAGACTGCTGATCAGAAAGTCCTTACTGAACAGCTTTTCTGTGTCCAGTTTATGGAAGCGGGTGTGGGGAAAACTAAAGGAGGTGAAGTAACTTTTGCAAACTCTCAGACACGAGTGAGGGGGTGTCATCATTTTCTTATTTGGGGGCAGTTTGGCAATATCAGTAAAAACTGTTATTGTATCCATCCCTTGCACCAGCAATTCTGCAATGAGTTATTTATCCTATGAATAGATTCTTAAATGTAAGCCATTTTAGCACTGTTTGTAATAGCAAACAAAACACTGGAAGTCTAAATGTTCATGAGTTAAATATTGGTTAATTATTGCATACTGTTGAAATGGAATTTTGTGCAACTGTTAAAAAGAAATAAGGCCTAGCAACATGTGCTGAAAATATATCACAATGATGTATTTTTATGTGCAAAGTATATATATACCAACTTTCAACAAAGAAGTTATCTAGCATGTTGCCATATGTTTTTTCCCCCAATGCAAGGATGTATCTGACACTGATAATGGGGAGTATGTGTGATAGAGAAAGAATGGGGAAGGAGAAAATTTTATTTTTAATTTTGTTCCTTTAAATACTTTTGAAGAAAGATAGATTGATTGGTTTAACCATGTGACATACTACTTTTTAAAAATTTAAGTTGTTTGCCTAAGGTCATACAGCCAGGAAAATGTAGAGCTAAAGGGTACCCCAGACTGAGGTCCCAGAGCCCGTATTCTGGATTCTAGCACACTGCCCCCTGCCAGTGCTCTGTTATTACTAGGAGGTATTTCTGTCACTTACTTGTAAGTTACAATTTTTTTTCATGAAAATACCTGGAACTAAAATGTCTAAGAGCCAAGAGCTGTGAGAATGTGTCCCTTCTCCAGAAGAGGGCTCTGTGCCTCAGCTGCCTGCCATCTTGGCTCTTTTTCTGTAAGACTGCAGCTCAGCCAAGAGAGGTCAGTGACCCGGGGCCAGGAAACACAGACTGAGATTTCCAACAGGGCAAATTACCTTAAGGAAAAGGCATTAGGATAATTAGAGAGGTGGGGGTGGGGGGAAAGCATGAAAACAGTTTCATTAGCCAAGTTGGTCAATGGGCAGGTGCAGGAAGTAGCAGATAAACTCAGCCAGGATCTATAAATATACTTGAAATTCAGTGTTCAAAGGCCACAAAATAAAATGGGTGAATTAGACAACTTGGCAGCATGTTAGCATCTAGATACAAGTTCTGAGCTCTAGGCTTAAGGCTTATGAACTTTTCTGTGATTTGGGCATACCATTTGTCTGGTCTGGGTCTCAGTTTCCCCAGTTGATCAGATGGACAGCACTGTCTGTCCTGGCTACTTCACAGAGTGGTGAGAAACAAAGCAAGGAATGTGCTTTAAAAATGCAGAGCATCATACACAAAGGGGGTTATTTTTAATATCTCGGAGACTTACCTCACAGAAGGAGAGCTGTTTTGAGCCAGGAAGATGAGAGAAGGAATTATTGGAAAAGTATTGCTGGTGAGAAGGTAGACATACCTCACCAAGGCAAGAAAGCACTTGGAATCTGTAGGCAAAGATTCATGGAGCTGAAAGAGACCTCATGGGTCATTTCCTCCAGCTCCGCCTTTTTATAGTTGTGGACAAAGACTTACAGAGCCCAAGATCTGCAGAGCAGTGATAATGCCAAATGTAAATTCCTTTATTTAAACTGTAAATAAGACAGAAATATCCAAAGGGATGGGAAATGCTACAGGCCCCTGTCCACGGGGCTTGCCTGAGCTGTGAATGGTGATCAGGGTCCCAAAGCAAGCTTATGAGGCTTACTAAGGCATTGGGGCAGAGGTAGGGGATGGACTTCAGTGATCCAGTTTCAAGAGGGCTGAGTGCCTCTGAGGAGCAATTTGAGGGTGGCTAGGGACTTGGGTAGGACAAATGACGACTTCCTGGAACAGCCGGTTCCAGAGCCCAGAGAGGAAAGGAAATAGCCTGGCCTCGTCCTAGGTATTTGACAGGAACTAGGGTAGGAAGTATTTGTAGTGGGACTAGTGCTCACAACATCATTAAGTCTCTTTTAGATGGGAGAGGAAAAAATGAAAAAAAAAAAAATGCAACCCAGAACACATGGCAAGTCAGTTTTCTCAGTGGTAGAAGTGAGGACAGAGAGAATGAATCATGGAAATCATGAAGGGAGACAGTGCTGTGTGGTGCGAGGGAACTTGGACTCAGAGTCCTACAGACTTGGGTGTGAAAACTGGCTTTGTCACTAACTTGCTGTATGATCTCGAATGTGCCATTTTACTCCTGAATCTTGGTTTTCTCACCTCTAAAATGAAGAGCTTTCTTCCTACCTTTTAATTTGTTAGGAGGATTAAATGAGATGCTCTTGAAAGCAACTAGCACATGATTCCTAGAATATGATGTCCAATAAATATTATTTTATTCTTACTGGTTTATTATATTTATTATTATGATTTGGGGGAGACACTACCAGAAAACCTCTAGTGAAATGTGCCAATTTGAAGTTTCAAGCTCAGGAAAAGCAAGGCCAACCTAGCTAACAGTTACAGTGTAGAAAGGCCCTTGATACAAATGAAGAACCAGCCTAAATTAGCAGATAAGAAAATCTTATAGTCGGGGTTGGGGGCAAAGTCAGAGTGAATATAAACATCAACATGGTTGCTTAAAAGGGGCTATAAAGCCACTAATGCATGAATGTGAAATTCCTCCAGACCCATGACAAATTAGGAAGATAGGAAGCACTTATAACTCAGCTCAACTTGTTGTCTTGACTGCTTGGAAATACAGGGTAAGTTTTGTGTTCATTTGTAGTAGCTTCACTCAGCACATCCTCTCTTCCTCTTTTCCTATGGTGTAATTATCTTCCTCTCATTCATAGCTTGCCCTTTAGTCCTTATTTTGTTGGTTATATTTGCCTTTTAAATTACAAACGGCTTCAAATCCTTTTTGGAAGTACAGGTGCAGAGAGTTTCTTTAAAAACTAAAATTCCAAGGATGGAAACCAACTAGAAAATCAGAGTATAACACAGGGTCAGGGAAATAAGGAAACCATGGAGATTTGTAAGATTGGCCTAGTCCTTACCATGAATAGCATTAGCAATAATCTGCTTCTAGATTATTTTTGTAGCCAGCAGACCAGGGGTGTTATCATAAAAATCACAAACCCTGAATGTGAAGGGGCCCTTTGGATTACCTTAAAGCCAACCAAGCCAAATCCATTGCTGTCAAGTCAGCTCTGATCCATAGCAATCTTACAGAACAGAGTAGAACTGCCCCACAGGGTTTCCGAGGCTGTGTTCTTTACAGGAGCAGATCGCCAGGCCTTTTCTCCTGTGGAGCTGCTGGTGGGATTGAACCACCAACCTTTTGGTAAGAAGCCAAGAGCTTAACCACTGCACCATCAGGGTGCCTTCTGGATTACTTTTATCTCTTTTATCACCGTTGGGATATACATCTGCACACCAACATTTTCTGCCTATCAGGTTCATTGGGAAGCAGCTTGCCCACGGAGAGTACATGCTGCTGCAAGGCAGGGGCCTTTATGACTGTTTGAAACCAAAAGAAAAAAGGGTGTATGCCACAAATTACCGTTTCTACAGGGTGTTGTATGAGCTGTGTCCATTTTTGGTAGGAAAAATAGAAAATTTTTTTTTGGCTTTAACGAAGAGAAATTTTTTTTCTCACAGTAAAGTAGGCTTAAAATCCTAATTCAGGGTGTCGTCTCCAGGGGAAGGCTTTCTTTGTCTGCTGGCTCTGGAGGAAGGTCCTTCTTGTCAATCTTCCCTTGGACTAGGAGCTTCTCTGTGCAGGAACCCAGGGTCCAAAGGATGTACTCTGCTCCTGGTGGTTCTTTCTGGGTGGTATGAGGCCCCCTCCAAAACAGAAATTTTGAAAAAGAATTTGGGGATGCATATCTTCCAGCGGACTTGGGAACACTCTGGGGGGCAGAATTAGTGAGAAAAGTCCCTCTGGACTTATCTAAGGTTTGCTTGTGGGAGGGAGCAAGAAAAAAAATCCATACCATGTACCAAAAATTCAGATACATACATACAATGATTCAGCATGCGTCCATTACTGAAAGCACATGGTATCAACAAAAAATTCAAAGCAGAAAATAATTGGGTCTTGAAAAGGGTTTATAGGTGGGGTAAATTGAAGCTAAAAGAGAGGAAGTGGCTTACTTGAGGTCTCTTGGTGATATAACCAGAGTTACAAAACCTAGGTCTCTTAATTCTCATCCTGGGGTTCTGCCTGCTGTAGGCCTCTTCTTTGTGACAATAAGTTTCTGACCTCAAACACCTGGACAAAACTAATTCCTGTGGGTTTTTTTTTTTTTTTCCCTTCTCCAGGGCCAAGTGCTTTCGGGGCAGAAAAGTCCTTGGAGATTATGATATCAAAGTGGAACAGGTAATCAGCCTGAAGCTGAGTTGGATCTGCATCATCATTGTTCCCTCTTGGCATCCCAAAGTGAACCATCTAGTTCTGCCGAGCGGAGTACAGTGTCCATCCCTGGGTTCTGGGCCATCTACCTCCTCTTCCCCCACCCTTTCCCCTGGGCTTTTCTCTCCAACTGTGAGGTACAGGCCTGAAGACTGAATCTGTTAATTTCCCCAGTTCAATGATGGAAAGGCCAGCAGTGTGGCTTTTAGGGCCCTCTTCTAATGCAGGGCTCCTAGGCTGAGGAGAACGTCAGAGGGTGTCTTCCTAGGACACTGGTCACCCCTCCAGATTGTTAGTGTGGCAAGCTGGGTAGGCAAAGGTCTGCCACTCAGTTGTGCTGTCTCCAGTGATGCCTAACCTGGGCCATGAGGCTGATTGAGAGGGAGCTTAGAAAAAAGAACACCTCCTTATTTTAGTGCAGTGAAGTCCTGAAAGGGTAAAAAAAAAAAAAAAAAAAAAGGGTAAGGTGGCCCATTTTTTATCTTCCTCTCTCCTTGCTTCATGGTAAATAGTCATATCCATTGGAGGGGGCAGAGGATGGGGTGTTCAGTTTAAACAATGCATGTATTTTCCTTACACAGTGTGTCATGATTTATAAAGTACTTTCCTGCCCACATCACATTCAGTTCTTAAAACAACTTGTCAGATAGGGTTGATAAGAATTTTTCCCATTAAATAGACAAGGGAAGCTGAAACCCAGAGAGGACAAATAATTTGCCTGACATCTTATGCAGCTAGTTGGGTGCTGAACTAATACTCAGTTACCTAAACTAAAACTTAGTGCATTTATGTTGAAACTCACAAAAGGGACGTTTGCCGCACAAACACTCTTGCTCCTTAGAGAGGTAGCACAAAGCATGCTGGGCTGTGAGTCAATAGACCTGAGTTTTGCTCTTGTCTCTGCCAACAATGTGTTGCTTGTCCAGAAAAGTCCCTTGATTGCTCTGAGGCTCGGTTTTCTCCTTTGGTAAATGGGGATAATTATTTCTGCCCCACCTGCCTTATAGAGTTGCTATGAGATTCAGATGAGATGAGTATGTGAAAGTGCTTTGAAGACTGTAAGTAGATGTTTGGTGATGGGAGTGCTGCTGCTGTTACATGGAGGGCTTGGCAAAGTCAGGATTGTGGGCTTATTTCCCCACTGTTATTTTCCAGGCAGAATTTTCAGAGCTCAACCTGGTGGCCCATGCAGATGGGACCTATGCTGTGGATATGCAGGTACTCCGGAATGGCACGAAGGTGGTCCGGTAAGGTACTTTCTGTCCTCAAGGTCACTGTCACTGTCTCCAGAGTTACCACTTCCAGCTTGAGGAAGCAGTGTCAATGTCAGGAAATGGAGTGGGATAGCTGCTCTGTGGATGGTGTAGAGGAGTCCGTGAGGTGTGCCGTGTGGAAGTGGTAGAAGCAGGCAGAGAAGACCAGCTCCTGCCTTCAGGGAGCTCTTAGTCCAATGACAGAGAGAGAGGACCTTAAGCTTCACAGACTCAGAGCTCCCATAGAGGCAAATGAATTCCTGCCAAAGAGGTTCTGGGACCCCTGCCCCAACTCAGCCAATACAGCTCTGTGCTTTTATCTCTGCATAAATTTCTCCTGGAAAACAGGGTTCCGTTACTTAAAAAAAAAAAAAAGTAGGAAAACCTCTAACCTAGTTCAAACTCCCTTTACAGCTGATTTGCTCAGATTCAACTAGTGAGTTTATAACAGAGCCTGTATTCTGTGTGAGCTCTCCTGACTCCCAGTGCTGTGTTCTGTCAATATCTCTCACCCCTGGGAACTTGGAAGTCTGATAGGAAAGCCCAGGTTTGGAAGAGACATTGCAGGTGGAAGAGAGTTAGCAATTATTGAGCACTTATATATCAGGTATTGTGCTGGGTGCCTTACAGATGTGATCAAATTTAATACTCACAATTCTGTGAGGGTGGTGATAAGAATTCCAGATGGCAGAAAATGGTTCTCATAGTATAATCCTTCCGAGGAGCTCAGTATGGCTTCAGGTGTTCAGACATCACAGTCCAAGAAGAGTCTTCTCTACCTCACCCTGTCCCCATCTCAATCGGCAGTACTCTGAGGCCTCCAAGGTCTGATAGGAAATAGGTAAGTGGCAGGAAAGGCAAGACTGGGGGTGTGAGGTTGTCCATCCTCCGGTGGAGGACAGAAAAACAGATGTCCCTTCAGGTGGACAGTGAGAGCAGGGAGGTATTACAAGAGAGAATGGACAGGCTCCTTTAACTTCAGGTAGAGTGAGTCATGGAACTGCAGGCAGACAAGCAGGTGGTGACAGAAAGGTCCAGTGGCAGGACTCCTGGAGGGATCTGGGAAGACTAAGGCAGGCCCTTCCAAGCATCAGCATAGGAACTCAGAAGTTGGCCACAGTCTATATCTCAAACCCTATAACTGGGATACAGGGTTGGAGTTTGCTGTCAGGAATACAGCCGTAACCAACTTCCCAAAACTGGGGCACAAGGAGGTCAGAGTAGCTGCAGCAGATACCATGCTGACTTGATACTAAGTCCCCTGAATGACTCAGGAGGGCTTCTGCACCCTCACTCTAAAAGGCCAACTATTTAGCCTGGGGTGAGGCTGGATCTGTAGGTGGGGTTAGATGGGTGCCTGGGCACATGATGTGAAACCGCTGAGCCCTAGTGCTTTGGGGACAGATGCTGCCCCAGAACTACCTCTTTGGGAAGGTGGGGTTCCACCGAAGGCAGGGCATGAAGACAGGGGCCCCGGTCCTATGGAGCAATTGAAAGGAGTTTTGCTGGCTCGAGGTGAAATGCAGGGAGGTTTCCCACGCACGGGAACATTCTGTACTCTCAGTGCTTCCTGTAGCCGTTGCTCAACCTCAATTCTGCAAAAAATATTTGTACCCCTCCCTAGCGTCTCCTTTGGAAGAATAACATTGGGAAGTCTGGCATCTGTCCTCAGCCAGCCTGGCCCTTGCTCTCCTGCAGGCCTGATGAGGGCATTCCCTATTTTAAGGAGAAGTGTTAAGAACTAAGAACAGGACGCTGAGATTGGCGATCTCCCCGTGGCTGTGTGGTGACGTCAGCCAAGTGCGTTGACTTGAAAGTCTGCCGGAACCTACGTTGAGTACCAGCTCTGGAGCCACAAGGGGCCTCAGGTTCTCATACTGTCCCATGAAGACAGGGAACATTCTTTTTCACTTAAGGTGTAAGGGTCTAAAAGTGTTTCTTTCCTCTTGAGGGTATTTGTACCTTAGACAAAGGCACTGCTTGACCCAGAAGAATGAGGAAATTTTAGGATCTGTTCCCCAAATCTCCTTGGGAAAATGCCGATTGGCCATAAAACCTCATTTCCCAGTCCATAACGGAAAAATAACAAGAAAATGAGGGGCACGGACTGTATGTCTGTCTTGGGCTTTGGAAATGGGAGACAAGATGATGCCTGGCCCGAGGTGCTGGTTAATGGCAAGCCTGCCTCTGCATTCTTACCAGGTCCTTCCGGCCAGACTTTGTGCTCATCCGGCAGCATGCATTTGGCATGGCGGAGAATGAAGACTTTCGCCATCTGATCATCGGCATGCAGTATGCAGGCCTCCCCAGCATCAACTCGCTGGAATCCATTTACAACTTCTGTGACAAACCATGGGTGGTGAGTGAGTGCTCCCTTCCCCTGGCTAAAAGGGTAAGATCCAGGCCCTTCCATCTTCTAATTCCCTAGGAGGGATCATTCCCAGGAGGGATCTAGTCCCAGTGGGTACCAGCTGAGGATCTGAGAGGAGCTTCAGCTGGGATATGGAGCAGGGCACGATATCATGGTAGCACTTTATTACATGTCATGTGCTCGGTGACCTTTGCTACAGAGTAGACCTTTGGCCTCACAACACAGTTCTACAAAGATTCTGTGAATAAGCCCTTACAGGCCTGTGGACTCTGTCCTTGGCCATGGATTGCAACATAAAAATGCCTGTTTCTTGTCTCTTAGAATGGTCTAGCTATTGGAAAGGCCTGAGGCCATTAGGGACCAAGAGAATGGTCCGGCTCAGAGCAGTGTTAATCACAGAGTATCCTACCACCTGTTTCAGCAAACTTAAAATGAGATTTATCCACATACATGTGAATCAGACACTTAATGAGATGGAAATGCCCTTGGAGATCATCAAATCCTACTACCTCATAGTAGAAAAGTGAAAATTAAAGAAGGAAAGTAATGAGTATAAAACCACCTACTACATGGTGCCAACTTCTGAGATTTTCCTACATTAATTTCCTTGAATCCTCACAATAACCTTACAAGGATGATATTTTTTCATTATTATCACTTTTTGCAGAGACATGAGACCCAGAAAGGGTTAAGTAACTTGCCAAAGTTACAAAGCCAGGATTTCTCTAGAGCACACTGCCTCTCATCTGGAATGGGTTACTGTGTAAGGAAAAAGCTGGTCTGGTTTTTGCTTCCTTGGCCAGTCTGGAAATCTGGAAAAACAGTGGAACTTTTACAAAGAGAGGAGTAGGGGTAGTGGGACAGTGACCTGTGATGGCTACTAGGCACCCTGGCCTCCCCTCTGACAGCCGAGGGGATCCAGCTCCCCTCACTCTGCTGCTCCGGGCTAGCTCTCTCTGAGGAAACATCTACCCCAATCACATCTTTGTCTTCTTGTTTTGCAAAATCACATTTCAGCTGTCACACCCTCAGGCTTGTCTTGGTTCCAGGAAGTTCCTGGACTCCAAGCCTCTCCACTCCTCAAGGGCTGGAGATGGTGTTTTTTTAAACAATTGGATCCATCAACTCTGCTCTTGATCTTCCCCCCTCCCCTTACACACCTGAATAGCTTTCTTGTCCTCTTGGAAGCCAGGGAGACCTTACAGTGTGAGAGAAAGACCAATGACCAAGGAGTCAGAAGATCTGGTTGTTGCTATGGTTAAGGAGAGTGGCTTGGGTTCCAGAGCTCCACTTGTTCAGCCTTTCCCAGCGAGTGGCCCGAGGCACCTGGAATCCTAAGAGTTCTACAGGAACAAGGCTAAAAGGGTCGTGTGATTTGACTGTGTTGTTAATCATAGAGCACATGTGAGGCTTTCACCAAGTTTCTTTTCTGAGGACCTTCCCTTTCTCCTTAGTCACACGGCCATCCCTACTGCACATATTGCCCTCACCACCACCCCGCCCCCCGCCCCAATACCTGTTAGAATTTGGATCCCTCATAGCCATGCAGCTTTTTCTGGGTGATTTCACTACTTACCAGCACTATGACTAAACCTGTCAGTGCCCAAGTTTCTTTGTAGATTGGGAACAGTAGTAGTACCTGCCACTCTCCCAGACCTTCAGAGCCTGCTACCACTGCTAGGGGACTGTAACACCAGTCTGAATGTTATAGTCCCCTAGTATTCAGGATCTTAAAGAAACAAGTTCCCTGCTCTCTATTCCTAAACTGTGCCAGAGGCCAGAGGGGAGGATGGGGAGACCTGTGCCCCTTCTGGGATCTGGGGTCTGGTGAGGGTTCACATTCTCACCATTCACAATCCCAGCACATTGCCTTCAGCATTGCATGAGAACTGCAGGTCTCTCTGGCCAGACACCAAGTCTCCCTTCAGTTTCACTAAGCAGCTGACACACAAATGACATTTTTACATACTGTTCTCTGCCTGTTAATGGGAGTGGGCCATTGTGACTGTGAAGGGAGGGTCCCTCTGAGATGATGACTTTGGCTCCTGTTTTCTAAATGTCTTTACTGCGGCTGCTCAAGGTGTGAGGAGAGGCTTCAGTTGCACTGGAAAAGGCTCTGCCTTGCATCAGTGTGTCTCTGAGATCTTTGAGATTAGCCAGGGTAGGTACACTAGGGATTTCAGAAGCAGAAGTGAGCCTGTCAATGGAAGCAGCATTCCAGAGAAAGTAAGAATGCCACTACCCCTTATTATTATGAATGTATCTGAAATTCCTGTCGCTCTTTATGGGTCTTTAGGAGACAGATGCATCAGGGTTGAATTAAAGCTTTTTATTTCCAGGAGAGGTAAGGACAATATATTATTCAAACTGATCTTGAAATCCTATCTCTTTCAAGAAAGTCTTTCTTGATTCATTGGATAAATGGTTATAATGAACCTATCTTCCTCCTCATTGCCAATACCACTTCGGCTTCCAAATTCATTCTTTTGTCTATGCATAGAGGAAATAGCGCTTATCAGATACTACATTTATTTAATCAGTGACTATGTGGCCGTTACTTAGATTTTAAGTTTCCTGGGAGACAAGGGTTAGTACCTTGAGCAGACAGGTACTGCTGGAGTTCAGGTGTAGGGGGGTGGGGTGAGCTCCCAGGAACTCAACAAGTGCCTGGGAACTGGCTGCCATTTTGATGTTGGCTGCCCCAGGGCTCTGGGAGTCAGCCATGGGCTCTCTTGGCATCCGTGAGGTGTCTGTGTAGCTCTCCCACATGCTGGGAAGATAGGGCTCTGCATGGCTTGGTGGCATGCCAACATGTGGGCTGCAGCAGGACAGAGGTCATTAGGCAGAGCTGGCACCAGCACTCTGAGGATGCTGGAGAGCCTTGAAAGTTTAGGCAGGTATCCAGAGGCACAGCAGGAGTCCAGCCAGGCTCAGGTGGGCAGGCAGGACTTAAAGATCAGATTAGGTGGTGGGGAGAATATAAGAAGGCAGGAAAGGTCCGAGGGATTGGTCTTGATGGTCAAAGCAAGCTGAAAAACCAAAGAATGGTGTGACAGCAAGGTATAATGGAGAATGCGCTGGGCAAGGTGAAAAGAGACCTGGGTGCTGTCCCAGCTCAGCCCAACTCCAGGTGTGGTCTGGGAGCCTACCCTGTCCCTGCTTCCTAGCCTCAATCTCCTCATTTATAAAAGGAGAGGGCTAGTCTAGAGGCTCTCTAAAGTCTCTTTCAACAATAAAATCTTTAGAGGTTGAGAGCCCATGAATCATACTTTCAGTCCTGGAGGAGGCCTTAGGGATCTAGAATCACCAACTGTGTGTCACTAAAGGAGTAAGCCAAGAATTCCAGTGTTTTCTAGCATTTCAAAAATGGTGACAAAGTTCTATATTTACCCACAAAAGGACCACAACAAGTCATCACTTAAAATGCTGTTTTATAATGGAGTTTGAGAGGAAATATAACAAAAGGATTTTGTGTGTGTGTGTGTGTGTGTGGTAAAAAGGTTAAGGAACCAATCAAATTCAACCATCTCATTTTATATATGAAGAAAATGAGGCCCAGAGAGGAAAATTTGACCAAGGACACTTAGCAAATTAGAGGCAGAACAAGAACCAGAAGACTGCAGTTTTTTAACAACCCTGTTCTGAACTTTTACTGCCCTAGCCCACCTCACCTTCAATGGCTTATGTGCCGACATCCCTTTTAGAGAACAAGACATGAGCTTTTAAAAAATGTTCTAGCTTCCCCTTCTCTGGTAAAAAGAGATAATTTTGATCTGGCAACATTTTCTCCTAGGAATTCCAGATTCAGGTGGCATGGAGTGTGAACTAATCCAGTAGTACTAGAGAGAAGACACTGGATTCTCCCAGCTGCCAGGGCACCAGGGATGGGTATGTGGGTGGTGTATGAAAGGACTGAGCAGGGGTCCTTTGTGTTTCCTGTAGGAAGAACATGGTGTCTGCAGAGCCTGAAAGGCAGCTACTTGAAGGAGTAGGGAGAATTAAGGATTGGGAATAAATCTGGCTCAACTACCGTGTGACCTTGAGCAAGTGACTTCTGTGCCTCGGTTTCCTCATGTATAGAATGTGTGTGTGGCAGGGGGAGGGTAGAGGGTGATGCTAGATGTTGCCAAAGACCTTTTAACCCTGACACTGTATGTATGAGCTCCTCCTCACCATGGAACTGTTCTAGTTTCTCATAGGTAGGAGAAGTTCCAGTGAGTTCAGTCTTTGGATAGCTAGTAAGTCCCAGAAATACTGGGTCTGTCTATCCTGTATACTGTGACCATCTAAATCTTCCTGAAGAACAGGTCCACTCATGACATCACTGCTCAAAATCTGATGACTCCATACTGTGTATTGAAAAAAGCTACAGTTCCTTTATCTGACATTTGAACTCCCATGACTTGGCCATGAGCTATTCAGCTCATCTTTTACCATCATCTCGTGGGTCAAGAGACCCAAGTTTCAATCCTAACTTCACCTCTTTGCAGCTCTGTGACTTTAGATACGTTACTGACCCTCT